>NC_137053.1:4255000-4287500 GCF_032717465.1 Coenobita brevimanus | reverse complement strand
TCCCTATTCTCATTATTACTATTATTTCCCCTCTTCTTTTCCATCTGCTGCTCGTATTTCTTTCCTTTCGTCCTTGCTATTTCCTCTCTTCTTCTTCTTTTTACCTCTCTCTCTCTCTCTCTCTCTCTCTCTCTCTCTCTCTCTCTCTCTCACCACTCACTCACCTGTCAAGATGACTTATTCCATGTCATGTATATGAATGTATGAGAGAGAGAGAGAGAGAGAGAGAATCCTTCCCATTCTTCTCTCCTCTCTCCATTTTCCCTCCCCTTCCCTCCGCTCCCCTCCCCTCCCCTCCTTCACTTGTCTTTATGTTAATGTGGTACAGTTCTTGTAGGCGCCAAGGTGGGGTGGAGGGGGGAGGGGGACAGGAGAGGAGAGGGAGAAATATGATGATGGGGGGAGGAAGGAAGGAAGGAAGGAAGGAAGGATGAATGGATGGATGGATGGATGGATGGATGGATGGAAGGAATGGAAAGAAATTAGAATGGATGGGGGGGAGAAATAAGAGTAAAACTGAAGATAAAGAGGAAAAATAATGGCAGGGAGGGAGGGAGGAGTGAAGATAGACAGTGCGATGGAAGGAAGGAGAGACGGTAGGTAGGAAGGAAGGAAGGAAGGAAGGAACTGAGAGACCAACGAAGGCATGGAAATCCGGGAAGAGAAAATGACAGGGACGGGAAAAGTGACAGTGAATAAAAATAAAAGAGAGAGAGAGAGAGAGAGAGAGAGAGAGGATAATGGAAGAACGAATGAGGAGTGAAAATGAAGATGGAGGGAGGAAGAGAAGACAAAAGAGAAAAGGAAAGAGGTTACGAGAGAAGAAGGGAAGTGGAAGTGTGGAGGAAAGGAGAGGAGAAGGCTAGGAGGGAGGGACAAAGGAAGATGTGGAAGAGGAGAAAGGAAGGAACGAAGGAGGTGGAAAAGAGGGATGAAGGAAGGATGGGAGAGGAGGGTAAAGGAGAGAAATTATGAAAGAAATCAAAGAAAAATAATGATAGTAAGATCGCTTTTGTGTGAGGGAAACAGAATGAAGAAGGAAGAAAATATCACGAGAAAAAAAAAAAGACAATGAGAAAAAAAGAAAAAAAAATAGAGAAAGGCAGAAAACAATGAAGCGAGAGAGAGAATTGGAGTTTGGGGTGGGGACGGAAAGAAATATAAGGAAGAAGGATGTGAGTGTGTGTGTGTGTGTGTGTGTGTGTGTGTGTGTGTGTGTGTGTGTGTGTGTGTGTGTGTGTGTGTGTGTGTGTGTGTGTGTGTGTGTGTGTGTGTGTGTGTGTGTGTGTGTGTGTGTGTGTGTGTGAGAGAGAGAGAGAGAGAGAGAGAGAGAGAGAGAGAGAGAAGGAGTCGAGGATGGGGTGAAAAAGAAATATAAGGGAAGGAGTAGGTAAGAATGAGAGAAAAAGAGTTAAAAGGAAGAAAGAAAGAGAGAGAGAGAGAGAGAGAGTTACATAGAGTTACATAGATACACAGACCACACAGACCTTACGGTCCCTACGAGGTGGTCCGGCCTTAATCCTAATATAGTGCATAGGAGCAGGAGAAAAGGATAGCACAGCAGAAGGCTCTCTCCCCCACCCTCCAGACCCTCCGGCATTTGCCGTACAGGAAACAAGAGAGGAAGTAATACCTCGCAGGAATGAAAAACCTGAAGGAATTTTATAGGATCGGCAGAAAGTAGAATAATATGGAAAAGGAAAATTTGGGCATACAGCCACATACTCTATGCATGCAATTTTTTTTTTTTTTTTTTTTTAATCAAAAGATGAATAGAATGTTTATCTATTATTTATATTCTATAATACTGTCTGTGTCTAATAGACATATGAATGCAGACGCGAATATGCAATAATTGCTCCATCCTAACTAAACGATACCAATTGCGTCGAGATACATGTCCAGTCTCTTTTTAAACATATTTATGGTACCACTTTCAATCACATTCCCAGGGAGTTTATTCCATTCGCTTACAACAGAATAAGTGAAGAAGTTTTTGGTTGTATCAAGATTAGCCCTCCTTGCTTGCAACTTCATACCATTTCCTCGAGTTACAGTCTCGGCAATTACTGTGAATAGCTTGTTTGAATCAGTATTACTGAAGCCTTTTAGCATCTTAAAACATTCAATCAGTTGTCCCCTGAGTCTCCGTTTTCTAAGAGAGAATAGGTTTAATTCCTTGAGTCTCTCGAGGTATGGTTTATTCCTCAGGGACGGGATTAACTTGGTAGCCCTACGCTGGACCGCTTCCAGTATTTCTATATCTTTAATTAGGTGAGGCGCCCAAAACTGCACTGCAAACTCTAAGTGTGGCCTGACTATGCTTTTGTATAGGGGGATTACAATATCTTTGCTTTTATATGTAAAATGTCTTTTGATGAAGCCTAGGGTCCTGTTGGCTTTATTGGCGGCCGAGATACATTGATTCGAACATTTCAGATCGTCTGAAATTAGTACGCCTAGAGAGAGAGAGAGAGGGGGGGGGGTATTAGCCAGAAAAGAGCGAGAAAAGAGGATTAAGATGACTGGAAAATAAGGAAGGTGAAAAAAATAAGAAAGGACAAAGGAGGACGGAACGAAGAAAGAGTTGAAAGGTAAGAAAATGGAAATGAAGGAATGGAGACGGGAAGAGGGAGGAAGGAGGGAAGAAAGGGGAAAAAATGAGGAAGGAGACAGAGAAGACACTGGGAAAAAAAGGTAATGATGAGGGGGAAAAGAAGGAAGATTGGCAGAGGAAGGGTGAGAAAAAAGAAAAGAAAAAAAGAAAATGAGTAGGAACAAAAAACGGAGAAGGTGAGGGAGAGACACTAATCTATTCTGCCCAAACGCATATCGCGGCCAGATGCGAGAGAGAGAGAGAGAGAGAGAGAGAGAGAGAGACGTATTTCTTGTCTCTGTACTTCCTATACTCATATTTTTTTCCCCCACATTTTCTGACGCCAAAATTTTTCCGATCTATAAAAACTAACAACCATCCACCCATCCATCCATCTATCCACCCATCTATCCAACCATCCATCCATCTATCCATCCATCCATCCAATTCAGGAGCGTTGGGACCTTGGGCTAAAGTACCCTTGACCAGAAATATCAGACAAAAATGACCAGGGTCCGTATTCTCGTTGGGTTAGAAGGCTCCCTAGCACCTCTTCCTTAGCGATTTATTTTAGGATATGGCTTGTCAATATCCTTTAGTCCGTTATTTATGGAAGAGTGTTGGAAGGATTTGTTTAACACGGAAGAGGGCAGTAAGGTTGAACAAACAAAATAAATCTCCAAGGAAGAAGTGTCAGGGAGCTTCCTTAACCGACGAGCATAGGAGCCCAGATGTTCGTCCCTGAGCGGCATAACGTGAAAAGTAGATCCGAACCATCCCTCGGAAGCAAACCCTCACGAAAATGCTAAGTGTGTGCTCCTGTACCTTGCAAGATATCTGATTGGAGACGGTGGGCGTTGGACGCATGTTATGTGGTTTATTCAGAAGGACGAAGGCCATGGTGAAGAGGAATGAGGAAGGAAAGGAGGAAGACGGAGAGGGGAAATGGACAGGGTGGATGTGAGAGAGGAAGGAAGGAAGAAGGAAGGAGGGAGAAGAGAGAGGATGAGGGAGACGATGAGGAAGAGAGGGAGCAATGTGAGTGAAGGCGAGTGAGGGAGCAATGTGAGTGAAGGCGAGTGAGGGAGAATAACTGGGTGGATGTGAGGATGGAAGAGGTGGAGAGAGAGGGGGAAAGGACAGGGTGGATGTTTGGAAGGAAGGCAGAGGAAGAGAGAGGGAGGGGGAAAGGCTAGGGTGGATGGAGGAAGGATGAAATGGGAAGAGAGAGGGGGGAAAAGGATGGGATGGATGTAAGGAAGCAAGAGGAACGAAATGGACAGAGGGAAAGGATAGGGTGGATGTGAGAAAGGAACAAAGGGAAAGGAAAAGAGGGGGGGGGAAAGGGTACAGTGGATGTAGGGAGGGGAAGAGAAAGAGAGGGGAAAAGGATAGGAAGGATGGATGAAGAAAGGGAAAAAGGGAGGAAGGGGAAGAAAGTAGCTGAGACGGAAAGAGGAAGAAACGTGGGTGAAGGTGAGTTGAGGAAGAAAGATTAGGTGGATGTAAGGAAGGAAGGAGAAGAAAGGGTGGGGAAGAGAACAGGGTGGATGTCAGGAAGGGGATGAAGGAGAGAAAGAGAGAGGCGGGGGGAGGGAAAGGGTGGATGTAAGGAAGGAAGAGGAAGAGGCAGAAGGGGACGGTGAGGAAGAAAGAGGAAGAGAAAAATGTGGGTGGAGAGAAGCGAGGGAAAAAAGGAAGGTGAGGAGATATAGGCCTAGGGGTGAGGTAAGAAGGAAACGGGAGGAAATATGGAAGAAGGAGGGCGAGAGAAAGAAATGGGAAGAGAGAGAATGAGGAGGAGAGAGAGAGAGAGAGAGAGAGAGAGAGAGAGAGAGAGAGAGAGAGAGAGAGAGAGAGAGAGAGAGAGAGAGAGAGAGAGAGAAAGAGAGAGAGAGAGAAAGAGAGAGAGAGAGAAAGAGAGAGAGAGAGAGAGAGAAAGAGAGAGACAGACAGACAGACAGACATACAGAGAGAAATATCGGAAAAGGTGGAAGGAGAGTGAGCGGAGGGAAAAATAAAACACGAAGCAAGAGAGAAAAATAACAGATGAAAGAGGAGGAAGAGGAAAGAGGAGAAGGAAACGATGGAGAGGGAGAGAGGGAAAGGAAGACATGTGAGAAAGATCTGAGAAGGGAGGAAGACTGGGGAGGAGGAAGATTCAAGATTTAAAGAGGATGCAAGATGACAAGAGGAGGATTCTGTGTGTGTGTGTGTGTGTGTGTGTGTGTGTGTGTGTGTGTGTGTGTGTGTGTGTGTGTGTGTTATGAATATTGGTGTCCAGAAATGGTTAGATGCAGGGAAGATTCAAAAGTCGAGGAAAAAGAAATGATTCAAGAAAGATTAAAGAGATAAGGAGTCAAAAGGAAGATTCATAACAGAGGAATGACTCAATGGAAAGATTCAAAATAAAGGAAAAATTCAAGAAAGACCAATGATTCACAGGAGGCAAAGCAAAGATAACAGTGAATATAAACCAGTCAAAATAAAGAACATATGCAAGACAACTGAATGATTCAAAATATGGCAAAGATTCAGTATGACTCAAATTAAAGGTGAGATTATTTGTTGTTGTTGCTGTAAAACCTCAAGCCGTCCAATCGAGCAGACTCATCAACCGCAGGCAAATCACCACCCCTGCAGGGCCATCTCGTGCAGTGAATCGGTGTTTCCATGCGGCTGACAGCGCCTGGCTTTCGTGAGGCGCGAGGATTAGCGTGGAGATTTAGTTCCCGGGTGGACGCCGCATTAAAGTCCCTCCACCCGGTCAACATAGGCACCACAGTAGGCTCCACGTCAACCAGTCATCTGGCTATATGGTTACCACCCAGCGTTGTAAATGGCTTCCAGAGTTACAGGAAGCCAATTGGCCTTTCACTCAGTGTAGAGCCACCGTACGTGGAAAGTTGAGTAACAAGTAGCGACTAAAAGATGACAGAAACAGGAAAAGAAAACACACACAGAAAAACAATAACAGACACGAAGGACGAAGCAGACAACACTACATTGAGTGAGTGGATAGGTGAGTGGATGAAGGGCGTCCTAACCTACCACCTTTAAATACAGTTAAAATATACAGTAGAAGATCAGATATATTAAAAATTCCAGATCAGGAAACAAATATAAGGCCCTAGAAAAAAAATATTATGAACAAAGCGGAGTATTCTAACCGCAAAATGAATTCAAGATCAATCTGAAAGCTAAAACAAAATCTAAATACAAAATAGAATCTGAAAACAAAATAGAATCTGTAAAACACCTCGAATATTAGTCCATCATTGATACCTTACATTTTCCAAGGTCACTAAAATCGAAGATATTCACTTTTAAAACCCTTCAGCCCAAAGACAATTCTCTGTCCCCAGACGATTTTACTCAACTCTGGAAGGCTCTCTAGCAAGGAAGGGTTAATGAAGGATGACTCTAACCCCTCCAGTTCCAAAAATCTCTCCTACTCTGAAGAAAATCGTCTGTAGCTAGCAAGAATACTGTAAAAAAAAAAGTAATGAGTACGTGATGTTAATGTTATTTGGTTTTAATATACTGGTCTCGTTCTGTAAAAACATATATACCTCCAATCCGCACCTCTCTCTCTCTCTCTCTCTCTCTCTCTCTCTCTCTCTCTCTCCGTTACATGTCTCCCGCTGATTAATTTTTCCCCACAAAGCCAAGGTACCAGATCCCGGCTTTCCAATATGCAGGTTTTTTTTTCAGCCCTGCTCACATCAACCATTCACGGTCCTCCCCTTCTCCCTCTTCCCCTCCCCCCCTCCCTCTCCTTCCCCTCCCCTCCCATCCTCTCCCTCCTCCTGTTCCACCTTCTTCCTCCACCCAAGAGAGTAATGGGCGAGAGAGAGAGAGAGAGAGAGAGAGAGAAAGCCTTCCTCTTTTCTGTCCTTTTCTCATACACATTAGGAAGATCTTAAGTAGGATTCGAGTTTTTTCCCTCAATAGGCGTCCTCCTCCTCCTCTTCTTCCTCCTCCTCCTAGGTCTTCCTTTTCCTCCACTACCCCCATCTCGTTCCTCTTAATTCCTCCTCTTCCACCCTCTTTCTCTTCCTCTCGTTCTCCATTCTCCTCCTCCTCCTCCTTTTCCTCCTCCTCCTCCTCCTTTGTTAATTACAGTTCCTATCCCTTGCACTCGTCATCTTCCCTTCCTCTTTTCCTTTGTACATATCTTTTTCTCACTGCTCTTCTTTCCCTTTACCCTTTCCTTTCCCTCTTTCCCTCCTGATTCTTCCCCTTTTCTTCCTCCCCTTGTCCTATTTCCTCTATATTTCCCCTCTTCCTGCTTTCTCTTCCTCCTTTCCAATCTTTCCCTCTCCCTCAGTGTAAACAATGTATCAGCCTTTCTTCTGGTCTTTACTTATGTTCCCTATATTTCTCATTTCACTTTATCTTATCACTTTTCATCCTTTCTATCTACCTACCTATCTATCTAACTCTGTCAATCAATCAATCACTTCCTATCTATCCATCCACCTATCTATCTAAGTATCTATCAATTAATCAATCACTCTATCTATCCATCCATCCATCTATCTGTCTCTGTCTATCTATCTGTTTATCTGTCAATCAATCTACCTATATCTATCCATCCATCTATCTATCTGTCTATCTATATATCTACATCTATTTATCTATCTCATGCAAACCTTTACTATCCTATTAGAAGCGTAGGGTCCTTGGGGCTAGGCTATTCAATTCAGATATTTAATAATACGTGTGACCATTGCGTCTACCCTGAGTGGCATTCTGTGAGCCATAAACCCCAACCATCCCTCGGACTTAAGTATTTTTAGTAATTTCCTAACACCTCTTCCGTGGTGATTTTTCTGCACATTATACCTCCATATCCTTTTGTATGTTACTGATGCAACTTATATTAAAACGATATTAATAGTTAAGAAGAGAATGTGCTGATGTAATACGGAAAATAATTCGCTTAGCAGGTGGTGGTAAGTAGCCTTCGATGCCACTCGGGTCTTATGAGTGGCACCCAGTTGAGGAGCCTTAACCTACTTGACCACCAGGAGTAGTTTATTTCGTTATACGGTTACCACTCATTATTTCCTGGCCTACAAGAAACCCTGTTAGCTTGCCACTCCCTGTAGAGTTATCTGAAAGTATTACTACATCAAGTGAGTGGATGGTAGGTGCCTCAACCTATCACACGTTATGCAACTTTTGTTATTCCTCTCATCTTTATGCCATCCCATCTTTATTTTATTTTTCATCTCACTTGCTACTGATCTCTTTTTACCATCCCATCCTTATTCTACTTTCTCATCTCACTTGTTATTCCTCTTGTCTTTTCCCCATCCCATCCTTATTCTACTTTCCCGTCTCATTCTCCGTTACGGCCATCCATTATTCTTCTCCCGCGGAACACAAGGGGAGCGGGAAAACTGGCAACGCCGCACTGACCGGGGAGAAAGTGTGGCAAGCCCGGGTTTGTTATGATCAGGGCGAGGGGCTACGAGCATAACAGAGGTCCACTATTTCACGATCAACCCCGACTTTAAGAGGGAATGATCGTTGGGCCGGAGCTACAGCCGCGATAAACCCCCTCGCCTCTCTATGGCACAACGGCCTTGCTTCCTCAGCCTCCAACCAAACGATATTATCCGGCACGGCATAAAACTTCTGGCAAAAATCCTTCAATAATGTCCCGATGGCGTAGCGCAAAGAGAGGTTGATAATATTATTGATTTGTTGTTGTTGCTGTTGATGTTGTTGTGGTTGTTGTTTTGTTGATGTGGCCTTAAGCTCATTACATGATTTTTATTTTTTTATTTATTTATTTTTTTTTACTCAAGCACCGAATCTCTCCGTTTTCTTTTTCCGATCGTCCATCATTTAACTTCGCTCTAGCTTTCTGTTACTGTTCATTTCTGCTGACGTGGATTCGCTCTTCTTTTCAGCCAATCTTCTTATGGCAAAAAAAAAAAAAAAAAAAAATCTAGTACGGCCTACAACTGACGCCAGACGATTTTATTTAACCGACAGTGAGTCATGGGAGCCTTCTTGTGGCCGAAAAATGAGAGGGTTAAGTCAACGAATCAACAAATTATGTCCCATTTTTCTCGCCTGATTACTATATTCTGTTCCTTCTTTACTTATATATATTTTTTCGTTTTTATTTTCTTTTTGCTTGAGTGACACCGTGGAATTAACCCCTTCTGGCCAAGGACGTGTTATATAATTTTGGTTCATACAAGACGATTTAGGGAAGTGATATTAATGAAGGCTTTTGTCCAACCACTCCAATTCGGAAAGTCTCTGTTGGCTAAAATCGTCTGGGTGTAACAAGACTACTGTTAATGACCTCATCGGGCTGATGGGGTTTATTTATCCTGCAGGTATCGTAAGAAGGTTACTCCTGCTAGCCTTTGGTTCCTTCTTCTCTGAATAATAATAATAATAATAATAATAATAATAATAATAACAATAATAATTTTTAAACAAGTGATTTTAGTATACAAAATAAATTGCACAACAGTTACAACAAAAATAACAGTAATGATAACAACAACAATAATAATAATAACAACAATAATAATAATAATAATAATAACAATAATAATAATAACAACAATAATAATTTTTAAACAAGTGATTTTAGTATACAAAATAAACTGCACAACAATTACAACAAAAATAACAATGATGATAACAACAACAACAACAACAATAACAATAATAGTAACAATAAACATAGGATTTTTGAACTTTACTTCTGCTACCACCAGACGATTCTAAATAAGCTTTGCAGGGACTTTTAAACTGGAGGGGTTAGATGGAGCCTTCACTAACCCCTTCACTACAAGAAACCCCCTCTAAGCTGAAAAAAATCGTCTGAAGGGTGAAAGAATGTGTAAAAATATCATCACACTGGTGGAGCAAAAACTGTGTAGCTGTGAAAATAGATAGACAGATAGATTGACAGACAGACGGATGGATAGACAGATGGATGGATAGACAGATGGAGAGACAGACGTACAGATATGATGACAAAAATCTTCAAGGTCAGGTAGACAGATAGATACAAATAGATAAATATAGATACTATAGATTAACAAATATAGACAGACAAACAGATATATAGATACAGAGAGAGAGAGAGAGAGAGAGAGAGAGAGAGAGAGAGAGAGAGAGAGACGGGGAAGGAGGGGGGGATGGTACTGCAGGGAGGGATAAATTTGTTAAGTTCAGCAGTTTATTGTTGCCTTAGTGTTCCCTGCTCACTTCCCGCAAGGCTGTACATACTCCTGCTCCTTCTCCTGCTACTGCTACTTCTCCTGCTACTGCTACTTCTGCTGCTCCTGCTTTTCTTACTGCTGATCCTCCTGCTTCTGCTACTTCTGCTCCTGATTAGCTGCCTCTCTTGCTACTTCCTCTACTATCTCTCCTGCTACTGCTTCCTCTCTGCTACCTACTGCTCAAAAAAAACTACCGCCACTGCTACTTCTGCTACCCACTGCTGCTACTGCTACTTTCTGCTGACCCCTTGTGTTCTACTGCTTCACCTGCTACCTTCTACTGCTATTTCTCTCTACCTACAGATTCTTCCTACTACTATTTACCTTACCTACTGATTCCTCCTACTGCTACTTCCCCTACCTACTGATTCCTCTCTCTCTCTCTCTCTCTCTCTCTCTCTCTCTCTCTCTCGTGCCCGCTGACACAAACATACAGAGCATTATCTCTCTCTCTCTCTCTCTCTCTCTCTCTCTCTCACACACACACACACACACACACACACACACACACACACACACACACACACACACACACACACAGGAAAAAAAAAATCCGTGTAAAAAAAACAAGGGCTGAAAGGAAACATTTGCCGAGGCTGCCAAACATGTGAGGAGGATTGACTTCAGTAAGCCTGGTGGGAAGGACTACCACGACTTACTGGGGCACGCACGCACGCACACGCACACGCACACACACACACAATCTGTCTATCTATCCATATCACACTATTCATCTACCTGGTATCTCTCTCTCTCACACAAACAATACCTATCTATATATATATCAGACCTACACACACACACGATCTATCTATCTATCCATATCCATTACAAACACTACCTATTTATTTATCTACTTATCACACACACACACACACACACACACACACACACACACACAAACTCTATATACGGTACATCTATCTATCTAACACAATACGCTATCTATCTATCTATCCTTATCTATCACACACATTATCTATCTATCTATCTATCCTTATCTATCACACACATTATCTATCTAGTATCTATCTCTAACAAACACACACAGGAACTATAGGTACATCTATCTATCTAAAACACACACACACACACACACACACACACAGATCCTTTCCTTGGGGCACAAGTCACGTAGCCATCACCACCAGTTTACCCAGTTCCCCCAGTCCATCAGTCTTTCCAGTTTCCCAGTTACCAGTCACCCAGTTCACCCACTTACCAGTCACCCAGTCCACCAGTCCTTCGAATTTCCCAGTTACCAGTCACCCAGTCTACCAGTCCTTCGAATTTCCCAGTTACCAGTCACTCAGTTCACCAGTCTTGCCAATTTCCCTGTTATCAGTCACCCTGTCAATCATTTACCAAACTCCTTAAACTAGAGAACGTCTCTTGTAGTTGATTTTTTTGCGAGAACTGGGGAATGGCAATGAAGGAGAAACTGCTATACTCTTTTTACTCTAACTTGGCCTAAAATTGACATCACCCTATCTTGATCTCTGAGTATTAACATTGGAATAACACTAGAAAATGATGCTATGCTCTTTTTTACTCTAACCTGGCCTGAAACTGCCATCTTTCCATCTTCATTGCTCGGTTCTAGAAATCAACAGAAAGCAAACCACATCAAGACAGACATCTTAGTGGAGGAGAGGAGAGAAATAAGATGTACGACTGCCTGAGAGATTTAGGCAGATCTGACACGATTCCACACACAAATAAACAGTAAAGTGCACGTGATTCGGACTGAGATGGCGTCTGAGCTTTTTTTGAGAGCCACCTCCTTGTTGTGCACGACATTAAAGCACGTGAGAGCAAACCATCTTTTTTTTAATTAGTCAGCAGGTGAGGGTACGTATACTTCCACGACTGACTTAAAAGGGATGCTACTGAGGTACACAGGGAGTTAAGGGAAGCATTGTGCAGTGTAAAGGCGAGAGAAAACAGCAAAGCGACACTGCGGCAGAGCGAGTGGTGAGAGTCTGTGAGATGGGAGTTGAGATGCAAGACTTAATACTGCTGATAAGAGCTGAAAAAATCAAGATCTCATGAATACAAGGTCTATCTAAACGCAGGTGGATGTTGCGCGCTGTCGTCTCTTCCTCCATTCTTCCTCCCCCTCCTCCTCCTCATCAACTTCTTCGTCTTCTGCTTCTTCTTCATCATCATCTTTATTTCTTCCTCTCTCTTTCCGCCGCCTCCTCCTCCTCCTCCTCCTCCTCCTCCTCCTCCCCATCAGGTCTGCGGGTAAAACATCTAATCGCGATAGAATTTTTCCGCGTCGATCAAATTTGCATATTCATCAGGGGAGAGCGTGGATGAGCCTCCCTTTAAAAGTAATGGACGTGGGGTTTTAATTCTTGCTACACCCATGCCATTTAAAGTCACCTTGTTCGCCCCTTCAATGCCAGGGTGTAGTCTATTTTTCGTTTTTTTTTTTTTCTATCGTATTCTTTTATGTTGGATTTTTGGAACTGGTGGGGTTAGTCTTTCTGAACCCCTTCGAAGGTGGAGAGGGACGCCTTCAGGTGGTGGTACTGATATTACTGGGTAGTGGAGCTGTCCGAGTATACAAACGACCCTCAACTCCCTCTCTATCCTCCCAGGAGGAGGATGGTGGACTGCAGAGGGGTAATTTAAGCCTGCAGTCCACTGGGTTCACGTTCAGATGAGCCTCCTGCCGCTACGTCATTGAAGGGAAGGGGTCAGGAGTGAAAGTCAGTCCACGTCAGCAGTCCGAATTTCCAAACAAACTCTCTATCTACTTCTCCCCTGGGGTAGCGGTAGTGGAACTGGAAGCACACCAGGCCCGCAATCTAGAGGTACTGGGTTCGATTCCCCGGTGGGCCATGAAGATCTTTGGGCAAGGTAACTTTAACCCAGTCTCTTTGTACCTTGGACTGAACTAGGAACCTGTGATGTAAATGTGACGGTTGTGTGTCGTAGTCTGGGGACAGCCTGTATGTCACTCATGTGGTGGATGGGGATTAAATTTTCTTCTTCTTCTTCTATCTTCTTCTTCTTCTTCTTCTCGTACTCTTCTTTTCTCTCTCCCTTTTCTTCTTCTTCTCCTTCTTCATTAACTACTTATCTCGTTGGCTGAATAAAATCGTCAAATAGCAGCAATAATATGGAAAAAGACGTCACCGTACTGAAAGGGTTAAGGTTCAAGGAGGAGGAAAACGGTATTGTCAGTCCCTTCACCCCAAGGACGCAGCTTTCTTCTTCTTCTTCTTCTTCCTACTGCCAGATAATTGTACCTACTCCAGGAGAGTTTTCTGAATGGAGGGGTTTGATACAGCCTCTCCAAAGCCCCCCACCCCCTTACAGCCAAACTGGTTGGAAAGACTGAGGGATAGTGAAGGATTTTTAAAAGAATACATCAAAGGTCAACGTCAGAGGGTGAGGTCAATTCAAGAAGCTCTGATCCGACCTGGACAAAACTTAGTGGAAGTGTTGAGTGTCAGCCAAGAATGAAGAACGTATATTTTCTAAACAATCTATCGAAGGTCAAGGGCATATGGAAAAGTAAAAAAATTCGGGCCACATACCATCCGAAAGGCATGGCTGTTGTAGTATTTTGGCTTTCATTCTTCATTTTCTTTTCGTAAACTGGCCTTAAGAAATTTTACTTTGCTTGCACTGTGACTATGCATTCTGGAGAGGAGATATGAATTTCTAAAGAGTGGGAAGTGATGGAGGGAGAGAGGGAGGGAGAGAAGTGAGGGAGGGAGGGAGGGAGTGGGGTGATGGAGGGAGGTGAATGCGGTAAATATAAACGGGGAGAATAAAGAAGTGAAAAGAAGCAGATGAGGTGGGAAGATGGGAAGAGTTAGGAAGAGAGGAGGGGGAAGGAAGAGGAGAAGAGCAGGTGGAGGGAGAGAGAAAAGCAGATTTTAAACATATATTATGCTCTCTCTCTCTCTCTCTCTCTCTAAGGACCAAAGGATAGTAACGTCGTAAAAACTGTCTCATCCAAATAAAGTTAAACAAAAGAAAACAACAATCAAGATCCATTAATGAAGAGCACAGGCTGAGGGAAAGGATGGCCTTGGAAAAACGTTTATGAAGCTCCTGAAGAAAACGTTTTACAAGGCTAACGTTGCCATTTTATCCTTGTCCTAGACGCAATTTCGGTAATGTCTACTTATCTCAATCTTCGTTTAACAGGATCTATCTATTAAATTTCTTCCCCACTAACCTCCCAATAACTGACCTGTACTACCGTTGCACACACACACACACACACATACACACAGAACCAAGGATGAAAAAATAACCTCCGAATCTGCGACACCAGAGGTAATTATGACATTTCTTAGCCTCGATATGGGTCGAATTTCCTAGCACTTTTTTTTCCCCTTTATACTCTCTCTCTCTCTCTCTCTCTCTCTCTCTCTCTCTCTCTCTCTCTCTCTCTCTCTCTCTCTCTTCGTGGTGAATCTACAGTAATCTGACAATCTTTTAATCTCTTCTGCCCGGTGACATTTTTTTAAAAATAATTTTGCTGCCACTATAGTTTTTTTTTCACTTGAGGGAACTGGGCCACTCTTACAACCTGAAATTTGATGTCTTGGTTATTAGGGAGGAATGAGTCTTCTTGGTTACTAGTCAAATTTATCCCCCAATCTGACTACATCTGGCCAATAATTGAACTGGAAGAGGTTAAAGATTTTCATGTCAGAGATGAAACAGATTATGGATGCTTTTCTTCGACTCTGGGGAAAAAATTTTGCAGTAAAGGAGTGAATGAAGGTAATCTAACCCATCCGACTCGAAAAACGTCTCTTCTTAGCTACATTAAATCGCATGAATGAACAGAAAATAAAAATTAAAATGAGTCTGGATTAATGGGGTTAACGTTCCACAATTATATATTAAGTCGAATTACCGGTCTTCCAAAAAATACAGGAAAGTTTGTGGAAAATGCTGTGGTATTTTGAAGCACATTATTGCCCACATAATAACAAGGATCATCTGTAATAGGTCAAGGAAAATGTGATGAGGAAGACGACGGAGCATACAAGACATCAGACAGCGATTAAATATATTGAGATCACGTACCTCGAATTTCTTCTTCATCTTCTAGTTTTCCTTCGACCTTTCTTCTTGTTCTTGTTCTTCTTCTTCTTCTTCTTCCCATGCTTCTAATTTACCACCCAGCGTCATCCCAAACACCCAGAACTTAAGTCACTGGGGCTGACGAGGGAGAATAAGTAAGCTTCACAGGCCGGGTAAAGAAGGGGATGTGAGAGGGATTTGTCGTAAGGCCCTGAACGCAAAGGGATTCGATCTTTCGTCTCTCCGGTCTTCAGAACCCTCAGATATTTGGTGCAGTCCTTCCTATAAAAGAATTGAAAAAAAATGAAAAATTAATGCACACGGCAAAGAAGTTGGTATTTGGCGCGGTTCCTCCTATTAAAAAAAAAAAAAATGAAAAACGAAAATTTAATTCACAAGGCAGAGAAGTTGTTGGATAAAATCATTTCGTACATTACATACATTATTCAGTATCTTATTGCCTCACTAGGAGCGTGGGATCCCGGGACTAGGTTAATAAATCCCGGTACTTACGGAGAATGTTGACCTGCGGAGGATCCCTGAGTGGCATGATGTGAACAGTAAGGCCCAACCATCCCTCGGAATAACACCCCTATGGTCACTACCTGGTTCGTGCGCCTTGACCTACGGCACCACCAGGCTTTCAGAGTTAAGGCTGTCGTAAATTTAAGGCCATGATAACAGTACATCAGCTTAAGGAAAAAAAAAAAAAGATTCCCTGAAGCATTTACTTTTTATACCAAATTACCGATACTTGTTCCAGTGAGAAGGCGCCCGTGAGCAGGAAATAGCAGTCTCAGTCACCTATATTGTCTCACTGCTGTCGTATATAATGGAACTACACCTGAGCAATACTGAATACTCCATAACCAGGCCACACTCATCACTGACTGGGTTTCCTGCAGTTGCTTCATTTACCAGATATAGGTTACCGATAGCGAGTCATCCCTCCATAAATCACTTCATTCCAATTTGCTCTGTTCCATACACAACTCTCATAATGTTTTATATCTATACATCATATCTCAGAATCTCATTAACATCTCCTTGGCTTCACCATTCCTATCTCTTCCTTTACTCTCGATCTCCACAAGTTTTTTACCAGTTTCTCATCATCTCAAGCTCACCTACTAATTCCTCGTCTTCCTCAGTCCCCCTCTTGCCCGCTCCACCTCCTGGTCTTCCCCTACCTCCTCCCCCACATCTTCCTCACTGCATCTCATGCTCCTGCCTCATCCGCTAACCCATTTTCCCCTTCCCCTCTCTCCCCTCTCACACCTCCACACTCACTCACTCCTCGACTTCCTCAATCCCTCTCTTCCCCATCCACCTCCCAGCCTTCCCTCTTCTTGATGTTATTTTCCATTTCAGGTTACGTTAGTGTACAACATGCCTTCCATTTCTCCTTTCCTATGAAAAATCGTTGGCAGCTTTTCTATGTTGCATGGTAGTCCTTCTCATTATTTCTTGCCGGCTTCGGCTGGAGCGCTCCGTGGACAGGAAGGAGTCTTCTTGTTTTTCTATCGTTTTCTTTAACTTATACAATCGTTTTGTTAGGTATGACTTTCCCCACTTCAATCGGTCTCGAAAGGAACCAGAAGTTTGTTACAGCTTGCTTGTCTTTGTACTCATTTGTACTCCCCCCAGCCACCTCCTACCCTTCCTCGATCCCTCTCTCCCTAATTCATTTCTTTCTTCCCCCATCTTCTTTCCCATTCACCTCGTCCTTTCTCCCTTCGACTCACTTATCCATGAGACCAGAAAGTCCCTCCACTTGCCAAGTCTTCAAAGGACTGCCTGGCTCCTAAGACTCCCTGCTGACTCCCCAGGGCTGACTATACCGACGACTCCTTCTCCCTCCTGACTCAGAAAGGACTGCTGATTCTCTAAACCGGAATGAGGCAATCTGGGTTCCTGCTGATTTCCCATTTGCTGAGTGCTTAGATCTCGAAGCCTCACCCTCCCGACCCGCCCCATGCTGACTCACCCAGGCCACAGAGGGCGACAGCGTTCTCCTCCCTCTTCTGTGCTGATTTTGGTGACTCCGTAATACCTTTTCTTCAGCGATTTATTTTGCATATTCCACCTAGAAGCGATTTATTGTCCTTAATACTCCTAGAAGCGATTTATTTCCCTTATTACACCTAGAAGCGATTTATTTTCCTTATTACACCTAGAAGCGATTTATTTTTCATTCTCACCTACATATTAAAGTCTGTTACATTTATAATTATTAATATCGACATAGAGGTGAACAAGGAAAACGAGACGATGTATAATGAAAAAAAAAAATAATGGCTGGGAGGCGCTGTTCATCCTGTGTTAAAACAATAGGAAGAAATGGATAGCAAGGAGGCGTTGTTTATCCTGTGGCTAAAAATGAGGAAAGAAAATGGATGGGGAGTCTCCTACGTCTCTGAGGAAGCGTTGTTCATCCTGTTTAAATAATTGGGGAAAAGGGATAGGGAGTCTCCTAGGTCTATAAGGAAGCGTTGTTCATCCTGTGAAAATAATAAGGGTAAGTGGACAGGGAGCCTCCTAGGTCTCAGGGTATACGAGCGACGGTGGTTTCTGCCCGACTCTCTTGCTCTCGTTCACGTCGTCCTCAGTGTCGTAAAGCAAAAAGAAAAGCGAGAGAGAGAGAGAGAGAGAGAGAGAGAGAGAGAGAGAGAGAGTCTTCGGTTACAGTTTATGTTCATGGTAAAAATCGAAATAAACCTTGTACGAAACTGAACTGTAAATCGTGTAAATAAACCCGTTTTATTAAAAGCCGAAGAGTGCATACATTTATATTGATTTTTATTTTTCCATGTACTCTCTCTCTCTCTCTCTCATAGACCTACATTATTAAGAGTAGCGGAAGACGTACATTTATATACTTATTTCTCTCTCTCTCTCTCTCTCTCTCTCTCTCTCTCTCTCTCTCTCTCTCATACTCTTCTTCTTTGCTATCTCTCTTCTGTCTTCATATAATCTCTCGCCAGCCCGAGCCTCTTCCTTCCTCTTCTTTACCCTCTCTCTCTCTCCTTTCTTTATACATTTTCGTCTTTCTCTCGCTTCTCTTTTTCTCTACACTACTATCTCTTCATTTCTTTTCTTTTTATTACCTAACTGTCTTGGCTTACGGGGGGAAGGACTCTTCTTCCTTTCTTCCTCTTCTTCTGTATCACCTCTCTTCCTCCTCCTCTTTCTCCTCATCATTTTCTCTCTCTCTCTCTCTCTCTCTCTCTCTCTCTCTCTCTCTCTCTCCTCCTCGTAAGCGGAGGGGGGGGGGGGCATATCCAAGACGTGTCATTCGCCCGGAAAACCAAGGCGACTCCTGATATAAGCAAAACAGAATTGGATCGGGGGAGGAAAGGAGGGAAGAGAGGAGAGAGAGGGAAGGAAGAGAGGAGAGGAGGGAAGAGAAGAGAGGGGAGGGGAGGGAAGAGAAGAGAGGAGAGGGGAGGGGAAAGGGAAGGTAAGGGGAGGGGAGAGGGGAGGGGAGAGGGAAGGTAAGGGGAGGGAAGCGGAGAAGAAAGGCGAGGAAAGAAAAGGTAAAGTTGACGGGGATGAGGGGATGGAAAGAGTGAAGAGAGGAGAGGAAGAAGGAAAGAGGAGAGAAAGAAAAGAATGACGAAGAGAAGCTGAAGAATGGAATGGCGATAATGAAGAAGGGAGTGAGGTAAGCAGAAGGAGAAAGAGGCATGAGGGAGGGAGGGAGAGAGGGAGGAATGGAGGGAGAGAAGGAGGAAGGGAGGGAGGGAGGGAGAGAAGGAGGAAGGGAGGGAGAGAGGGAGGAAGGAAAGAAGGCATGATGACCTCACAGGATCGGATAGGAAACGAGTGAAAAAAAAAGAAAGGGGGGGATAAGGGATAAGGAGAAGATGAAGAGAAAGACATAAGGACGGGGATGGGAAGGAGTGAAAACGGAGAAGGAAGGAAAGTGAAGATGGGGAAAGGAGGAGAGGAAGGAAAGAAGCGAGAAAGGTGAAGAAAGGAAGAGGAAGGAAGTAAGGTTTGATAGCGAGGAAGAAAAGGAAAATGGAAGACAAGGAAAGAAAGAAAATGTAAGGAGGAGGAAATGTAAGACTGGAGACTCAGAAGAAGAACCAAAGAATAATAATAATAATAATAATACCGTACTATACTCGCTTCACTCTAACCTGGCCAAAAACTACCATCTCTCCATACTGAATGCCGAGTTGTTATAATTAACGCTGGAATATGATGCCAGTCACGAAGAAGTGCTATGAAAAGAATGAAGAGCGGTAACTCTCTCTCTCTCTCTCTCTGCCACTGAGCTACGTGAAATAAGCTGCAAAAGGACGAAATCTGGGCTAAGCTAAGGTGAAGTAGTCAATGTTTCCTCCACGTCCCTAAATATAGTGACGGGGGAAGTACTATATATGTGGGAGAGAAAGAGAGAGAGAGAGAGAGAGAGAGAGAGAGAGAGAGAGAGAGAGAGAGAGAGAGAGAGAGAGAGAGGGGATAATGAAAAGGGATGAGGTGGGTGAGCGGGGCATCCAATAGGGGCAGGGGGAAGGTGGGTGTGGTGGGGTGGGGTGGGGTGGGGTGGGGTGGGGAGGAGGGAGGAGTGGGTGTGGGTGGGGTGATGTGGGGTGGGGTGAGGGTGGGGAGGCCATCATCTGCCAGGTGCACTAAACATATCCGCCACAAGATTGACGTAAGGGTTAAATTTTCTGCACTGAGGGTTATTTTCCCCCGGTGGTCAATTTTCAGGTCCGCCACTGCCTCCCGCCACGTCAATGTTTCCCCAGTGCAGATTTACGTGGCCATAGCTGACCTTACCTTCCTTTTTCGTGAAACAAGTATTATTCAGGAGACGTGTTTTATATATTTCGTTAACCCTTTCACTACGAGGCCTCCCTAGGATAAATAAAATCAACAGGAGGAAGTGAGAGTGAATTACGAACTCGCCATCAGACTTAACATGTCAAAACGTCTTGGTGTATAATTTTCTAAGACGGATTATAATTTTCGATGAAGGGATTTAAAACACTAAGATTACAGAAGGATTAAAATGCCGAGGATTATAATTTTTTAAGGGACGGATTAAGGGGTCTAAGAATATACTAGGAATTAAGGCTTTTTGCGATTATAATTTTCTTAGGATGGATTATGGCGTCTAAGATTATACAAGGAACTAAAACATCTAGGACAATAATTTATAAGTATTAGCCACGGTGTCAAAGATTATACTCCGTCAAGGAGTCTTAAGATTATACAATTATTTTCTAGGGGCGGATTAACGCGTCTATGATTACACGATTATTCTCTGACGGCGGATTAAGGCGTCTAAATTACACGATTATTTTCTGAGGAGGGATTAACGCGTCTAAGATTACACGATTATCTTTTAAGGGCGGATTAAGGCTTCTAAGATTACACGATTATATTCTAAGGGTATATTAAGGCGTCTCGGATTATACTTTTTCTTACGTTTGTGGCGGGCCGGCGTCTTCTGCAGAGCGGGTATTTCTGGCATAAATCCGGCCTTTGACACGAGATTACGGTCAGGATGAAGGCTATTTTCTTCAAAGGGAATATATGTTAGGGCAGGGTGGCAGGGAAAGGCAGGGGTGACGGTAAGGGAGAGCAGGGGATGTAGGGATGGCACGGGAAGGTAGGGGTATGGCAGGGAAGAAGACAACAGGGAACAGCAGGGGAAAGTTGAGGGTGTAGGTGTGCGTCAGCAAGGGAGGGTAAGACAGGGAAGGGGACGGCAGGGGAAAGTAGGGGATGAAGGGATGGCACGGGAAGGTATGGGTATGGTAGGGAGGGCAGGGGACAGCAGGGGGAAGAGGGAAAGTAATGATGGAAGGGGAAACAAGAGGGTGGTATGGAAGTATGGGGTCGCAAGGGTAGGCAGGGGAGAGTAGGGGTATGGTAGGGTGGCGGGGTGATGGCAGGGAGGGGGCGGCAGGGGAAAGCAGAATGGAGGATGTAAGGATGGACGGGGAAATAATAGGGTGGTGTGAAAGTATGGGGTGATAATGGTAGGTAGGGAAGGGTAGGGGGGTATGGTAGGGATAGGGATGTGGTAGGGGTGATGACAGGGAATGGCAGGGGAAAGTAGTGGATGTGGGGAGGGCAGAGGAAGACAAGAGGTCGTGTGGTGAAGAAAGGGGGGGATGGAAGAGGAAGAAATATGATACTAGGGTGAAAGGAAGGGTAGAAGAGGAAAAGGAAGAGGAGGAGGAAGAGATGAGGTGTTAAAAGAGAAATGGGAATGTTAGGGGATAAATAGGGTGAAGGGAAATTGGATGGGTGTGGGTGAAGCGGGAGTAGGTAAGGAGGTAGTGTGTGGGTAGGGTGACAGTGGAGGAGGGGAATGTGAGGGTGAAAGGGAGGACAGGGTTAAAAGGGCACCATAGGGTAGGGTGAGGAGGCAGTGTGACAGAAGAATAGGGTGGAAGGACGACGTAGGAGAGATATAAGAGGTAAGAAGCGTGGAGGAAAGACGAGTTAGAGGAGGATGAGGATGGAAGAAGAAAGAAGAGAGGTTGGGGAAAGAAAGAGAGATAAAGTGATTACGGAAGGTAGGGAGGATAAAGGGAAGTGGGATGTTAAAGTAGGCCAGGCGGTAGAAGAGGGGAGGTGGGGAGTAGGTGTGACAGAGGAGGGCAGGGGTGAAGGGAGAGACAGCAGAACAGCAAGGGTAAAGAAGGAAAGGGATATCTGGGTGGTAGGGGTAGCAAAGGGAGGCAGGGGAGGGGAAGCGTGATAGCAGGGTAGCAGGGAGGGGAAGGGGGTGAAGGAGATCAGACAGAAGCGAGGAATGGAAGGGAGATGGGTAGGGATTGGCAGCAGGGGTGGGAGGGAGGGGGCTAGGGAGGGGGAAAAGGGTAGGAGAGACAGCAGGGGAGGCAGGGGATGGCAGGGACAGTGATGGGGACCACTACGAGATTTTATTGAACCTCTTGAACAGATAGCTGATGCTTGGTCTTGGGAAGGGGGGGGGGGAACGAAAAGGGAAGGGGGAAAGGTCGAAGCGGGAGGGAAAACGAGAGAGAGAGAGAGAGAGAGAGAGAGAGAGAGAGAGGAACGAAATGGAGATACAGGTGAAAAGGAAGGGGAGAGGGGATGAGAAATGGAAGAGTTAAAGAGAATGGGATAGGACAGGGAAGAGGAGACAAGGAAGGACAACAGGCAATGAGAGAGGGAAGAGGGGACGAGGAAAGGAAGAGAGAGGGAAGAGGGGACGAAGAAAGAAAGGGGGAGGGATGTGACAGAGAGACAATGGGAGGAAAAAAGGGGGGAGAGAAAAAGAAAATGGTAAGGGAAAGGTAAGAGAGAGAGAAGAGATGGGGCAGAAGAGACGAAGAAAGAACGGAGGGAGAGGAAACGGAAGACAGAAGGGAAGGGAGGAGGAAAGAAAGAGGAAAGAAATGGGAGAGAGAGAGAGAGAGAGAGAGAGAGAGAGAGAGAGAGAGAGAGAGAAGAGCAAGGAAGAAACGAGAAGAGGACATGAAGGTATAAAGTTGTATCTAAAAATATAAGCGTATCTTTGCTTTGAATTTTTTGTGTAACCCAAAATTACACTCAAAGCTCATAACACAATTCTGTATAACTATTAAATTCACAAACACATAATGTACTTTTAAATATGCAAAAATACATCCGAAAAACACAACACAGCATTCACCTCACTCTTGTCAAAACCAACCCTCACATTTTCTTCCATATCTCAGTACATATTCATTCAGAAACGCACTCAATGCACACAATCCCTGCCCCCATTAGCAGGAACACACGCAATGCATTCAACTCAGACTAACTCCACTCATACACCTCCAGCGAATTCTATTTCTCAGTAGACTCAACACACTTTAACACATGCACTAAACCCTAAAGTGCACACACACACACACACACACACACACTCAAAAACACCATTACATACAGAACACTCCAAACTCAAACGCATCAAACCACCACACCCAACTCCACGCACTCCACACGCTCCCTACTCACACACCCCAACATAGCCACCATCTCCCCAACGCCCCCACCACACTTCCCTCACACCTCCTCCCTTACCGCATAAACATATCCACTCCCCAGCACCCCACCCACACACCCCAACAGCTCCCCAAGGCCCCCACCACACCCTCCCCACACCCTCGCCCTCAACACATTAACATTTCCATCAACAAAAGTGCACGTGTATTTGAGGTGCGGGTGTCAGATTGGGTGTGGTATTAATGCATGACGTCATCCGCTGCATAATGAGGGCGCGACCTTTGAAACCTGCACCGAAATAATTAGCGAAAATGTGTACATGATGCCAATCTTACACACATATCGCGTACTTCTGTATTTATGAATGTATATATAATTAACAAATGTATTCGTTCACTAGCGTACCGTATATCATATCTACATAAATATATGCATGGAGATGTATTTACATGTATACATACATCAATACATAATTTTACTCTTGTTCCAAAAACATGGTTGCATACTTCGCGCGAGGCAATTTGACACCACAGGCGATGGCTATTGCAAAATGCCTGATGATTCCTGCCCACGCTGGTATATATGCCTCCGTGAAGATGCATTACATCGCATGCTTATGACATTTTTAGACGGTATTATTATCATTTAGGTATTCAGATGATATAAAATGAATATTTCCAGAATAAAATATCATTATCCGAAATGCTCATTTCGGGCATCGTCGGAGCTCTCCTGCTCGATAATTTTTGGAGTTTATTACTGTATATATATATATATATATATATATATATATATATATATATATATATATATATATATATATATATATATATATATATATATATATATATATATATATATATATATATATATATATATATATATATATATATAAGATACAGTACCTAAGCACATTTATGTAACTCTCCAAATGCTGTTACCTACATACATATTAATGGGTCATACATGTACGCAATTTACAAACGCATATTTAGAAGTACATCAATCGTTCTTAAATAAACATTTAATATTCTGCATACACATTCATCTAAGCATCACGCATTTATTGGCTCCTTACTTTTTATGTTTTGTACTACATGTAACAGTTAAGGATTTAGTAAATTTCTTCTGTCTGCCCTCTTCATTTTAACCTTACTTCAAATCATCAGACCCAACACTGTCCAACTTCACTAAAACAGAATGTACCCTGCCGTAGTCCAACTCAAACTCACCTAACCAAACCTAATTCAACGTAACTAATTCTATTCTAAGATTTAATTGAGAAAGATTAAGTCAGCTATGGGGCAGAGAGGGACATTTAATCATCTTTGACATTTTCTACTGAACCAGCTCGTACCTTAATCCAACCCTAACAAACCTAACCTAATTTCACGACACCAATCCCATCCCAAGGCTTAATTAGGCACGTTATAAGTCATGTTAGGCAGAGAGGTTTAATTTACGTCTACCTGCAATCAGTAACCGCAGCCTCAATCCGCGCTGGCAAGAAAATGCGGTGCGACTCAGAGGCTTAAGTTTGGTGAACCATTACCATAATTGGGAGTTGGGTAAGGGAGAGGCAGGGGCAGGCAGGGTGGGAGGCAGATCAAAGGGGAGAAGCACGTCAAAGAGAGAGGCAGGCAGGTAGGCAGGGGGTCAAAGGGAAGACAAGGGGATACAGAGGTGGGCGGCTAAGGAAGGTTGCCAGGAAATGGAAGGGGCAGACGGCAGGACAGACAGGGAAACAGGACAATAAGGCAGATCAGAGGCGCGGGACAGGGAGGCAGAGACGAACAGGACAGACAGGAAAACAAGACAATAAGGCAGGAGAAAGGGGGAGGTAGGACAGGGAGGCAGACGTGAAAGAGGTTTAGGACAGATGAGGAGGCAGGACAGAGGGGGAGGCAGGACAAAGCGGGAAGCAGGACAGAAGGGGAGGTAGGACAATGAGGGAGGCAGGACAGAGGGGAAGGCAGGACAGAGGGTGAGGCAGGACGGAGGGGGAGGCAGGACGGAGGGGGAGGCAGGACGGAGGGGGAGGCAGGCTAGGGAGGGGGGAAAAGGGAGGGCATGAGCAGGGAGATAATATCCGTTCCAACCACCTACTACTTATCCACAGCCTACCACTTTATTCACACCACCTACCACTTATCCCCACCACCTACCACTTATCCTCACCATCTACCACATATCCCAACCACCTACAATGTATCCCCAAACCTACCACTTATCCCCACCACCTACCACTTATCCCCACCACCAAACACTTATCCCACCACCAACACTTACCCCACTACTAACACTTGCCTCTAATTCCCATTTCTACCATCCGCCACCTATCATCTGCCACATCCCACCTGTTATCTGGCACCTTCCATCCCCACGTGCCATCTACCATCTAACATTTTTTTTTTTAATGCGAGGAAGAAGGAACCAAAGGCTGGGCCTGCAAAATCCTTCCAAGAAAAAAATAATAAAACAATACAAGAGAGAGCCAAATTCAAGATCCATTCATTTCGAGGTGGCTGGACACACTGAGTTTGAAGGACTGGAGATCACAGGAAGAAGGAAATACAGACAGAGGGAGACAGTTCCAGCGCTGACCTGTTGCATAAATGAAGGACTGGGAGTAACGGTTAACTCTTGCATTAGAGAGCTGGACAGAAAAGGGATGAGAGTTTGTTGCTAGACGGATGCTACTCGCCCGTCGTAGAGGTGGAGGAATGGAAGCAGACAGTTCACAGAAGAAGTGACCACTGAAGTAGCGATTGGAAAGAGATAAAGAGGCAACAGTGCGGCGAAGAGACAGAGGTTAAAGGGAGCCTGTAAGAGGAGGAGAGTTGATGAGACGAACAGCCTTTGACTCCACCCTATTGAGAAGAGCTGTATGTGGGAAGCCTCTCCACACATTAGAGCTGTACTCCAAACATGGGCGAATAAAACGCGTGTATAAAGTCAACAACTATGCAGGGTTAACGAAGACACGGAGTCGGCTTAGCACACCTAATCTCTTGGAAGCAGATTTTACAAGAGATGCCATATGATCTTTCCACGATGAGTCCCGTGTGCATGAAACCCAAGTATGTTCAAGGATGATGCAGGATTGAGCTGGATATTTTTAAACATTAGTGGGGACTCCTGTGGAAGATTGTGTCGGGTTGATAGGTGTAAAAACTGAGTCTGTCATTTGCCACCTTCCATCCGCCGCGTCCAATCTGCCATTTTTTTTTAATGCAAGAAAGAAGGAACCTAAGGCTAGATGTTGGCAAATTGTTCCCTCCTCACACCTGCCATCTGCCACCTGCCATCTGTTATCCGCCACCCACCACCTGTCATCTGGCACCTACTATCTGTCACTTACCATCTGCCACCTACTACCTACCACCTACCATCTGCCACCTATCACCTGCCATCTGTCACTTCTCACCTGCTATTTGCCACCTGCTACTTACCATTTGCCGTCTGCTACCTACACCAAGCATCTGCCATCTACCATCTGCCACTTGCAATCTGACATCTACCATCTACCACCTGCCTTATGTCACCTGCCACACACTGTCTGCCACGTGCCACCTATCTGCCACGTGCCACCTATCTGCCACCTGCCACCCATCTGCCACATGCTACCTATCTGCCACCTGCTACCTATCTGCCACCTGCCACCTATCTGCTACCTGCCACCTGAGCGGCACCTGGGGAGGCAGCAGGTGTTGATTACAGGGTGACATATTGATCCTTTGAGAGGAGGAGGAGGAGGAGGAGGAGGAGAAAAAGAAGAAGAAGAAGAAGGCCAAATAATACAAGAAAAATACAAGACATAAGAAAGGAGAATGGAAGAGAAAGGAAAAAGAGAGCAAGGCGGACGGAAATGAAAGAAAATGAAGAGAAAACGGAGAGGGAGAGAAAAGACGAGAGGAAAGTTATTATTATTAGGACGGACGTGATATTGAGGAGCGAAATAATGGTGGGAAGAAAATGGAGAGAGAAAAATCAAAAGGAAGAGAAAATACGAGAGAGAGAGAGAGAGAGAGAGAGAGAGAGAGAGAGAGAGAGAGAGAGAGAGAGAGAGAGAGAGAGAGAGAGAGGAAATCAACTCTTAGGTCTCCACGCGCCACATTTCGCCGACATTCGTACGAGAGAGAGAGAGAGAGAGAGAGAGAGAGAGAGAGAGAGAGAGAGAGAGAGACGAAATAAACTCTTAGGTCTCCACGCGCCACATTTCGCCGACATTCGTACAGCTTCAAGACAAAATCGCAAGACGTGGCAAAGAAGACAACAAGAACCAAACTCAATGCGAAAAAAAAAAAAAAAAGGTCCTTCCAGCTCGCACCTCCAATTTTTCGTTCTCTCTCTCTTGGCACCACAGTAAGCGAACAGAGGCGGCACTACAGGAAAATCTTCAGGAAAATATCCAGATCTCCAGGAAAATCTTTGGGAAATCTTCAGGAAAAATCTAGAAAACATCCAGGAAAATCTTCAGGAAAAACTCTACCAAAATCTCCAGGAAAATCTTTGGGAAATCTTCAGGGAAAATCTAGAAAACATCCAGGAAAATCTTCGGGAAAAACTTTACGAAAAATCTAGAAAATATCCAGGAAAATCTTCGGGTAAATCTCTAGGAAAATCTTCAGGAAATAATCAGGAAAATGTTGAGAAAAATCAAAGAAACTTCATGAAAATCAAGGAAAATCTCCAGGAAAATCTTAGGAAAAATCCACAAAACATCCAGGAAAACTTCAGGAAAATTCTGGAAAAATCTAGGAAATATCCTGGAAAATCTTCGGGAAAACCTCTAGGAAAATCTTCAGGAAAATGTTCAGGAAAAACTCTAGGAAAATCAACAGGAAAATCTCCCTTGATAGCAGTCCCACAGCAAGATACCGACAAGGAAAACGCCACCACTAGTGATGATGAACACAGAAATGATCGTGATGCAATGAAGGTAGAAAATCACTGCAATTCCACAGCACAGTACCGCGTTGCACGGTAGGAGAGAATCAACAGAAGCCGTAGCATCACAGCAGCCCAGCTTTTCATCGCAGCAAAACAGACGATAATCCACCTGCCAATTAAGAGGACGCCGAGATCCCACCCGCTGTAATTAAGCCACAGGTAAAAATACAGGTCAACAGGTGCATTCACTCTGGTTTTGGGATACGAGTTTTTTGATAAATATATTCCTGAATTATACATCCAGGGGTTGAGATATAAAAGATTCAGTCAAGACAGGTTAGAATCACAGCCTGCCCAGGTGAGAATGTATGCTAATCTACCTTTTCTGAAGCTACCTGAGTGTGTTACAGCATCAGGAAGCAGGGTCGCCATAGTGCATGGTGAAAAGGATGTGTTGAACAGATAATTACCACATCTGCACACATGATAATAATGTTCTTTGCATTAATACATACGTGGGACTGTTAGAGGTGTTGTGTAGGGCAAAACATTAGGAAGGAGAGAAGGATGCAAAGGCAGGGTGAAAGAGTAAGAAAAGGGGTGAAAGAAAGTGAGGGAGAGGGAGGATGTGAAATGGGGTGCAAACCAAGCAGCAGTAAAAAAGAAGAGAGATAAGGAAGTGACAGTGCTAGCAAGGGAACGGAAGTACAGGAGAAAAAGCAGGAAAGAGAGATGTGAAAGGAAGTGCAATCGCGGGCGACATAAAGGAAGATAAGGAAGTGGTGGTGGTAGGCAGGACAAAGGATAAGGGAGTAGAGGAAAAGGGGAAGGTGTAAGGCACGGAGAAAGGACACAGGCTTATGAAAAGTGCTTAATTCCTACAGACAGCACAAGGATCTTTCAGGCTGAAAGTCATATATTTATATATTTTTTAAAGCTTAATCTAACACGCAGTCATCAAAGTTACATCCAGGTCCCTAATTCTACTGCAGGGGGAACGACTTTTGCCCAACAGTCTGATCGGTCCGAGAATGGAATGGGCTTATGGAAGGGGTGGGATGAAAGTTAAAGAAAACAAAAAAAAAGTGGGCAGATGGAAAGAAAAGACTGCAAGACATGACAAAACAGGGACCAGAGGGGAGGGAGGGAAAAATGGAGGGGAAAGGGAGAGGTGAGAGAAGAGAGGTGGAAGCGGGGCAAGGTAGAGATGAGCAGAAGGGAAGAAACAAAGAAGGGAAAAGAAAAGTAAGGGAGAAAGAGAGGTGATGGTAAAAAGAGCGAGAAGACGGAGGCGAAAAAAAAAAAAGATAACTAAGACAGACGCTGGACGTCATAAACAGAGAGAGAGAGAAAAAGAAAGTGAGAGGAGTAGGAAGAACGAAACGGAGGAAGGGATGAAATAAGTGGACGGAGGAAGCATCAGAAGGGAGCAGGAGGGAGGAAGGGACAGAGGGGGGTGAGAACAAGAGGCTGACAGTGACAAAGAAAAAAGTATCAGAAAGGAGGAAAGATGGTAAAGAAGGTCCAGGAAGAAGGAAGGGAGGAGGAGGTACGGAAGGAAGCAGGTGGGAGAGATGAGAGGAAGCATGGCGTAAGGAAAGAGGGAAGGAAGGATGGAAATACAAGCGGTAGGGAGGTAAGGAAGGAGGGAAAGACAGTGGGAGGGAGGGAAGAGTGGAAAACAAGGACCAGTAAAGAGCGAGGGAGGGAGAGAGGGAAAGAGGAGGAGGGGGAGGGAGGGAAGGAGGGAGGGAAGAAACAGGTGAAAGGTTTATCACAACAACAAGGCGAGGCGAAAGTCAATTTACCGGTTCCACTTGGATGGCTGGATGGTTAGGACGGTTAGGATGGCTGGGTGGTTAGGATGGTTGGATGGCTGGGTGGTTAGGATGGTTGGATGGTTAGGATGGTTGGATGGTTAGGATGGTTGGATGGTTAGGATGGTTGGATGGTTAGGATGGTTGGATGGTTAGGATGCTTGGATGGTTAGGATGGTTGGATTGTTCGGATGGTTGGGTGCTCAGATCCAAGAATAAATAATACTTTGAAAAGCAAAAAAATAAAAATGAAAAAATAAAAGAAACTACCTCGTGATATGACTCTCTCTCTCTCTCTCTCTCTCTCTGACAATTCCTGACATGAGATTATTAGCCCGTTTCTGAGACACAATATTTTACGACATCGGGCAACAACTAAATTTGATCCTTCCTTCAGCGTCGAGAGAGAGAGAGAGAGAGAGAGAGAGAGAGAGAGAGAGAGAGAGAGAGAGAGAGAGAGCAAAAGATAGTTACAAAAAGGGGAAGAGAGAGACACGGAGGAGGAGAGATTAAAGAGAAAACAGAGGAGAGGAGATAAAATGTAGGAAGGAGATAGAAGAGGAGAGATAAAGAGGCACCACAGGTAAGTCTTGAGCCCCTTATTGTTTACCATGGTGCTTGAAACCCTCTCAAGCGACTTCAGAAATAGAATCCCGTGGGAGATATTGTGGAACGATGATTTGGTGGTGACTGCAGGGAATGAAATGGAAGCGGGGGAAAGATTTAGGGTGTGGAGAGAGGGTACGGGACACAAGGGTTTGAGAGTAAATGCAGATAACAAAAGTGATGGTATCTAAGGCTGGTGGCGGTACTGTCAAAGACAAGGGAGAGTGGCCATATGCGATCTGCCACAAGGGCGTGGGAAATAATTCCATCTTGTGCAGTATTTGTGATAAGTGGGTGCATAGGAGATGTAGTGGTATTAGAAGTAGACTGCGAGATAATGCTGAATTTGTGTGTGCGGTGTGTCGGGTAGAGCATGTGGAGATCGTCAGGCGTGATGGGATTGATCGTGCTGTGAGTCCCATATGTGTGAGAAAAAACTTTATGACTTGGGAGACATGTTATGTGCTGGAGGTGGGGCTGGAGCTAGCTCTGTAGCTACAGTGAAGAGCGGTTGGAAGAAGTTCGTGGAGCTGTTGCCTCTCCTGACAGTGAGAGGGCTCTCCCTCCGTGCTATGGGCTCATTGTATGCAGCATGTGTTATGAGCGTAATGCTGTATGGTAGTGAGACCTGGGCAGTGAAACTTACAGAAATGACAATGATTAGGAGAATGTGCAGTGCATCCTTCAATGCGAGGTCTGGGGGCCTAGGTTTACGATGGAAGAGTTAAGAGGACGGATGGGACTGGAGTGTATTGGTGTTGTGATGAGAAGGGGCAGATTGAGATGGTCTGGGCACATGGAGAAGATGGGGGATGGCAGCTGGGTGAAGAATGTGAGACGTGTGAACGCTAGACGTAGGGTTGCGAGAGGCAGACCGAAAAAGATCTGGGACGGTCATAGAGTGTGACCTCAGGGATAAGGGACTGAATAAGGTGGCTGCCAGAGAGCAAGCAGCAAGGACAGCCGCCATTAGGTGACCAAGGCCGACGCATGCAAGCATGATGGATCCCTTACAAACGAAACGAAACGAAATGAGCGCAACGAAAGGGAAAGAGAGTAGGAGGGATGGTGGATAGAAGAAGAAAAAAAAAAAAAGAGGAAAAACTGAGGAGGAATGAAAAAGAGACGAGAAGACAACATGGAGATGTGAGAGAGGAGAGATAACAAGGGAAAAGAGAAAGAGATCAGGAGAGATAAAGAGGAAAGAGAAACAGGAGGAGATAGAGAGGAGGAAAGAGAAAGAGAGGAGGAGAGATAAAGAGGTGGGAGGGAGGAAGGACCTCACACACCGACTAAGACAAATTGAGTCATTGTGAGGAAAGTGGAGGGGTGTGGAGGAGTGGAGGGGTGTGGAGGGAAATGGAGAGGTGAGGAGGGAAATGGAGGGACTAGCTGGGAGGGAGGTGAAGGGATTGGGAGGGATGTGGAGGGACTGAGAGGAATGAGGAGGGACTGCGAGGGATGTGGAGTGCTGGGAGGGTAGTGGAGGGACTGGGCTTGAGTGGACGGACTGGGAGAGACGTGGAAGAGCTGGGAGGGAAGTAGAGGAGCTCCGAGGGATGTGGAGGGACCTCGGAGGAGTGGAGGGAGGCGGAGGGAAAGGGAGGGGGTATGGAGGGAAGTGGAGGAATCTGAGGGGAAGTGAAGGGAGATGGAGGGAAGCAGAAGCGTGTGGAAGGAAGTATGGAAGGTACAGAGGGAAGGGTGTGTGTGCATGGAGGGAAGAGGAGGGGTAGAGGGAACAGGAGAGACGTGGAGGGAAGTGGAGGGGCTGGGAGGAAAGTGGAGAGCAGTGGGGGGGGGGTGGAAGGGCAATGAATACCAAGTCGTAAGTTCATGCAATTCAATGAGTCTCCTTGGTTACTGGTTTCTTTATTTTCATTTGAGGGAACTGGGCCAATCCCGTCACCTGTATACTATATCGTGGTTGCATGAAAATAGATGAGCTTTAGTTAGGAATGAGTCTCCTTGGTTACTAGTCAAAAAAAAAAAACACCAGTCTACCTTTGGTCTGTCATGAACTGTGCTGAAAGGGGTTAGAGAGGGAGAGGGAGAGAGAGAGAGAGAGAATTTAACCTGTATGGGGAAAATAGCCTAAAAAAAACTCCCACCATCTCTCTCTCTCTCTCTTTCATTTAATTGGGCATGCTGCTGATCTCTCTCCATCTCTCAGGTTTTTTCTTGGTCTCTGTACCCTGCCCAGCTCCACCCTTGGGTGGGGGGGGAGGAGGAGGAGGAGGAGGAGGAGGAGGAGGAGGAGGAGGAGGAGGAGGAGGAGGAGGGTGATATTATTATGATTA
>NC_137053.1:4237500-4250000 GCF_032717465.1 Coenobita brevimanus | reverse complement strand
ATGATGATGATGATGATGATGATGATGATGATGATGAGGAGGAGGAGGAGGAAGAAGAAGAAGAGGAAGAGAAGGAAGAGGAGGGAGAGGGAAGGAAGCTGTAGTGGAATATATTAAAGTAAGCGAGGTCAGGAAATGATAAAATTTGTAACTCATGAAACTCTAAACAGGACGAATAAATACCAGTTGCACACACACACACACACACACACACACACACACACACACACACACACACACGAGAGAGAGAGAGAGAGAGAGAGAGAGAGAGAGAGAGAGAGAGGTAGCCGAAATACAGGGTGGTCCATATATAACGCAACCCATTTCTCGAGTAAGCGGAAAGGCTCAGTCTGCTGGTATAGGAAAATTTTTGTTTTCATCCGACGGAACTGTGCTACTCCCTACTAACCTCTGAAACCTAAATACTAAATTCTGGTTGCATGAAATTTTGATAGCCTTATGAAGTAGTAATGAGTCTCCTTGGTTACTAGTCTAAATACCTAAAATAAAATATGAGTCCCGATGATAAGAGCTTTAATGGTACCAATATTAACATAGAGGCTCCCACACTCAGCTGAATAAAATCGTCTGGCCAAAGCTGCAACAGAATACTAGAGTTGTTCCGATCATGACAAGGTTAATGACACCAGTATTAACACCCTGGCAACCGTGACTCCCTCTCAGCTGAGTAAAATCATCTAACGTCACCTGGAACAGAATATGTGAGTTACCCTCATCATGAAAGTTTAAATAAGATTACACATTTGCCACATCATCCGTTTTCTATGTAGCTATGGAACTCTGCATTTTCTGTAACACACCCCACATTTTCTATAATCTTGTTAAAGCTATCCAGTTATATCGCTAATAAGGATAATACGGGGGACTATACGTTTTTTATATATCCCACTGGAACCCAGTGTCAGCAATAATGGACAGAACTGGGATTTTTCAAGTCTGTATAAAGTAGGGAACCCCCGGGTAGGGACCTATGAGCTTTGCGACTATGAGCCGATAGGCAGAGGGCGGTACGCTTAGTACCCACCCAGTGCCATGCCTCGCCCAGCACCCCTGGGATCCAATGGGATATAGCAAATTGTGTATATGTGTCTCTGCATACGCACGTGTTACTGTATCCCACCACTCATTCCTAACCCTGCACTGATAATTACTGCAACAACTTTGTACCAGGTATGTGTCGTTGTATGTCTTTGTTCATTACAGTGCTTGTTCTACTAATTCTATACTTTTTATGCCATATAAGTATCATGTAACCCTTTGCTCTCACGTACCCTTCCCTGCCTGGCCTTCAGTAACAATGTTTCCCAGAGTGTTGGGGCTTGTATTGAATGGTAAATAAAGAAACTAAATAAAAAAAAAGGCAAATTGTGACCTTTAACCCTCTCATGGCCGGGATAACTCAGTGTTTTTAATGCAGCTGACGTCCGTTGATTATATTTAGGTCATACATGCCACTACGATGAAATATTTTACTGTATTCTTGTTTGTCTGTAGGGGACTTTATTCAGCTTTTTTAAATTTCTTTTTATTCATTATATTTTACTGAAAGGGTTATATTTAATTGATGGCTTCACACAAGATTTTATAAGTAGCGTAAAGTCGTCTGGAAGTAGCAAGAACATACTAGAAACAAAAGACGTCCGCGGGCTGAACAGTTTAATGTGATAGGCCGATGCAAAACATTTTCTGTACTGGGCGAAAATACCCTTATCATCATCATCATCATCATCGTCGTCTTCATTTCCTCTTCTTACTCCTCCTCTTCATCACCACCACCGCGATCATCACCGCCAACAGCACCATCTCCATCATCACCACCACCATCATCATTACTATTTTTCCCCACCTAAAGACGGAATAGGGCAAGATCCACAAAGAAAGCAACCAGAAAGGACTATAACACAACAACATTACATATCTTACCATAAACATTCTTAATCATTCTCACGGTCTAATCACGTCCATATATTCATTCTAAAATCACTAATTATGGCAGGAAATAACTTGAGAATATTTAGGAAGGTGACGTATATTCTTACCTTCAAAAAATGTGGAGAAAATATATTATGATACATTATTAAACATTATATTACATTTTTCCTTCATCGCCTTTCTCCCTTGTTTCATCTCCTCCCACGCTCCTCCTATTTTTTCTTCTCTCTCTCTCTCTCTCTCTCTCTCTCTCTCTCTCTCTCTCTCTCTCTCTCTCTCTCTCTGACGTCATCCACCCCCTTTTTCCTAACTTCATTTCATCCCTCTTTTTCATCCGCCCTCAACTTCTCTCTCTTTTCTCTCCCTCCTTTTCTCTCCCTTTCTCCCTTTTTCTCTATTCACCTACTCCCTCTTTACTTCTCTCCTCCCCTCTCCTCTCCCTCTCCATAATTAAATTCTAATTCTCTCTCTACTTCTCGCCCTTTTCCTCTCTCTCTCTCTCTCTCTCTCTCTCTCTCTCTCTCTCTCTCTCTCACACACACACACACACACACACACACACACTATCCACAGCAATCCGTCGGGAAATAACATACTTTTTACCCCCGCCAGATTCCAGAGACTCTAAGTGAGGGGTTTGTCTGTCTGTCTCTTTCGATGGACGCAAAAATACGCACATTACTCGTCTCTCCATGTAGCCTACGCTTTTTTGGTGTGTGTGTGTGTGTGTGTGTGTGTGTGTGTGTGTGTGTGTGTGTGTGTGTGTGTGTGTGTGTGTGTGTGTGTGTGTGTGTGTGTGTGTGTGTGTGTGTGTGTGTGTGTGTGTGTGTGTGTGTGTGTGTGTGAGAGAGAGAGAGAGAATGATGATGATGATGATGACGTGTATTCAGCATAAGACACTTATGAGAGAGAGAAAATGATGATAATGATGATGATGATGATGATGACGACGATGATGATGATGATGACGTGTATTCAGCATAATTCACTTGTTATACTGATTATAATTACACCTTCCAACCCACGTAGTTTATAGACCTAGAGTAATAAGAGTATCAAATATGTAGGCATCATCATCATCATCATCACCACCACCACTACCATCATCATCATCATCATCATCACCACCACCACCACTACCATCATCATCATCATCATCACCACCACCACCACTACCATCATCATCATCATCATATGTCTCTCTGTCGATTAAAAACTTGCCCAATGCTTCACAGTTCAAGCGAGTTAAATTTGGCGAGAAACAGGACCGAGTCACTAGCGCTATACGTAAAGAGAAAGGGAGCCCATACAAATTTGAGACTCCTTGGTTACTAGTGCTTTTGAAGTGTTAAATGGGAAGTCATAAGGGAAGTATCTGTGCGGGAAATAGATACAGGAAATTACAGTTTTATCTATCAGGTCTTCGTCATCACCATCATCATCATCTGCGTCATTACCACCATTCTCTCTCTCTCTCTCCCTCAGCGCTGTCAGTTCGATATGAATAACATGAATGAGAAATGTGTTGAACTGAACCTGCTTCTTTAAGATGGGTCTTTCGAAGTGGTATGATGTTATGGTGGTATGATTTGGTGGCGGTATGTGTGGTGGTGGTGGTGTTGGCATGTTGTGTTGGCGGTGTGTGTGGTGGTGGTGTGTGGTGCTGGTATGTGTGGTGTTGCTGGTATGTGTGGTGGTGGTGTTGGTATATGTGTGGTGGTGGTGTTATAGGCAGTAACAGCACAATATGTAATAGCTACAGGCATTAATGTAATCACAGCACAATAGGTAACCCTTCCAAAATATGTAACAGACAGGTGAATATGTCTGGGTCAGTAGGCAGAGAAACACACACATCCTCAGGCCCAGACCATCAAGTATGTCGGAAACCAGTTGGCCACGTGTCGGAAGTGTGCCAGACGCTATAAACACACACACACACACACACACACACACACACACGTCAGCCACCCGGAAACCAGGTAGTCATATAATCAGGTGTAGGGAAGAGAAAGGGGCAGAAGGGGATAGACGGGGTCAGACGGGGGCTAAGTAGAGAAAGAGGAGGAGATTGAGAAGGGTAGGAGGTTGGAGCCAGTCAGTGATTAGCTGTCACTCTGGCGATTAGCGGGTCATGTTACTCTGTCCCTGAACAATATAACTGTGCCACATTAAAATCCCTTAACCCCACAGTGTCTCTACCTTACCTTCACTTACAAGAGAGAGAAAGCGGGGGAGTAAGACAGAGAAGAACCTACAAATATACAATCTCAACGCTCTCCGACGCCTCAAGACTTTTCACAATGGTAGCAGCCCACAATCTACTCCAATATACTCCAATCTAATTCAATTCCAAACTCCTAAGCTAAGACTATTATCTACGTTTGACAGCAGCATAAATCTGATACCCTACACTATCACCTACCTGCCTAGATACCTACCTACCTACCTGCCCATCTACCTATCGAGAATGTTGGTATGTGAGGTGGTGTTGGTGAACGGTGTGGTGGTGGTATGTGTGGTGGTGTTGGTGATAGGATGTGGTGGTGTATGTGGTATGTGTGGTGGTGCTGGTATGTGTTGTGGTGTACAGTATGTTGTATGTGTGGTGGTGTTGGTGGTATGAGTGGTGGTGTTCCTGATCTTCATCACAACCATAAAAAAAATTCGGTATTATAATGACCATCATCTTTACTACCATCACTCTCTCTCTCTCTCTCTCTCTCTCTCTCTCTCTCTCTCTCTCTCACCAGCACCGCACAGTCACACCATCACTCTCACCACCACCTTCACCTCACTCTCTTCATCTCACCTTCATCATTATCACCTTCACCTTATCTCAGGCCCATCACCTCATCCTCACCACCACCATCACAACCACCGCCACAACCATCATCATCACCATCACCATCACTATCATCATCACCATCACCATCATCATCACTTCACCACTCACACTCGCGAACTGTTCATTATATTATCGCGGTGTCTAGGGACGTGGGAGCTTAATTTACAACAGCAAGATAGTATTGACTCTCTCTCTCTCTCTCTCTCTCTCTCTCTCTCTCTCTCTCTCTCTCTCAGTACGAAGAAAAATACAAAAAAGAAAAACATACGGCAGTTCCCCCCCCTCTCTCTCTCTCTCATAAACCAACAAAAAACGCAGAAGAACGAAAACCAGTGAAATATGAACACAACAAGCGATAACACCCACGAAACTCCACGGGGTTGTCAACACACATCGGTCCTTCCCACTACTGTTCGACCCTCCACCTGGCCAATTCTACCATTTTCAGTTTATTTAGATTTTTGGGGTGTATCCATGTAGTGTGTGTGTGTGTGTGTGTGTGTGTGTGTGTGTGTGTGTGTGTGTGTGTGTGTGTGTGTGTGTGTGTGTGAGAGAGAGAGAGAGAGAGAGAGAGAGAGAGATTATGTGCGTGCATGGAAGCCATCCCCCTTTACATCTAGAAATAACTAGTAATAAAAAAAGATATTGTCCTGACTATACTCCTCCATTCCATCTCCATTCTCTCCATCACCCCTCCCATTCCCTCCACCCTGTTCTTCCCTCCACTCCCCCTCTCTCTCTCCTCCAACCCTGTCCTTTCTCGCCTCTCTCCATCCCTCCTCTCCATTTCTCACTTACCTCCATCCTCCCTACCTTTCCCCACCCCTTTTCCTCACCACCATTCCTCCCCCTCTTTCTCTTCCCCAAACTTCGCCATCAGTACAGCATTATCCTTCCCTCCATCCCCTCCTCCTCCATCTCCTTCCTTTCCTCCGTCCTCCCCTCTCCTCCACCTCCTCCCCTTCCTCTATCTTTCCTTTTCCCTCCTCTCCCTCCTAACATTACTCTCCCCCTTCAATATATCCTCTTCTCCCAATTTTTGCATATATCTCTCTCTTCCTCTCTTCCTTTCTCTCCCCCTCTCCCCAGTTCCTCTTTTCTTTCCACCCCTCCCTCTCCTCCAACCCCTCCCCCTCCTTCAATCTCCCCCATCCCCTACCCCACCATCCTCTATCCTCTCCCCTCCTCTCCTTCCCTCCCTTCCCCCTCCCCTCCCCTTCCCTCCTCTCAACAGTGATATATGGCATCTCTTTATTTTTATCTACACACACACACACACACACACACACACACACACACACACACACACACACACACACACACACACACACACTGTAAAGGGAAAATGGCTCTTTCGTGTACACAGTTACTGAGCTCTGTGTCTTACTTCCCAAAACTCTCTCTCTCTCTCTCTCTCTCTCTCTAAGGAACAGAGCTTTTTCTTACGGTCCTCAACTTCTCAATTATAATTCTCTCTCTTTTAATACGTAATAAGATGCAGGGTAAGGAAATTGAGCTGTCTACAAAAGAGAGAGAGAGAGAGAGAGAGAGAGAGAGAGAGAGAGAGAGAGAGAATGAAAGAATATGAAAAGGGCGGATATCAGAAAATGTAAAAAAAAAAAAAACAAAGAATGAAAAAAATACAATAGGATAAAAAGACTAATAAAAAAAAATTGAGTTGGGGAATGTATAAGGAAGACAAACAAGAAAATAAGAAAAAGAAGAGGCGAGAAAAATAAAGGAATAGGTGAAGCAGGAAAGATGGAGGAAAGAGGGAAGAAATGAATGCACTGAGGCAAGAATGTGGAGAGGAGGATGAAGAGACGAGAGGGAGACAAAAATATACGCGAGGGGAGAGAGAAATGGGAGAGAGAGAGAGAGAGGAGAGAGAAATGGGAGAGAGGGAGAGGGGAAGAGAAACCGAGGAGAAAGGCAGTAAAGAAGAGAGAAGAAAAGGAAGAAGGACTGGAAGTGGTTTGAAAGACTCGCTCACGGTACATACACACAAATATGCATGTGTGTGTGTGTGTGTGTGTGTGTGTGTGTGTGTGTAAGCCAGGACAAGACTTAAAACATACACGATCCATATGCACAGTCCCATACTCTCTCTCTCTCTCTCTCTCTCTCTCTCTCTCTGGGGGGCGCGGTAGCACAGTGGTAGCGCGCTGAGCTTGTGATCGGAAGGTCGCAAGTTCGAGCCTCGCCCGGGCTACCGTTGCCGGGAGGGGTAGCTCCCTCCTGCAACCCCAGCGGGGCTATATGGCCTTAGTTGCCTAGCTCGGAAAATTCATTTCTCCAATTTTTTTTTTCTCTCTCTCTGCCTGCTATCTCCTTCCTTCTCTTTCTCCCTTCCCTCCCTCCACCGTCCTTTACCTTTTCCTTATAACATTCCTTTATCTTTCCTTTCTCCTAAATTCCCTTCCCTCCCTTCCCCTCTCTCTCTCTCTCTCTCTCTCTCTCTCTCTCTCGCAAACCTGTATGCCTTTCTTCTATGTTTCTTTTTCTTTCTTGTTCCTCTTTTTCTTCCTTCTTTCTCTTTTCCCTTCATTTCCTTCTCCTCCTTAATCTTAACCTCCTCACTTCCTTAATTTTCTTTTATCCTTTCAAACTTTCATTTTGCCCTTCACCTCTTCTGCCTTTCCTCTTTCTTTCTATTCTTTCTTCCTTCTTCCTTTATATTTCATCCCTTGTTTACTTTCTTCCTTTTTTTCTTCCTTCCTTCCTTCCTGCCTCACACTCTTCCATTTTTCTTACGTCTTCCTTTCACTTTACCTCCGCTTTCCTTCCTTCCTTACTCTTCTGTTTTTTTTCCTTCCTTCCTTACACTCCCTTCAGGGTTTCTTTTCATCCTTCCTTCCTTACTTTCCCTTCCGTCCTTCCTTCTGCTCTTCCGCAATTTTACTTACTCTGCCTCTTCCTTCCTTCCTTTCTTCCATCCTATCCCTTCCTTCCCTCTCTCCCTCCATCTATCCCTTTCTTTCTTCCCTCCTCTCTCCCTCCCTCCTACCCTCTCTCCCTCCCTCCTTCCTTCCTTCCTCCAGCATACCTATAACTCTGCCTTATCCCCTATTCCCGCTCCTCCCATATTTCCTTCCTTTCCAAAAATCTCTATATTCTTTGGCCGCATATTTTCGGAAAATTTCGCTTCTCCTTGCCTTCCCCTCCCCCCTTCTCTCTCTCTCTCTCTCTCTCTCTCTCTCTCTCTCTCATACTCTTTCCCTTTCCCTCCTGTTACTCTCTACTTTAATCACCCTTTCTCCTCTTTCTATATCTTTCTCTTCTTTACCTCACTATTTTTCTCTTCTCTCTTCTTCCCTTTCTACTTTATTCTTGTCTCGATCCTTCTCCTCTCTTCCTCCCTCTCTCCTTTTCCTCTGTCCCCTCTCTTTGTTCTTTTCGTCCCCTCTCTTCTTCCTCCTCCCCCCTCTCTTCTTTTACCCTTTCTCCAATGTCTCTTTTCTCCATTCTTCTCCCTCTTTTTCTCTTGTTCCCTCTCTCTCTCCTCTCCTCCTCTCTTTTCCTTTCTCCAGTGTCTCTTGGTTTGCCTGTCTTCTCTTCTCTTGTCCCCTCTCTCCTCTTACTACTCTCTTGCACAACTCTCCTCTTCTTCTCTCCTCCCCTCTTCCCCTTCTCTCCTCTCTCCTTTCCCTTCTCGCTCATTCCCCTCTCCCTCTTCTTCCTTGTCTCGGTTCCTGATTACCTCAAGCCCTTCCTCCTCCTCCTCCTCCTCCTCTTCCTCCTCCTCCTCTCTGCTGGAAGATTGTCTTACGCCTTCTCCCTTCCTCCTTCATCATCATCTCTCCTTCATTTCCCCTCTCTCATCTTCCTTCCTCCGTTTTCCTTCGTCTTCTTTCGTATTAGACTTCATTTTCCTCTCATGCCCTTCTTTCCTTCTTCCTTTTTCCTTCCTCGATTTTTTTCATACATTTTTTTCCTTTTCTACTTTCTTCTCTCTCTCTCCCTCTCTCTCTCTGATCCCTTACCCTCACTCCTACCCACATCCTCCAACCCACCCTTTAACCCTTTCACTCCAAGGACGTACTTTCTCTAACTCACTAACCACACTTACTGTACTTAGATATAGTCTTCATAACCTCTTCAGTACGGGGATTTTTTAGAAGTTAGATGAAGTCGCCTGAAAGTTAGGAAAAATTAAATACAAATGACGTCCCTTTATTCTCTAACCTACAATTCTATCTCATACTTCCTCTCCCTCTCATGTTCCCTCTCCCATCCCACACCCCCTCTAGACATATTGTATTTAAGGCTTCGTATTCTCGTTTCTTAAAAAGAGTCCCTAGCACCTATTCCTTAGCGATTTATTTTTGGATACGGTGGGATAATATAAATTTGAACGTTATTTATGAAAAGTACGCTGATTTTTTAATGATTTACTGGGAAGAACGATAACCAGGTGTAATAAGTATAAATAAATCGCTTACAAATAGGTGTTAGGAAAGAGAATACGGGACTAAGAGACTGGGGGTCGTAGGCAGAGGGAAATACCTAATCACCCAAATCCACTTCTCTAATCCATAGTTTTCTTTTTCTCTCAACTGCTTCATCGGCTCGACTGGCAAACACTCACCCATTCACACCCACTCCCACCCCTCCCTCTCCCATCACCCACACACTCATCACCTACTCAACTTCAGCCACTATTATCACCCTCTCCTTCAATCCCCACTCATCAACTACCCACTCAGCCCATCAATCACTACCATCACCCTCTCTCTCAATCCCCCAATCTCAGTCTCACTCACCAATACCTATCCCCCATGCCCATCCCTGTAACCCACTCACATCCACTCCCAGCACCCACTCACACACCTCACCCCTCTCATTTCGCCCCCACCCTTTACTCTCCAACCCTCACCCCCCTCTTCCCCACCCCCACGCCCACTCCCCTCCTCTTCACCCCTCACGTTTCACCCACACTCGAGCGACAAGGCTTCCCAATTCCCGGGGAGTTCCAGTTGTAAATCTTTTGAGGAACTTACCTTAGTTTTATTCTCTCTCTCTCTCTCTCTCTCTCTCTCTCTCTCTCTCTCTCTCTCTCTCTCTCTCTCTCTCGCCTGCTAGTTTTTCCTCTCTCTTCTTTTTTGTCCCCCTCGGCCTTTTTCCCTTTTTCCTTCCGCCTCCATTTTTCCTCCTCAGCTTCCTCCGACTCTTTCCTCAACCCCTCCCTACTCCCGCCTCTGTCTTCTTCCTCTTTTCTCCCCAACCACAACTTCCTCCTACACTTTTCCCGTCTCCCATTTTTCCTCCCCAACCTCTTCTTCCTCCTTTCCCCAGCCACTCCATCCTCCCTTCCTCATTTCCATTCCTCCTCTCTCTCTCTCTCTCTCTCTCTCTCCCTAACCTCTCCTAGATTTCTCCCGTCTCCCATTTTCCTCCCCAACCTCCCCTTACTCCTTTTTTAGCTCCTTCCTCCTCCCCTCCTCCTCACTCCCAATCCTCTTCACATCCTCAGAATAAGTCGCCAGTTCTCGGTGTTACGGGAATCCCTGATAGAAGAGATAATGAGCGCAGATCCTATCACCCATTGCAGCTCTTCTTGTCTACTGGAACCTCATACTGAACCTCATACCGGAACCTCATACTGAAACCTCATACTGGAACCTCATACTGGAACCTCATACTGGAACCTCATACTGGAACCTCATACTGAAACCTCATACTGGAATCTCATACTGAAGCCTCATACTCTACCATGCAATGACACGAGAAAGAGCATGTTTAGTTATTTTATTTTTTATTTTTTTTAGGGGCTACGTAAGAGGACTGAGACCATAGTGCGTTTATTTTAACCTGACAAGGATCCATTACCCCATTCAGCTCGATTGACAGCCACGTGTAGACAGAATGGAGGGCTGATGTGACGATACCCTTTTCACTTTAACTTGGCCCAGATTTTCGTCCTTTTCCGGCCTGTTTCGTGTACCTGAGTGGTTGAAAAAGACAATTCTATAGCTCCTTCTCCTAGCTCTTCTTCGTGACTAGCACAGTACAGTATTCTAGTGTTACTCTCTTGTTAAGTCTTCAAGATAGAGAGATGGCAATTTTAGGTCAAGTTAGAGTAAACGGACTGTAGTACTCAAAACAAATGATGAAACTGCCACTATCCCGCTATGGCAGAGTCTTTAAAAAATTCCTGGAACTGGGTGATGACTCGGATCATCACCAAAATCTAATGGACTGTTCCTTGAGCCATACCCTACCCCTTCAAAAAATTTAAGCAAAATCCATTCATAACTTTTTGAGAACTCCTGCTAACAGACAGACAGAGAAACAAACCAACACAGGCATAAACATAACCTCCTTGGCGGAAGTAATAAGTCAAGATGATGAAGTAAACACCCAAACAGCCTGCGTCCCAATCACAGCCGTATGGTTTTAATGAGTGTGTAGAGGTAGGGCGAGGAGACATGAGGTGGGATGAAACTGAGGTGAGGGGAAAGTCAGGGAAGAAAAACTGAAACGAGGAAAAGTGAGGCTGTGAGATGAGATGAATGGGAGATGAGGTGAGGTGAGGTGAGGTAAGATGAAGTAAGGAGAGGAGAGGAGAGGCGAGGTGATGAGGTGAGGAGACGTGAGGTGAGGAGAGGTGAGGTGAGGAGAGGAGAGGAGACGTGAGGTGAGGTGAGGTGAGGTGAGGAAGGCCAACATCTCGGGCTATCCCTAAGAATTTCTCGGCCAAAACTTTCCCCCACAAAGTTTGGTGGTGGGTTGTTGGGGGGAGGGGGTAGTGTGTGTGTGTGTGTGTGTGTGTGTGTGTGTGTGTGTGTGTGTGTGTGTGTGTGTGTGTGTGTGTGTGTGTGTGTGTGTGTGAGAGAGAGAGAGAGAGAGAGAGAGAGAGAGAGAGAGAGAGAGAGAGAGAGAGGAGGGGGCCTATTTTTATTCCTATACGTACCTGCGCGGCCTTGTATCACCTGTTATCTCAATTTTTTTTTTATCATTCTCCCTCAGTTCCCTCGTATCCGTAATTTTTCATCTCTTTCTGCCGCTCGTGGTTTTTCTGTTCCTCTCTCTGTATCGCCAGGAATCTCTGTATCTCCCTCTGTATCTCCATTTTATTTCCCTGTAGCACTCAGCATGACCGGGAATTTCTCTCTCTCTCTCTCTCTCTCTCTCTCTCTCTCTCTCCCTCTCTCTCTCTCTTTCTCTCTACCTCCACCTCCCTATGAACCATTTATATCTTTTATCTATCAACCTATCTATCTATCTATCTGTCTATCTCCCTCTGTGGCTTAGGTTCTGCATCTGTTGGCGCTCATGATCGCTCGCCACCTCCCGCCAGCGCTTGCTACGAGGTCATTAGGGCAGCAGGTGTGGGTGATGCGCAGGTGTTACAGGTGCAGGGGTGGTGTTAGAGGTGTTAAGACGAGGTGGGGTGGTGTTAGGTGTTAGAAGAGGTGCTGGGGTTGTTAGAGGTGGTGGAACTTGTGTTAGAGGTGTTAGAGCAGAGGCAGTGGACGTTGTGGGGAGGTGTTAGGAATGGCTCGAGGTCATGGCTATTGTGTTAGGTGTGTTAGAAGCAGTGGTGGTTGTGGTAAATGTGGTGTTAGGTGTTAGAGGGAGAGAAGGTGATAGCAGGGGAATTAGAGGGGTGTTAGGTGTAGTGAGGCTTGTGTTAGAGGTGTTTTTTGTGTGTTAGGATGTAATAGTAGTGTTAGAAGCGAGAGAGAGAGAGAGAGAG
>NC_137053.1:4227500-4232500 GCF_032717465.1 Coenobita brevimanus | reverse complement strand
ACTACTACTACGGTGAATCATGTTCCATTTTATACTTGCTACCATCAGACGATTTTATTCAGCTTAGGGAGACAAATGGTATAATGAACGGGTGAAATGAGATTGTTTGTATCCCTGTCGCTACAAACGGTTTCCCCAAAGTTAACAAAAACGTCTACAGGTACCAAGCATTAAAAAAAAAATAATAATAAAATAAAGAAAGGCCACCGAATTGAAGAGTCTGAGCGCCTCCACAAGTGTCCGCGAACATGTGATGACAACACGCTGGCAACATGTTTGGATACACGTCTGCAGGAGTATTTGGAGTTTTGGACAAATGTACTCGCATGCCAACATGCTTCAGTGCAGCTTCGAACCTACTAGCAATAGAGGTGATGCAATGAGTGTGTTCATACAAGGCAGCTGAGACTTCATCAGGTTGTTGCCTGCATGATGTGGACGCTCCTTTTCCGAGGATGTTTGCAGCTTGTTCGTTACTGTGTTGATTACATGTTGCCAGCACTTGTTCCAGCACACGTGTGGACGTGCCCTTAAAGGAGACAAAGGTTCGCCTACAATACCAATAAAACGCCTTTGTCGGCGAGGTACGAGCGAGGTCATTTAAATCTGAAAGCATTGAAATGTCGCCTTACACCCCGAGAGTACATTGATGGCTATCTACCTGCCAAGTTTCATGCCTTTACGACAAACTGTCAGGCCTATGGCCCTCTTTTGAATATTTTCGACATGTTGCACTTGGCGTATCACGTGCCACGTGCACCGCCTGGGTGTGATGAAACCTATCAAAAACAAATATTAAAGAACTGAGCTATCACATGTTGTAAACCACACAGTGTTCGGCCCAGTGGTAATTGCTTAGATATAAGATTCTCAAAAGCGTTACGGTTGGGTTGGGTCGGGTCGGGTCGGGGCGCTCATATGTGAGAAAACCCCACTACTTAACAAGGGACTCGTAACGACTTTCTTTTTATTTTCTTTCGTTTTCATTTTTTTTTTTACTGCTCTATTTCCTCCTACCCTGCGCATATACGGGTATGAGAGGGTTTTATGTACAACTGTTTGCAAAAGTTCGCCTAATACAGGGTGATCCACATATAACGCTCCCCTTCCACTCAGCCTGTTAGCTTCTCGTGTGTTGCGGGAACGGCTCAAACAGTGTTATCAATGCTTGTCCTGTATCACTTGCCAACCCTACCCACAGTGCCTCAATATCTATCCCACTCAATATCTATCCCTGTATCATTTATTGCCTACTCCCAGTGCCACACCTACGCCCACACCAGCAGACTGAGCCGTTCCCGCAGCACGTAAGATACAAGGTGAGAGCCTAATGAAGCACAATTAATGAAGCGCAATTAATGAACCATCCTGTATTTCACCTTTTCTATATTACGTACACTCGAGACAAAATATCGCACATTTCGTCTACTACTACTCGTTTACTTTCTTGGGTAATATTCCTAAACTGAGAGAGGCTTGGTATATTTCTTTGCCCAATAATAATGTGCTTTGATACACTGCGTCAGAAGGAGAGAGACGGACATATTTTTTGTGTGAGATAGACGCAGGAGATTGCAGGCGAACTCTCTCTCTCTCTCTCTCTCTCTCTCTCTCTGACATCATCGAAAAACAACCTCCCGTCAATACTTGGGGATCGAACCTACGCCAGACCGACACCCCTACATTTTAATGACAAGAACTTAAAACACAACACAGCCACCTTACCTTCTAAGAACTGGGGGGGAGGGGGGGAGGAGGCCTGACTGACGCGGCATTCTGTAAGGGGCTTCGTAGGTACACACGGTAACCTGAGGAAGAGAGAGACATATTAATTCTCCCAAGCCCAATTTGCCCATTTAACCACTTCAATTTAGACATTTAAAAGCCCAATTTGTCCATTTAACCCCTTTAATTCAGTGACATTTAAAAGCCCAATTTGTCCATTTAACCCCTTTAATTCAGTGACATTTTAAAGCCCAATTTGTCCATTTAACCCCTTTAATTCAGTGATATTTTAAAGCCCAGTTTGTCCATTTAACCCCTATAATTCAGTGACATTTTAAAGCCCAATTTTAACCCCTTTAATTCAGTGACATTTAAAAGCCCAATTTGCCCATTTAACCCTGATTATTTCCGTACCATATTTTATCATTTTATTCTTCCTACCTTCAGACGACATTTAGAGAATTTTCGAACGGGTGAGGTGTGCAATTACTTTTATCTTTCCTGTCAGTCGTTTTCCATTAGCCAAATTAATACACATTTAATTTTATATACCTACAGGTGTGGATATTTTCATTTTTTTTTTCTTGAAGATTAACAGAGGAAGGAAAAACAAATTAAGTAAAGAAAAAAAACTCCATGAAAAAGACTACAGGTGTCCTCCATTCATTAAAAAAAAAAAAAAAAATCTGTAACAGTTGGACTTGAACTAATCTGGGTTGAAGTTAGGGGAGGAACTCACCTGGGGACGCGAGTATCAAAGAGAAGCGGTTCGGGGAATAAAGGAATTCTGATAGGCATATGTTTAACGTGTAATAAATATGTTAAAGGTTAGATACAGGTTTCATTCACCCCTTCATTATTAGAGGTCCCCCAAAACCTAAAAATATATATATATATATATATATATATATATATATATATATATATATATATATATATATATATATATATATATTGCGTTAGCCTGATCAAAGTAAAGAAAAAAGATTGCTGTGGAACTGAAGGAGTAAAACGAATTCACCCATTTCTCGTTTTTTTCGTTTTAGGGGCGACAACCCAAAATTTTGCAAGCTGTGTGACCTAGCCAAATATATATATATATATATATATATATATATATATATATATATATATATATATATATATATATATATATATATATATATATATATATTTTCTCCCAAGTGGCTTCAAAGTTGATATAAAAAAATTAATTAGTAAAAAAAAAATGCTTTCGGTACGTTTTGTGTGTGTGTGTGTGTGTGTGTGTGTGTGTGTGTGTGTGTGTGTGTGTGTGTGTGTGTGTTCCTTTGCTTATACTATCCTCTGGGCTCTTTCCGCCATTTTGACTTACCCTGCCTCACTCTCTCACCCTGCCACACTCTTTCACTATCTCAAACTCTAACCCTACCTCACTCTCACCCTATCTCACTCTCACTCTGTCTCACTCTCTCATCCTACCACACTCACTTCATCTCACTCTCATCCTACCTTTCCGTACCTCTCACTATTACCCTCTGCCCCTGCCTCAATCTGCCTCACCCAAAGCTCTCCTACCTCCTCCTATTACCCTTTGCCCCTGCCTCACTCTGCCTCACCCAATGCTCTCCTACCTCGTACTATTACCTTCAGCCCCTGCCTCACCCTGCCTTACCCTAATCTCCTCTACCTCCTCCTATTACTCTCAGCCTCTGCCTCACCACTGCCTTACCCCTGCCTCCCCTCGAGACCTCCAATGTAACTTTACCCCAAATTGGTTGATGGGAGGAGGCAGGTCCCGGGATGGCCTCCAATTTTCCTATGTAAAGTTGGGGTGCTAAAACTCTCACAGGCTTAGTGAGGAAAATATGAGGAAAACACATTATCAGAGTAACAAGGAAAAATATGAGAAGAGGAAAATTATTAAAGAGGTATAAAGAGTGTTAAGAGGGAGGAGGGAGAGAATAAGATAATGTTTTAGTGTAAAGGAAAAAAAGACGACTATCACGACGGAGATGAAGACGACGACGATGACGATGATGATGATGATGATGATGATGATGATGATGATGATGATGATGATGCTACAAAACAAGACGACCATGACAACGACCACAACCACGACGACGGAGACTACGACGATGACGACGACGATGATGATGATGATGATGATGATGATACGCAACAAGGAAAAATATAAGAGCCGTCAAGGAAAATAGGGAGAACAGGTGACGGCGTACCTGTATACCGTCAGGCGGCGTAACCATCACTAAGAACAACAGTGGAAATGGCCTAATGTTCTTGAGTGGCCTAATAATAACGAATAAATTAGCTTTGTGGGCGATTTAGGGTACTTCTGTCCATTGAGGCTCTTCACATCTAATTCCCTGGACTGAAGGGGTTAACGGAGGTTTTATCTAACTCCTCCAGTCCGAAAACTCTATTCCAATATAAATAAAACCGACTAATAAAAACGATTAAACAACACATTATGCATACTACAAATCAGTACTCTTTTTGCAGCCCATTATAATAATTCCTTTCAATACACAAATGGTTGAAACAAAGGACATCACTGATAGCAGCACCCACCCCTGCAGTATTCTGGGAGGAAAGGAAAAATCATCTAAGGCGGGCGGCAGCCTCCGGAGTTAAACACTGGCTAAAACATGGTCCTGGCTGAGGTCCACTAGTGCATAAAACTTCGCTTTCCAAGGTATATATATATTAAAAAAAAAAAAAAAACAAAAAAAAAAAAAAAAAACGCATTTCGGCGATGCCCCTGGGGGCCACACCCCCTCTGAGGTGTGACGGAATCATACCTTCTTTAATACATAGTATGGGCTGAGGTCAACCATTATTTAGTCTATCTATCTATCTATCTCTCTAAACATAGATATATAATGTATATGTATGTATATGAGGGTGAATCCTTGTGTTGCCAGACACCACCGGCACCTCCCCTCCCGTGGGAAACGGTCGTCAGGCTCTCCCCCTGCCTATAACCTGGCTCAGGTCGAGCTTTGCCATGGTACAATATTTTGTATTTCCTCTCAATAACCATCCCCCGTGAGGGCAGAGGAGCCCTATCCTGTCCAAAGCCTGGTGTGGGTGGAGGTCCACCACTCCAAAATTTTTTCTTCCAAGATAACCATGATTGTGCATAACAACAATGCTCGGCGGCCGTCCTCCCGTGGGCGAGGCTCTCTACCAGTTTACAGTAAACAATATCATATTCCAAAGTAAAAACTGTGGTCGTACATTCCGGCGTTGGCTGGGTCCTACACAGGCCCCCC
>NC_137053.1:4202500-4225000 GCF_032717465.1 Coenobita brevimanus | reverse complement strand
AAACCTGTGAATTTACTGTGTCACCCTCTCTCTCTCTCTCTCTCTCTCTCCTCTTGCGTCTCCTCTTCCTCCCGCCCTTCCCCTTCCTTCCCAAGTCTCCTCTCTCCTCTTCGGTCTCCTTCTCTTCCCTCCCTTTCCTTCTCCTCCCAAGTCTCCTCTCTCTCGCCTCCTCCTCCTCTTCCCTAGCAAATCTCCTCTCTCACTCGTCTCCTCCTTTTCCCTCCCTTCCCAAGTCTCCTCTCACTTCAGTCTCCTCCTCCTCTTCCCTCCCAAGTCTCCTCTCCACTCTTCCTTCTTTTTCTTCTTCTCCTCCTCCTTCTCCTCTTCCTTAGCAAATCTCCTCTCTCTCCCGTCTCCTCATTTTCCCTCCCTTCCCAAGTCTCCTCTCACTTCAGTCCCCTCCTCCTCTTCCCTCCCAAGTCTCCTCTCCTTTCTTTCTCCTCCTCCTCTTTTCCTTCCCGTTCCCTCTCACTCTGAATCTAACCTCCCCCTCCCCTTGCGCCCCCCCTCCCTCCCCACTTCAAGCCAAGACTGTTATTTGGGAGGACGGGGGTGAAAACAGAATTCTTTGGCACGGGTCTTTTTCGAAAACATTCCCACTGGGTTTTAATTCAGGGTCGAGATCAAGGCAAAAGTGTATTAACGAGAGAAATATTTTTGGCCGTGATGTCGTGCCAATTTCCTCGGGTTCCATGGTGGGGGGATGGGGGTGAGATGTGAGAGGGGAGAGATGGGGTGAGAGGTGAGGGAGGGATGGGGGTGAGATATGTGAGAGGGGAGAGATGGGGTGAGAGGTGAGGGAGGGATGGGGGTGAGATATGTGAGAGGGGAGAGATGGGGTGAGATATGTGAGAGGGGAGAGATGGGGTGAGAGGTGAGGGAGGGATGGGGGTGAGATATGTGAGAGGGGAGAGATGGGGTGAGAGGTGGAGGGAGGGATGAGGGGGGATGGGGAGATATGTTGAGGTGGAGGGATGGGGTAAGGGGTAACGGAGGAATGAGGTGAGAGACGAAGGAGGGATGTGGGGAAGTTGAGGGAGGGATGGGGTGAGGGATGGGGTGAGGGAGGGATGGGGTGAGGGAGGGATAAGGGGGGATGGGGAGCTATGTTAGAGGTGGAGGGAGGGGGTGAGGGGTAAGGGAGGGATGGGGCATTCCAATCCCGCTCTTTTCGGGGGATAGGAAAGCAGCCGAGGGATGTTTGTACAACCAGGCAGAGGAGACGCCCAGTTATATCGATGCCACCATAAGAAGGCGTCCCTCTTCAATTAAAAAAAATAGGGTAAACTGGCAGTGGGTAGGATCGAACCTGCAACCAAACTACAATCCTCTCCACTCCTTCCATATTAACAGGTCTAAATTACAGATATTAACCCTTTCACCTCGAGGCCGTATTTCCTATTCTACAGCCATATCAAGACAATTTAAGCCAAGAAGGTATCTATGATAGTGAGATGGTTAATGAAGGCTATATCAAATTTCCTTCAGCTCGGAAAAAAACAGAAAAAAAAAAAAACATGCTAAAATGCGCTTAAGTTTGCAGGCGACTTTTGGGAATGATATCTTTTTTCAATTTTAAGGGGCAGCTGGATTTCTTAGCAGCTTCGTAGAATTGGCTGGACATGGAAATATTAAGATTACAGTTCTTTGAGGTAGCAATTATAGCCCTGACATTACCATGAAACACACACACACACACACACACACACACACCTTCACATGTCACCACTTAGGCACAAACACTGACCGTCCATACTGAATACATTACACGGTTTGTCTAATTCACGGCGGGTGTGACGGTGTTCGCGGTGATTTTCTGACATGTTGGTGGGTTTTGTGGAAGATCACTAATTTTTTTTTTTTTTAGCCCACAACAACAACAACACCAATAATAATAATAATAATAATAATAATAACTAGAGGGGCACTCAGTGGAGCACATCTCTCCGACAAGGGCAACGTAATTTCCAAACCACTCTTCATAATGGGTTAGGTTTTCTCATCATTATAGCGTTCCACAGAAAATATTTTCCTGATCCAGAATCTGTAATACGCTCAGGATCGGTCCCAGAAATTAATAGACTGTTCCCTGGGACGGAGGTTATCTGCACACCAAATTTAGTCCAAATCTCTCTTTTAGTTTTTGTGTGATCCTGCTAACAAACAAACTAATCCGAATCGGTCCCAAAAGTTACTCGATTGTTCCCTGAGACATGGGATATCTACCCACCTAATTTGGTACAAGACTCCAAATCTTTCTTTTGGTGTGTGAGTAATCCTGCTAACAAACAAACAAGGGTGAAAGCATACACTCCTTGTCGGATAAAATAACGGCAACAACATTAGCCTAATAATAATAACAACAATAATAATAATAATAATATTAATAATAATCCTGCTATTCTCTACTCCAGTCTGGGTTCGACCTCGAGTCCTTGTAGGCACTTTAGTCTTGCAAGGTGATGATTCAATATTTTCCCTGTATGGTGGACTGGCGGAGGGTCTGGAGGGTGAGGGAGAGTCTTCTTGGCTATTCCTTCTTAATTTACTGTATTCTGTATATATAAAGGTTTTCTATGAATATTAAGCCTGGACCACCCAGAATGAACACTGAAGGGTAGTATGTGTCTGTCTGTCTGTCTCCTCCCCTCTTTCTCCTTCTTCCTCACTTCCCCTCTTTCTCCCTTGTCTCTCACCTCCCCTACTTCTCCCCTCTCCCCTCCCTCCCCCTCCCTCCCCCCTCTCTCTCTCTCTCTCTCTCTCTCGCCGCATTAAAAACTCGTTTGCATCGGCCAGCCCGTGAAGTGGCAGGGATCCCCTTTGGAGTGGTGCCCGATGCTCCTTGTCCGATACACCTTTAGGCTTCGATCCCACGCCTTAGGTTCCGGTGCTCCATGATCCCACGCCTTAGGTTCCGATTCTCCTCGTCCGATACACCTTCATGCTTCGATCCCATTACTTAAGTTTCGATGTTTCTGAATTTCATATCAATTTTAAACTTATTTTTTATTTCAATGCTACTTCTAAGATGGATTTTTTTTTTTTTTTAATGGATTTTGATCTGGTTTTGCCTGTGAATTTTCTATTAATATTCTCCATGGATTTCATATTAACCCTCTTCAAATTTGTCACATTTTTGTATTTTTCTTGCTGCCTCCAGATGATTTTTTTCAGGTAATGGGGGATTTTTTTTTTTTTTGACATTTCTTAAGGGACTGATGAGAGCCGCATCTAACCCCACCACTTCGAAAAACTCTCTCCCAAACTGAATAAAATCGTCTGGAGAAGGTAAAAATAAGAGGCATACATACGTCATCAGATTAATAGGGTTTACGCGCTTTAACTCCCCGAATTCCGCTTTTTATTTATTTATTTATTTTTTTATTACAACCAGACGATTTGATTCGGATCAGGAGAGACGGTTCCGGATTATAGGGCTTGGAATGCCTTCATGACCCTCTCCAGGTCTCTTAAAATCGTCTGAAATGCAAGGAAAGACTAGAGAAAAAGTCGTCATCGGGCTGAAAGTAACGGTTAGGATACGCTATCGCTACGGAAAAATGCCGAGCCGAACACTGATCGAATTTCCCGTTAGTGTGAGAGACAAAAAAGATAAAATTCAGTGCAGTACCCTTTTCACTCTAACCTGGCCTAAAATTGCCAGGCCTCCATCTTCAACGCTCAGCTGTAACAATAGATTGGCACTAGAATATGATGCCTGCCACGAAATAGTGCTATGGAGAGGATGCAGAGTCGAAACGCTGTTAATTTCTATCGCTGGGTTAGATGAAATAAGATGCAAAATGACAAAATAATAATAATAATAATAATAATAATAATAAAATAATAATAATAATAATAATAATAATAATAGTAGTAGTAGTAGTAGTAGTAGTAGTAGTAGTTGTTGTTGTTGTTGTTAAAGCAGTCAAAATGAGTCAGGGATGCTCTCGAGGTACTTTGCCTTGTGTGACCTTGACCCGTATTTTCGTAGGTCATGGAGGCTCCCTAACACCTCCTCCTAAGCGATTTATTTGGCTTATTATATGTTGCAATCTTCTGTGCTGCTTAAATCACTAAATCATTTGACCTACGAAAGATTTTAGGAATTGGAAGGGTTAAATATTGCATAAATTAACCCCTTCAATACCAAAAATCTTACCTAAATTCACTATTATCTGTAAGTAGGAAGAAAAAAGAGGCAGATTTTAAGGGAGAGGAAGGGGATAGGGAAGGGAAAATGGAAAGAAAATCAGCTATAGTTTTGAAGCTGTAAAAGACTAGTAGTTCATAAAAAAAAAAGATTATATTTAACAAGTAATGTGTAAATTTGTAAAAGTTTGTGAAGGACGTAAACGAAACACGCGATATCAAAACACTCTCTATGTCCTTTCCCGCGAAAAACCAATCACAGTTACGACACACAATTGTTCGTAAGTTTGTTTTTGGATCGGGAACACGGGTCGTAACTGCTGGGGACCGGAAGTGTCGGAAACGAAGTGCCGAAGGTCTATATATGAGGGTGAGATGGTGTGACGGAGTGGGGAAGGGATACCGTGTGTGTGTGTGTGTGTGTGTGTGTGTGTGTGTGTGTGTGTGTGTGTGTGTGTGTGTGTGTGTGTGTGTGTGTGTGTGTGTGTGTGTGTGTGTGTGTGTGTGTGTGTGTGTGTGTGTGTGTGTGTGTGTGTGTGTGTGTGTGTGTGTGTGTGTGTGTGTGTGTGTGTGTGTGTGTGAGAGAGAGAGAGAGAGAGAGAGAGAGAGAGAGAGAGAGAGAGAGAGCGTGGGAAGTAAGAGTGAGGCGTGGGCTGTAGACGTAGCATGATGGAAAGGGCAGACCGGGGTGTGTTAAAGTGGTATGGTCGTACGGAGAGACTGTGACCGATAAGGGCGTACAGACCAGAAATTGTTGCTACTGAAGAGTGGGAAGAGTGTAGAGATTTGATTCCTGGATGGACACTACATTTGCATCTCTCCACCCAGTTAACAAGGGCAACACAGCAGGCGCCAAATCACCCCGTTATTTGGTTATATGATTACCATCCAGCTTTATGAGAGGTTTCCTGGGTTACGGGAAACCATTAGGCTTGTCACTCAGTGGAGAGTTATATGGAGTGGAAACAAGGGTCATGAAGGTGAGAGGAAATATGAGACAATTAGAAGGAGAATAATAATGGTGAAGGAAGAAGAAGGTAACTTTACATCAAATGAGTGGATGATCTTTGCCCCCAAGTACCACCACAGACCAGAAGTAAAGAGAGTGAGAGGATGGGGTGGGCTTAGTAAAGTGAAGTCTGGTGTGAGTGGCTTTTTATCACAGAAGCCTTACAATACAGGAGCGCGAGAAACGTGTATGGGAAAATAAACTGAAAAGACGTGGTTTATAGATGACTCGCTGTTCAGGATCTAAATCTGGGAAATACTGTAGTAAGGAGATTGGCAAACCACCGGGGCCTGGGTGTAGACGCATTAAATGTACCCTGCCGTAGAACAACACAATTTCTGCTCTAGGGTGGGAAAGGAGGTCCGGATGATGATGATGATGATGATGATGATGATGATGATGATGATGAGAGGGAATATGAGGGGGTGACGGTGCTTTCTCCTGCTTTAGAGTGCCACCCAGCTACAGCGTGTGACAGTGAGAAGGTGTAAAAGTGAGCAGGTGTAGCCTATACAAAAATGAAAACAATAAATTTAATTATGAGGATGGAAATGATGATGATCAGATGATGGCAGAAAACTGGAGGCTGTTGTTGTTGTTGATGATGATGATGATGATGATGATGATGATGATGATGATGATGATGATGACAAAAGCTTGGATGATGATAATGAAGATGATGATGATGGCAAAAACTTGGATGATGATAATGATGGTGATAATGACAGGAAGATCAGGATACAAGCCACGAGAACAGAACACAGATCAGAATGAAGAGTGAGAAAATAGAGGTACGACACATTAAAAAAAATCTGCAATACGAGGTCACAACTCAGAAATAAGGACCCAACAATTATATATACTGTTTATGGATAGTGATATAACGTGACACTGATACTTAAACATTACCTTAAGACTGAGACGCACAAAACAGGACATATCACCAAGAATTTAGGACACAGGGACGCTGATAAAGAGACACGGTGTTTGTGCCTTATCAGTATGTACAGAGAGGAAGGGGAGAGATATTGGCAGTAATGTAGTGTGGGAGCAGTAAAGGCGAAAACACTTTGATCTCCCTCTCATCAGGGTACATGAGCGCTCGCCGACTATTTTATCACGCGTTGCTTAATGAATATATATACGAGTGTGTGTGTGTGTGGCGTGAATTGCAGTGTGTCTTGATGCTGACTGTATATATACGTGTGGTGTGAATTACAGTGCGTTTACGTTGTAGTATCGTGAGCTGCTATTCTACTGTGCATTATTTTACTGAAAAGGAATGTAGAGGAAACTGCTATGAATCCTGGTTATACTGTGTTATACTCTGATATATCGTGCATTACAGTAGTCAGATGTTATGCAGTGGGATTCGTTCTCTCTCTTCATTAGGCGGTGTCGGAAATTGATAAGTAGGTTATGGAAAACTTATCATCATCATCACCATCATTATCCTCCTTCTGCTCCTCCTCCTACTCATCATCATCATCATCATCATCATCATCATCGACGTCCTCAACACCATCATCATCATCTTTAAATTCAAAGTGACGGGGAAGCAGGTTGTTCTTTATCTGCAGTAATGTCTTGGTCCACTCCATGCACTGAGTTAAATGTACTGGCTAAAGGTCGTGTGTGTGTGTGTGTGTGTGTGTGTGTGTGTGTGTGTGTGTGTGTGTGTGTGTGTGTGTGTGTGTGTGTGTGTGTGTGTGTGTGTGTGTGTGTGTGTGTGTGTGTGTGTGTGTGTGTGTGTGTGTGTGTGTGTGTGTGTGTGTGTGTGTGTGTGTGTGTGTGTGTGTGTGTGTGTGTGTGTGTGTGTGTGTGTGTGTGTGTGTGTGTGTGTGTGTGTGTGTGTGTGTGTGTGTGTGTGTGTGTGTGTGTGTGTGTGTGTGTGTGTGTGTGTGTGTGTGTGTGTGTGTGTGTGTGTGTGTGTGTGTGTGTGTGTGTGTGTGTGTGTGTGTGTGTGTGTGTGTGTGTGTGTGTGTGTGTGTGTGTGTGTGTGTGTGTGTGTGTGTGTGTGTGTGTGTGTGTGTGTGTGTGTGTGTGTGTGTGTGTGTGTGTAAAAACCTGTATATCCTACTCTTACTCCTACACCCTGTATCCCTTTAAACACTTACACCATCAAATATACTCTACAACTATAAACCACGTGTCAAAATACCCCCAGAATCCTTTTCTGAGATTTTGGAGCCCAAGAGAAGTCACAATAGTCTTTCATTTGCAGTAGTTTATTAGCCTAACCCCTACAGGTAAGGGATTACGTTATCATGATTCCCTTATCTACGTTATCATCATTATCTTACCTACGTTATTATAATTGCTTTCTCAACGTTACCTTGATCCTCTTACCGCCTCTTCCACACACACTACCAATCCGTGCTTGGAAAGTGACCATGTTTACAATCAGCAATAAACACTACCAATCCGTGCTTGGAAAGTGACCATGTTTACAATCAGCAATAAACACACTAATTCACTTTCTACAGTCGCAATGAAACTAGTACACGCAAACCTAATCACACACAGTACATGTATTCCTAAGCACACACACACAGCACACGCAATCCTAAGCATCCACGCAACACCGAGATACGCACACACAGAACACGCAAACCTAAGCACACACACAGCACCTACTGTACATGAGCACACACAGCACACGCAAACGTAAGCATCCACAACACCCACATATGCATACACAGCACATACATACACTCGGATACACGCAACACATGTAACAAGCACACGGCTCAAACGACAAACAAATGACAACAGAAAATACACACAACAAAAACTGCACAAACACCATGATTAAACACAAGTCTCACAAATAACAAAGCACAACTAAAAATAAACAAACACCTAAACACAGACATCACAAACAATAAAAACACAAGACACAGGCCGCCCCAACACAAAGTCCACATATACACAGAGCACAATCCAAACACAGACACACAAAACAAACTCAAGATACACAAACACCTACGCCCCGACCACACAAACACACGACACTCCTTCCGGCGAGCGAATTAAACGTCAGGACACAAACGTTGGCTCATCACTCACGCGACAGGAGGAGGACGAGACGCCTCCTTTTGTTGCTGGCGAGGAGAGCTGTCAGTCCAAAGGGGAGCGGGGGGAAGGAGAGAGAAAGAATATCAGGAGCAACAGGAGGAAGGGGGGTTAGATGAAGGCCTATCGACTACACGGCGATCACTACGTCAGACAATAATTTTCTACCAAGGCACAGTTTTCCCCAAGAACAAAACATGAGGATAAAGTTAAAGTCAAGGGCAAGAGAGGGAAGGAACGAAAAAACACGAGGCTTAGTTGTCAATCTCCTTAGTACTTATTTTTCAGTGGGCTTAGAATGGGGATTAGCCTATACCAGCTTTAATTAAAACATTCAGTCTCTTATGCCCTTCGCTAAGAGCACGTATTTTCCATTTCATTTCTACCTTCAGACGATTTAAGAGGACACTTTTAAAACTAGAAGACACAGGCACAGTCTTCATTAACCCCTTCACTACAAGAGGTAAAGTCAAAGTTTAAAAATATTATCTGATGGTAGCTAAGATGAAAAAAAATAATAATAGAAAGATGCGGGAACATAGGGCCCTGATATGTTAATTCGCAAAAGTCTACGGGAATGCAATGCCGCGTTTCCGAAAATCCTTAGCGAGTGACTGACGGACAGGGAAGCTCTCAGAGATGCACCCACAGCTAAAACTACGTACAGAGAGAGAGAGAGAGAGAGAGAGAGAGAGAGAGAGAGAGAGAGAGAATCACCGTGTGGGTTTAGTTTCCGTGCTTATGAAGGCGTAATGGGCGTATGTGCAATGAAGTACGCCTGGCTTCATCGTCATTGCAGGTGGGGTGAGTGATGGGGGTGGGCTGGGGTGAGGGAGGGGAGGGGAGAGGAGGTGAGGGGGGATGATATTCTCCCCTTCCCCCAGCTCCTCTCATCATCCGACTCTCTCTCTCTCTCTCCTTCATTAAACCCAGTGCTTCTTTCAGTGCTTCTTCCTTCCAACTCTCCAATTCAGTCTTTTTCCTCACATTTCCAAATTTTCTTTCTTCACCTCCTTTCTTGGACACTTTTCTTCTATCTTTTCCTTCATAATTCCTCTCCTTTATTACCTTCATTTCTCTCTTTATTTTCTGTGTTTTTCTTCACTATTTTCACCAGCTCCTCTTTAATTATTTTCCAGCTTTTTCGATCGTTGGTCCCACTGCTCTCCTTTTCTACCTTTGCTTCAGTAGTCTCTCTCTCTCTCTCTCTCTCTCTCTCTCTCTCACACACACACACACGCACGCAATCCCAGACCACGAGCCTAACTTGGGACATTAATCAAATCTGGATATTGAAGTGAACAATGGCGGAACATTACCCAGCCACCAATACCCTCCCCCTCTTACCTCCACTACTCCCCCACCTCTCCCTCCACTCCTCTACCCCTCCACTACCTCCCCACCTCTCTCTCCACTCCTCTACCTCACTCTCCACAACCTCGAGACCATCCCCTCCCCCTTACCTCCACCCCTCCACTACCTCTCTCTTTCTCCCTCCACTTTTTACCTGACCCTCCATCTCTCCACACATCCACCCCTCACCTGCCCCACTTCCACCCTCACGCCATTACCTGCCTCCCTCTCCATTCCTCTTCCTCGTCTTCCACCTCCCCCCACCTCCACTTCCACCCCCTTACTCTCTCTCCAACCTCGCCTCTCCTCTATCTCCACCTTCAACAGTGCCACTCACTCCACCCTCACTTCCCATCCACCTCCACTTATACCCCTCCGTATGTACCCCCTCCACCTCTCCTTCTCCACTTAAATCACCCCTTCCCCACCTATCTACCCCTCCCCCTACCACTAAACCACTCCTACCCCACCTATGTACCCCTCCCCCTTCCCCTAACTGCCCCCATCTCATGTCTCTCCCCCTCCCCCTACACCACCCCTACCCATCCTCTCTCCCCCTCCCTCTATATCATCCCTTCCCTTCTCCCCCCTCCCCCTACATCAACCCCTCCCCTTTCCCTCCCCCTCCCCCTACACCATCCCTTCCCCTTCTCCCCCTCCCACTACATCACCCCCTCCCCTTCCCCTCTCCTAAATCACCCACTCTTCTTACCCTCCCCCGCCCCCTACATCACCCCCTCCACTTCCCCTCCCCCTCCCTCTAAACCACCCCTACCCATCCATTCTCCTCCTTGCTCTTAACCACTCCTACCCATCCCCTCTCCCCCTCTCCTACATCACCCACTCCCCTTCCCCTCCCCCCTCCCTCTAACTCACCCCTACCCATCCACTCTCCCCCTCCCTCTAAACCAACCCTACCCATCCACACTCCCCCTCCCCCTAAACCAACCATTCCCCTTCCCCTCCCCCTCCCCCTACATCACCACCCATTCCCCTCCCCATCCCCTTACATCACCCCCTCCACTTCCCCTCCCCCTCCCCTGACACCACCTCCTCCCCTTACCCTTCCCTTCCCCCTTCATCACCCCCCTTCCCCTCCCCCTACATCACCCCTCCCCTTCCTCTCCCCTATATCACCCATTCCACTTCCCCTCCCCCTCATCTGACACCACTCCCTACCCCACCTATCTCTTCCCCTCCCCCTACACCACCCCTTCCCTTTCCCTTCCCCTCCCCCTACAACACCCCTCCCTTTCCCCTCTCCCCCACCCCCAAACCCCCTCGTTCACGCCGATTGCATGCCATTTTTGGGAGTCACTAGCAATACATATGTTGGCCAAAAATCCCAACTGCTTTTGCCCAACCAATCCTTTTTTATGGGTAAGAATTTTTTTGTCAATTATTCGGGATATGAGCTGGAATTTGATGGAAAAGAGAGAGAGAGAGAGAGAGAGAGAGAGAGAGAGAGGATAAATTGTTAGAATAGGGAGAGATATGTAATGGGACAGGGAGACTGGAATTTGATGGAAATGGGAACGTGAAATTTAAAGGAAAAGAGATACTGGAATTAATGGAGAGAGAGAGAGAGACAGAGAGAGAGAAATTCGGAAATGCATGAGATAAAGAAGCCAAATGTTTAGACAAGTTACTGTTATGCGTTATACCCTTTTTACTCTAACTTGGCTCAGATTTTCGTCTTTTTGCATATTATGTCGCACAGTTCGGTGCTAAAATAAGACAATACTATAGTTGTACATCAGTCATAGCACTTCTTCGTGACTAGCATCGCCTTCTGACTTCTTGTTACAGCTTAGTACTCAACATGGAAAGAAGACAACAGCTGTGCATGCCTTTCATAGCATTTCTTCGTGACTAGCATCCTATTCTAGCGTTAATTTCCAGTTACATGGAGAGATGGCAATTTTAGGCCCAAGTCTGCGTAAAATCGGTATGCGTAAAATCGGTTTGCGTAAAATCAGCATGTGTAAAATCGGTATGCGGAAAATCGGTATGCGGAAAATCGGTTTGCGGAAAATCGGTTTGCGTAAATCGGTTTGCGGAAAATCGGTTTGCGTAAATCGGCATGCGTAAAATCGGTTTGCTTAAAATCGGTGTAGTCCTGTATCCCGGTTCGCTTCACTGCCAGGTAATTTTCTTCAAGATGTTTACAACCCTCCTGAAGAAAGGCATCACAGGTGGAAACGTCTCCTTACTTTTTTATTGCCACTACCTCTAGCAAAATTCGACTGGTTTACTGTGATTATTTTTTCCTTTTTTTTTTTTTTATTGTCGTATTATCATGTTCTTTGGAAAATATTAATTGTTTGATTCTGAACTGGGAGGGAAGATAAGAGGAAAAGAGGGAGAGGAAATACGGAGAGAGAGAAAGGATAAGAGGGAGAGGGAGGGGGAGGGGGAGGGGGAACGAAAAAAAAAAAAAAAAAAAAAGAGGGAAGCAAGAATTAAGGAGAATGGACAAAGAAAATGTGAAAGACAGAAGGCAAACCCACCAAATATTTCACCCTTGCCCCCACGTCCTCTCCCCTACTCGTTCCACCCCTCCACTCCCTACCCTCGCCCCTCCTCTCCCATCCATTCCCCTACCAGCTCCTCCCCTCCCCTTCTATCCTCTTCCCTTCCCTCCTACCCTCTCCCGTCCCTGGACCTCCCCTCCCCTTCTGTCTTACTCACCCCTCCCCTCCTATCCTCGTCCATCCCCTCCTCTTCCGCCCCCTCTCTCCTCTCCCCTTCCCAGAATAAGTTAAAGACGGGAGGACATTAAGAATCTCGGTAGGGTCAGAGTGGGACCAGAGCGATGACAGACCAAATAAGAGAGGCAGCAAAAACAGTGAAGGTCATAAATCCGGGTTGGGGAGCGGTGGTGAGAGAGAGAGAGAGAGAGAGAGAGAGAGAGAGAGAGAGAGAGAGTGAGACTTAAGAAATGGATGACAAATTGAAAGAAGAAGTCACAACGTAAGAATACACAAAGAATATTTTTCTGTGAGGAAGAGAAGAATGGAAGGGAAAAGAAGAGGGACCGATGAACATGAGCAGGTGGGAGGAGAGGGGAGAAAGGGAGAGAGGAGGGGACTGAAGGAAGAGGGGAGGGGGTACAAGGAGGGTGAGGGTGAGGGGGGGAGAGCAAAGACGTAAAGCAGTAGAGAGCAACAGAACTTAGTTATATATACCTATAATCAAACATGGTCGTATAAGGTCAACCAAGGTCAAATAAAGTCAACCAAGATCAAACAAGGTCAAACAGGGGCAAACAAGGTCAAACAAGATCAAACAAGATCAAACATGGCCAAAAAAGGTCATATATTCAACCTCCAAACTCACCCAGGTCAAATAAATAAAGTAGCACAAAAAAAAGATTATCTTAATTACAAACACAAACACAAATAACCTACACTGTTTTTTACTAAATCTGTTTTTCCTTCGTTTGTATCTTCTAAAAAAAAAAAAAAATAACAGATCTAATGCTATATTTTCTTTTCCCCCATTAGCCCTTTTCACAGTACATTCTCTAAATTCCCTTCTTGCCAAACCCATTATTAAATGAAAAAAAAAAAAAATGGAATGAAGGGGTGAGCAGGAAGGATGGGAGAGAGGTACAACACAGGTGAAAAGGGATGAAGGAAGGGAAAGGGGAAGGAGGGAAGGAAAGGAGGGAGGGTTAGGTGAGAGGGGTGAGAGGGAGCCGGGAGGGAGAGGACGGAGGGAAAGAAGGGGGGTGGAGGGAGGGAGGGAGCGAGTGAGGAGGGAGAGCGTGTGGAGGGAAAGGAGGGAGGTAAAGGTGAGAGTCATAACCTGAGAAGGGGAAGGAGAGGTGAGAGTGAGAGGGAGGGAGAGGTGAGAAAAGGAGGGAGGGACACGAGGGAAGTAGGGGAGGAGAGGCCGAGGGAGAAAGTAAGAGAGGCAAAGGGATAGAGAGCGAGAGGAGGAAAGTAAAGAGGAAGGAAAGGAAGTAAGTAAAGGAAGAGGAGGTAGGAAAAGGGACAGGGAGGGACGGAGGAAGGTCGAGAGAGAGAGAGAGAGAGAGAGAGAGAGAGAGAGAGAGAGAGAGAGAGAGAGAGAGAGAGAGAGAGAGAGAGAGATGGTGGGGGCCAAAGGAAGGAGGGAGGGAGGGGGGTAAAGGGAGAGAGAGGGAGGGAGGGAGGGGGGTAAAGGGAGAGAGAGGGAGGGAGGGAGGGAGGTAAAGGTAGGGAGGGAGGGGAAGGAGGTAAAGGCACGTCTGTAGCCACTACGTGACCCTGATCAAAAGCAGAATTTCCCCAGCTCTCTCTCTCTCTCTCTCTCACTCTATTAATGTGTGTTTTTCCTGTCCTCTTTCTCACATTTGTTGCCACTTGTCTCATTCTCTTCCCCTTATCATTTTCTCACACATTTTCTCATATATTTTCTCCCTCATTCTCTTTCACATACTTTGTCACCCATTCTCTCTCCCTTTCTCATTTTCTCTCATACTCTCTCACTCATCTAATTCTCTCTCACTTTCCCATTTTGTCACAAACTTTCTCACTTCTGATTCTCTCACACTTTCTCCTTTTCTCACATACTCTCTCATTCATCTCCCCAGTCCTTCTCTCTATCTTCCCCACCTTCGTTCCATTTATCCCCAATTTCAGGTAGATGGATAAATAAAGATAGACAGATAGATAGATAGATAGATTGACAGACAGACAGGCAGACAGATGCAGATGTATAAAAAGACACATGCAGTTAGACAAACATAGACACAAATTGATATGGACAGACGGATAGATAGATAGACAGACAGGCGGGATATATAGATAGATGCCTATGGACAAAGTGACAGATAGACAGAAAGATACAGACAGACACACAGACACCAAATGACTACTCACGAAGAAGACTCGTTTCTGAACAATTTTCTTCGTTTTGTGGGGTCATAATCTCGAGTAATTTTTGTTTATACGACCGATGATGATGATGATGATGATGATGATGGAGATGGTGGTGGTGGTGGTGGTGGTGGTGGTGGTGGTGGTGGTGGTGGTGGTGGTGGTGGTGGTGGTGATGATGATGATGATGATGATGATGATGATGATGATGATGATGATGATGATGATGATGATGACGACGGAGATGGAGATAGAGATGGTGGTGGTGGTGATGATGATGATGATACGACGATGATGACGACGACAACAACGGCGACGACAATGATGATGATGATGATATATTTTTTAATCTTTACGACTTCCTACAGTGATACGATCCCCCCCCCTCTCTCTCTCTCTCTCTCGCTGCCAGATCCAGGTCTAAAATCAGTTAATCAATCTCTTATCTTTCCCACTGATTTTCTCTCTTCTCCACCTTCTTCCTTCCTAAGAAACTTTCCTTCTCTTTTTCCTACATCTTAATCTATCATCTCAATTTCCTGTTTGTCTTCCCTGCCTCTTCATTTCCTCGAACTTTACTTCCTCTTTTCTTCTCTCTCTCTCTCTCTCTCTCTCTCTCTCTCACAGGGGGATCACCTACCTGGTTATACATGTGTGTCTCAGTTGCTTCCCTATCCCCCGAAGTGAGGATGAGGGAATGAAAAAGATGAACTTAGCCTGCAGTCCATCGGGTGCACATTCAGGTAAGACTACTACTACTACTATTGCCACTACGCAATCATCACCATTATCATCAATCATCATCATCATCATCAAGACCTGTTTTCCCACCTAAGGATACAGAAACAAGAAAATAGTACGAAAGAGGGACAACTATCACCAATATGCATAGTGAAACGGGTCGCACACTCAGTGACATACGATTCAAGCCCCTGGAATCCTGGCTCCATCTCACAGGCATAACCATCTGCACATATAACAGCTACTAATATACAAGAAATAAAAAATAAATAAATAAATAAATAAAATGTATGTTTCTGAGTGAAGATTATCAAAAGCTAGAATTCAGACAGACACAGACAGATGGACACAGACAGAGACAGACAGACACACACACACACACACACACACACACACACACACACACACTCATCTGCACATGTACACACACCAAAACACACCAACTCATCTACACACGTACACAGAAAGCCAGAGGGACACACCAGAAACACACACCAAAAAAAAAAAACACACACACAAAAACACAGACAAGCACCCACACAGAGAGAGAGAAAACGAGAGGAAAGGAAAAAAAAAATTGGCGACATATTTTCCAGGTTTGTTTTTCCCCAGTCGACGAGCTTAATGACCCCCCCTTCCCCCCCGCCCCCCAAGCACGCCCAGCTTCTTCGTGACTAGCGTTCTTGATCCCAGCTTGTGAGAAAACCCCGCTTAGTGGCCTTAACCCTATTTGTTCAGCTTATCTGGGCAGTTCAGGCGGAAAAATGCGAAGAAAAATGAGGTCCTATTGAGAGTAGGATATAAAAGAATGTAATATGTATGTAACCTGGGCGAAGCAAAGGTACGTGGATAGATAGGATAGATAGATAGATAGATACAAATAGATATAGATAGACAGATGCTGATATAGACATTAGGTAGAGAGATATTGCTACAGACGGATAGATAGACCGACAGATAAACAGACAGATAGATAAGTAAAGAGAGAGAGTCAGTCAGTCCGGTCTTCTCTTTCTCCCTCTCCATCCCCCCCTTTCTCTTTCTCTCTCTCTCCCCGAATCCATTAATCTCCCCAATTCTCCCCCCTTTCCTGTCGCGCTGGCCGGTTTAATTCATCTCTCCACATAATCTCCCCGTCTCACCGAAGCATGTACGCTATTCATTATTTCATTCATTCTGCACGTTTCCCCTTCATACTTCTTTATTTTCACTCCCTTATTCATTATCTTCCTTCCCGTTCTTCCTCCTCATTTCTCCTTTATTTTCCACTATATTTCTCTCTTTATTGCTTATTTATCTTTATTCCTCTCGAACTTCAACTCGTATCTGTTTCCCCTTCCTTTATTTTTATTCCCCTATTCATTATCTTTCATTTCATTTATCTTTCTCAATTTCCCCTTTACTCCCCATTATCTTTATTCCTCTCTTATTATCTTCTTATTACCCCTTTACATTTTGCTCGCCAATTCCTTTATTACATTTACCCCCTTTTTTGTCACTAAGCATCATCCCCAATTTTTTTTCGTTCTTTTTCTTACTCTTCTGTTATGCTTCACTCAGGCGCCTGGTGGTATAGTGGTTAGAATGCCCAGTCTTGCACAGGTTGGACCCCTAACAGGTCATGGGAGGGAGGAAAAAATTCTTAATATTGTGCAGAGGGTGCCTACTGATAGCCGACTCGAAAGTTACCGAAATACTGTACACATTTTTTTTTTAAATTTAAACTTGCTAGATTGACGTCAGCCGCAGTTGCACGACTGGCCATCACGATACATCAACAGCAGTGAAAAGGTTGAATGTATTGGATGAGGTGAGCCTAGCCACGGGCCCCTATGAATTGAAGGGGGTTACATGGGGTTTACTGTCATAGTTGTCACCTTTACTGTTTTACTGAGCACCATCCCTCTTTAATCTCCTTTACTACCATTATTATTTCCTTTAAAATCCATGTTTCACAAAGAGCTGACAGTTTCTTTCTCCTTCACATTTACTATGCTTTTAATTACATTTTATTTACCTCATTAATTTACCTAACATGTTTCACTGACCATCATTCCACTTTCTTACTTTATCTCTTTATTCTTCCGTTTCTCTTTATCTTTATTCTTCCGTTCATGATATTATTTGTTTCCCTTTATTTTTCCTTTAATTTCATGTCTCTCTTTACTGTCTTATCTATCTTCTACGTTTCGTGTTTATTCCCTTTTATCATAATTTTTCATCATTCTATTTATCTTCTACATTTCCCCTTTATCTTCACTCTTATATTCTTCATCTTTATTAAATACGTTTTCCTCATTCCCTTCATCTTTATTCATCCGTTCATTATTTTATTTCTTCCCTTTTTATACTCCTGTATTTTCCGTCCATTTTTCTCTATTTTCTGTTTCTTTTCCCCAATATTTCCCATTTATTTTCCGTTCATTTTTCCCTATATTTCCCCTTTATTTTCCCCTTCATCCCACTTTATTTTCCGCTCATTTTCCCCTCTATCCCCCCTTTATTTTCCATTCATTTTTCCCTTTACAGCCTTTATTTTCCTTTCATTTTACCTTTACCTCCTTTACTTTCCATTCATTTCCCTTTATCCCCCGTTATTTTCCGTTCATTTTTCCTTCATTTCCTCATTTTCTGTTCATTTTCCCTTTATCCCCTTTATTTTCCGTTCATGATCTTATTTCTCTTTATATCCATTTATTATTCGCTCACTGTACCTTTATTTCCCCCCTTTTCATTCATTATCTAATTTATCTTTACCCTCTTTATTCCCCTTGATCTGTATTCCTCTTCCTTCTTTATTCCTCTTTATCTGTATTCCTCTGCCTTCTCCTTTATTCCTCTTTATCTGTATTCCTCTGCCTTCTCCTTTATTCCCCTTTACCTGTATTCCTCTGCCTTCTCCTTTACTCCCTTTTATCTGAATTCCTCTGCCTTCTCCTTTATTCCTCTGCCTTTCCTTTATTCCTCTTTATCTGTATTCCTCTGCCTTCTCCTTTACTCCCTTTTATCTGTATTCCTCTGCCTTCTCCTTTATTCTTCTTTATCCGTATTCCTGTTTTCTCCTTTATTCCTAGTTATTTCTATTCCTCTGTCCACCTCATTCATCTTCCACATTCCACTTGACCGCCTTCCCCCTTCCCAAATTTTTAACCAATTTTCTTCCGTTTATACGTCATTAGTCTTTCGTGAATTTCAAAGGTACATGAATTTCAGAATATGTGCAAATCAGAGAAAATTCAACCAAAAATTCAATCAACATAGCAATTGCGATCAACGTTTTACCTGGGCGTCTTATTCCTTTCAATCCAATGACGTATTTATATACTTTTCTCACAGACGATTTTACTTAGCTCGGGAGGGATTTATTGAGCTGAAGGGGTTAGATCCAGCCTTATTAACCCCTCTAAGTATCATAAATCCCCCCTAAACTCAATAAAACCGTCTGTAAGTAGCGAAATATACAATGGACTGAAGGGATTAACACCAAAAGATTTTATTCAGCTCACGAGGGATTTTTTTTCGAACCGGAGGGGTTAGATAGAGCCTTCAAAAACCCCTTCCTTAAGAGATTTTTCCTAAGTTGAATAAAAATCGTCTGGTGGAAGCAAGAATAAAAGGAAATTCTGATCACTAAGTTCTCCCCTCCATAACTTTTCCCTGTCCAATTCTTTCCTCAACTTCCCCCTTCCTCCCCATTTTCTTCTTTTTTCCTTCCCTTCCCCCATTTCCAACCCCTTTTTATCTTTTCCATCACTTTTTCCTTTCCTTCACCCTTTCCATCCTTTTTCCTTTCCTTCACCCTTTCCATCCTTTTTCCTTTCCTTCAACTTTTCCATCCTTTTTCCTTTCCTTCACCCTTTCCATCCTTTTTCCTTTCCTTCACCTTTTCCATCCTTTTTCCTTTCCTTCACCTTTTCCATCCTTTTTCCTTTCCTTCACCTCTTCCATCCCTTTTCCTTTCCTTCACCCTTTCCATCCCTTTTCCTTTCCTTCACCTTTTCCATCCTTTTTCCTTTCCTTCACCTTTTCCATCCTTTTTCCTTTCCTTCACCTTTTCCATCCTTTTTCCTTTCCTTCACCCTTTCCATCCTTTTTCCTTTCCTTCACCCTTTCCATCCCTTTTCCTTTCCTTCACCCTTTCCATCCTGTTTTCTTTCCCCTTTCGCTTCCTAACCAACCCTCTTTCATCCCTAACCATTTTCCAAACATTTTTTCTGAATCCTTTAATGAACCTTTTCCTGGTCACTTTCTCAACCCTTTTTTCCTTCCCAACCCCCTTCATTTCCACTCTTTCCTTCCACACTCTTTTCCCCTCCCAACATTTTTTTCATTTCCAACCATTTTCATCGCCACTCGAATTCTCTTTCCCATTTTTTTTTTCGTACCTCTTATTCCTAACTCTCTCGCTTTCCAACACTAGTAATTTCCGCTTTTCCCTTCCATATCCTTTTCCCTTCGCAACGCCTTGCCCCCTTCCTTTTCCTCGCCCTTCCAGCCCCTTAATCCTCTTCCAGGCTTTTCTCCAGCCCTTAACATCGTCCATCCAGCCCCTTAACCTTTCTCCAGGCAGGTCCAGGCCACTCCACACACCAGTCAGGCCTCTGCCCCATCATTCCCCGGGCTCACTGCTTCTTACTGCTTGTCTTATTTTTTTGTTTTTTACCTCCAGCATGGTACACAAAGAAGAAGAAAAAGGAAAAATATCACAGCTAGATTTTATTTCCCAGCCCCCCCCCACCTCTCTCTCTCTCTTTCTCTCTCTCTCAGTCCATACACACACACACACACACACACACACACACACACACACACACACACACACACACACACACACACACACACACACACACTTCCCCCTCTCTGACACCTTGAATCGACTAAAAAATAAAAAAAGAAAAATATATATACACTGCTGCTGTGTTCCCCTTGGAGCTTTAAAGAGTGTGTGAGCAAATGGGGTGGCATGTGTCTTGTGGCCCGGAGCCCCCAGTATGGATGACGTGTCGCGCCGGGAGTCGAGATCCAATTTAGTTAAAACTGCTTTTATGGATAGCCGGACGTGTAAGTCTGCCGCCCCCCACTCCCACCTCTCTCTTGGCTGCCCTGGATTTCTGCTTTTGGCTTCTGCTTGCCTGTTTGCTTGCTATTTTCCTGCTCTTTTGCTTGTCTGTCTGCCCTTGCTTGCTTGCCTGCTTGCTTGTCTCTGTTGCACACGTTCTGTTTGTGAGTTAATTTGTTTTACGCTTTCCTTATACTGGGTTTGATTTTATTTTTCTTTCGTTGAAAAGTGTTAGGAGGAGGAGTAGACCGAGATGGAGTTAATGGAGAGTAAGAGATTAACTGGGAGCGTGTATGTGGCTGAGGTGAAGGGGGAAGGAGGATTGAGGACGGGAGAAAAAGGATGGGGAGGAAGGAAAGGAGGGGGTGTGGCGATGGGGAGAAAAGGAGTAGGAAGGAGGGGGTGGAGAGATCTTGAAACTAATTTAAAACAGAGCGAAGTCTTGTGGTGTTTGTATAATCTGGCCATTTCCCCGGAGATATTAAAAAAAAAAAGTACAGAGTATAATTCGCAATCACAATTCTACACCAATGACACACTAACTTAAGAATAAATAACTACTACTACCACCACTACTACTACTACTATACTACAAATACTACAACTACTACTACTACAACTACAACTACAACTACGACTACTACTGCTACTACTACCACTACTAATACAACTACTAAAATTTTTGGTAAATTTTGGAAAGAATGCCAAGATAAACAGGGAGGCGAAAAAATTAAGGCACGAAACTTGGAAGCTGCAGTGATAGCCCAAAGAGCTCCTTGAAGACTCTCTCTCTCTCTCTCTCTCTCTCTCTCTCTCTCTCTCTCTCTCTTACACACACACACACACACACACACACAAGCAAAGCCGGGCATAAAACTAAGTCAAGGGTCTGTCAGGCACTTCTCATAAGCTGTCTGGCTTGAGAGAGAGAGAGAGAGAGAGAGAGAGAGAGAGAGAGAGAGAGAGAGAATGTAGCGTGATGCCACGTCTGCACGTGTGTGTGTGTGTGTGTGTGTGTGTGTGTGTGTGTGTGTGTGTGTGTGTGTGTGTGTGTGTGTGTGTGTGTGTGTGTGTCCGTCCATGTATGCGTATAACCAACATATTAAACACTGTCTTCTTCTCGTCTCTCGTCTCCACCTTGTTTCCACCCTGATTCCACCCTGTTTCCACCTTACTTCCACCTGCTTCCACCTTGTTTCCACCCTGCTTCCACCGTTTCCACCTTGTTTCAAACCTGTTTCCACCTTGTTTCAAACCTGTTTCCACCTTGTTTCCACCCTTTGTTTCCACCTCTCTCCACCCACGCCAGTCCACATCGTTTACAGGAATCACTCGCTCATTATCTCATTCCTTCTCCTATGTAAATTGCTAACCATTAGTGGGGTGAAAAATGGCAAGTGTCTCCGCAGGAAAAGGAAATGGGGAGAAGGGGAGGAAGGGGAGGTAAGGGTAGAGGGAGGAGTGTGGGGAAGGAAGGGGAGAGGAAGGTAGGGAGGGGAAGGGGAAGAAGAGTGAGGGGATGGAAGGGGAGAGGGAGGTGAGGAGAGAGGAGAGGTAAGGGGAGAGGAAGGAGTGAGGAAATGGAAGGGGAGAGGCAAGTGGGGAAGGGAAGGGGAGAGGGAGTGAGAGGATGGAAGGAAGGAAAGAAGAGTGAGGGGAAGGAAGGACAGAGGGAAGAGAGGGAGAGGAGTGGTGTAAGGAAGGTGAGGGATGGGGTGAGGAAGGAGTGGTGTGAAGGAAAGAACTGAATACATTGAGATGAAAACATTATGCAGAAGAGAAGTGGGGTGAAGGAAGGAAGGGAAAAAATGAGAAACAGGAGAGAGAGAGAGAGAGAGAGAGAGAGAGAGAGAGAGAGAGAGAGAGAGAAAGGGGTGAGAAACAGAAAGAGGACGAGGAGGTAAATGGAGAGAAAAAGGAGGGGAAGAAAGACTGGAGTAGGAAGAGGAAAGAAGAGGAAGGGGAGGGAGAGAGAGAGGAGAAAAAGTGGAGGAAAGAGAGGTAGGGGAGGGAAAAGCAGAGAGAGAGGATGGATCAGAAAGGTGAAGGAAGGGAGCAGAGAGAGGTAGGGGAGGAAAGATTACAGGGAGGTAGTGAAGTAGGAAGGGTAGGGAGGGAAGAAGAAAGGAGGCGCAAGAGAAGAGACGCAAGAGAAGAGGAGAGGAGAGAGGAGGAAGAGAAGACAAGAGAAGAGAAAAGAGGGGTGAGTGGAATGACTGATAAGAATAAATGCAAACACAATAATG
>NC_137053.1:4190000-4197500 GCF_032717465.1 Coenobita brevimanus | reverse complement strand
GACAGGGATCCCGCAGCCGACACTCCACGTACGGTCCACAATGATGTCCTCTGCGGGGGTGTCTTAGTGGTTTCTGTTGTCCTTTGGGGGTTTCACTCAAGCGTGGTTAAAACTCTACGCACTTCTGAACCCACGTTTCACTACCCGCTATCTAAACTACAAAAGCTCTCATTACACCTTTCTACCTACCTACCTATCTGTCCAAAAAATTACGTCTGTGTATCTGCCCTTCTAGTCTTCTGTATCTACTACACTACAGAAGCTGGCTTATTACGTACGTATGTATGTATGTATAAGTGTATGCATGTTTATGTATGTAACACAAATTCCGAGCCCTTATAAACGTTTATAATTTAACACTGCAGGTTAAATCACGAGGGGATCAAAGCCTAACATTTCGAATTTTGTCCATAATGATGTCCTCTGAGGGGGTGTTCAGGCCGCCTTTGCCCCCGCCACCACTCCCTTGGAAGAAGCAAGAACAAACGAGAACATAGTGAAGGCGATTCTTTTTATGCAATGGAAAAGAAACCAAAGAATGAAATACCGCAATAATTGATCAGAGAGCGAGAGAGAGAGAGAAGGGGGGGTGAGTAAAATTCAAGATCCGTTCATTTCGAGATGCCTGGACACAACTGCATTTAAAAAGACTGGAGGTCATAGACAGGGGGAAACAGAGAGGAAAACAGGATATGGATCACCGTCAGACGACTTTATTCAGGAACAGGGAAACTCAGGTCTCATGGGGTTACAGTCTGTTTCAAAAGCCCTCTGAAACAATAAAACGACAGTAAGGTGGATTCTTTTTATTCAACTGTACAGAAGGCGTAATTACCTTGATTTATATTTACTTTATTATTACCTTGATCTTATTTTACTTTATTTAATCTACCTTTACATCTACTTTACTTTTTATTCAGCTGTAACTAAAGAAGGAATATTTTACCTTTACTTATATTTATTTTTACTTTATCTTCCTTTACTTATTTTACATTAATATCTCCTTTACTTTTTCCTTTATTTTACTCTGAAATTTCCGATACGTTGCTTAAATTTTGTAAGCTGGGTTGCTGGACGTGGATAATAAAGTCAATAAAAGATAATTAATGTCTTTATCCTTGCTAACTTGAGCGATGGGGTTAACTTTACTAGAAAATAATATATCAGTAAAAATATTCGTTTAATGAACTTGATTATATGGGTTTATTGCTGGCGACAACACTGCGTATAAAGGAGAGAGAGAGAGAGAGAGAGAGAGAGAGAGAGAGAGAGAGAGAGGGAGGAGGAGGAGGGAAAGAAAACGGGAACAGGAGGAAGGGGGGACTAGGACGTGGTAAAAATCTCACAAACATATTAGTCTACGGACTGTGTAGGTAAGGACCCATGATCACAGAAAACGCGTACACAAACACATACAAGAATACACACACGTTCACATACACTCACGCACACACGCTACACATACGGTACACATACACTCAGACGGGCGCACTCTCGCGTGTTGAAGGGACGGCTCTGTTACCGTTTCAGTATCACGCATTGTTTATTCATTTCCGATTCCACGCCACACGCACGCCCACACCAGCAGACTGCGCCGCTCCCACACGTGCGGGCGAGTTTCTAGATAAGCGTTATTTTTGGACACAGAGATGGACACTCACACTCCACCTACATAACTGCCAAGCGTACATACATAAATACGTACACGTGCTCAAATACTAACAGAGAGAGAGAGAGAGAGAGAGAGAGAGAGAGAGAGAGAGAGAGAGAGAGAGAGAATCACATGCACATACATACATACATACACACATTTATGTACTGTATATACCTCTCTCTCTCTCTCTCTCTCTCTCTCTCTCTCTCTCTCTCACACACACACACACACACACACACACACACACACACACACACAGAATTTAATAAAGACGGGAGAGAGGATGACGAAAGAGATGACACGAGAGACAATATGAAGAGAGAGAGAGAGAGAGAGAGAGAGAGAGAGAGAGAGAAAGAGAGAGAGAGAGAATCACATGCACATACATACATACATACACACATTTATGTACTGTATATACCTTTCTCTCTCTCTCTCTCTCTCTCTCTCTCTCTCTCTCTCTCTCTCTCTCTCTCTCTCTCTCTCTCTCTCTCACACACACACACACACACACACACACACACACACACACACACACACACACACACACACACAGAATTTAATAAAGATGGGAGAGAGGATGACGAAAGAGATGACACGAGAGACAATATGAAGAGAGAGAGAGAGAGAGAGAGAGAGAAAGAGAGAGAGAGAGAGAGAATTTTCTTCCATTTAGTATCAATACCTACACAAACACAGATACAGATAGACAGATTTAGATAGATAGATAGATAGAGAGAGAGAGAGACAGAGATAGCTAGATAAAGATAGACAGAGTTCTCTTGTATAATTTCTATGTACCGGTATCTGTCTCTTTAATCCAATGTGTTTTATTCCTTAAGAGTTTGTACGTCATGAACACTATGTGTGTGTGTGTGTGTGTGTGTGTGTGTGTGTGTGTGTGTGTGTGTGTGTGTGTGTGTGTGTGTGTACGGTATCCATAAAACAGACATGACAAAGTTACCCACGTCACTACTATGGCGCATCTTTAAGTTCCCCCTCAAGACGATTTCATTCATCACACGGGAGATTTTCCGAACTGGGGAGGTTACACACAGCCTTCAATAAATCCCTCAAGCACAGGAGTCCGGTCACAGCTGAGTAAAATCGTCTGGAGATAGCAAGAATAAGGAAGCTACTAGGGGGAAAGGAGCACCTAATTCATTCCCCTTACACTCCCAATTATCAATCCTCTCATACTCCCATTTTCTATAGTATTCTAAATGTAGAAAAGGTCAGACGATTTTATTCAGCTGAGAGAGAGTACTGAGGGGTTGAGTGTGTTTGTTGTGCTGCCCCCTTCCTTTCTTCCTTCCTTTCCCTCCTTCAATTTCCTTCCTTCCTCCTGCCTTCTGCCGTCTGTCTTCCTTCTTGCTTTCCTTCTTCCTCCTTACCTTCCTTCCTCCTACTTTAATTCATTTCTCCTTAAATTTTCTTTCATTATTCTCTCCTTTTTTCTCAACGTCTTCCACGGTAACTTTTCCTCTCTTCTCCTTATCATTGTTTCCTCCTATTCCCTCCTTCCCTCCCTCTCTCTCTCTCTCTTTCCAACCTCTGACTTTTTTTCCTTACCTCCACTTTCATCTCCTTCATAACGCACACTCCTTCACTCGTCCTCTCTCTCTCTCTCTCTCTCTCTCTCTCTCTCTCTCTCTCTCTCTCTCTCTCTCTCTCCAGACCCTAACTTCTATTTTTCGTTACTCCCACTTTCATCTCTCTCTCTCTCTCTCTCTCTCTCTCTAATTGGACGCTCGTGGTGTAGGTTAAACATTTTGCCACTGCGAGGGGAGGGGGTGAGAGGAGAGGGGGTGAGAGGGGAGGGGGTGAGAGGGGAGGGGGTGAGAGGGGAAGGAGAGAGAGGGGAGGGGGTGAGAGGGGAAGGAGAGAGAGGGGAGGGGGTGAGAGGGGAAGGGAGAGACTGGGTTAGCTTGTTATATGTATTTTGCTTCTGAATTATACTTTCTTGTTTATGTATTTCTACTCGTATATACATCACTGAATACTGAAAGTGTTAAGTTTTATTATTTTAGTGATGCTTTGTCTGCTTGTCTGTTTGTATGTCTGTCTGTGTTTGTGTGTCTGTTTATGTGTCTGTGTGGGTTTGCCCCCCCTCTCTCTCTCTCTCTCTCTCTCTCTCTCTCACACACACACACACACACACACACACACACTTGACTATGTACATGCACTTTTGTTCATACATTACACAAGTTAATAATGAACTTCATGGTTATTCTCTCTCTCTCTCTCTCTCTCTCTCTCTCTCTCAGGCAGCAGAGTGGATAGCAAACTTAAGACAGCATGTGGTAGGATAGCAGTTGAAATGGCTTGGGCTACTCTGTACTGCTCGCATGTCCGCCACTGCATGTCTCCCTTGCACCTGTTCTTTTGCGATTTATTTTTGGATACGTCTGGTTAGTATCCACCTGCAACTTATCTATGTAGAGTATGGCGATATTAGAATGAATGTACAACGGAGGGCAGTAAGGTGTAATAAGCAAAATAAGTCACTTAAGAAAATGTGTTAGGGAGCTTCCTTAACCAACGAGAACTGGATCAAAAATAATTTTCTAGGTCATGAGATGTGGTGCGTTTTGTTTGATTATAATGTTTTTACTCTTAGATCAAGTTTTCGTCTTTTTGCAGCTTATTTTACGTAGCTCAGTGGCAGAAAATGGCAATATTACGGCTCTAAATCCTCTCCATAGCACTTATTCGTGACTAACATCATATTCTGGTGTCAATTTGTTGTTTCAGCTCAGCAATCAAGGTGGAGAGATGGCAATTTTGGGTCGTTAAAGGGAAAAATGTATAGTACTAGAAAGACAATTACAAAGGCAAACTATGAGCACTTTACTGATGTACTGAATATTACACACACACACACACACACACACACACACACACACACACACACACACATACACACACACGATTCACAAAAACTCTCGCTGTCTTCGGGCAAAAATAATCTCACACACACGCCCGCAACTCAGTCTCTCTAACCGGTAGACATGAGACGTAGGTACATAATTCACGGCTTCAGGCCAGGCTCCAGCTCAACCCTGTCTCTGTCTACACTGCATTCACCCCCCCTGCCAAAATAGCAAAATATCAACAATCTCCAGCACTACACAATATACCCTGACAATATTCGTCCCCTTTCAGACAGAACACTTCGACAATATCCGTCCTCTTCCAGACAGAATACCTACATAATATCTGTCCTATTCCAAACAGAGCACCTACACATTATCCCTCCCCTTTCCAGACAGAATACCTGCACAATATCCGTCCACTTTCCAAACAGAACACCTGCACAATATCCGTCCACTTCCAGACAGAACACATACACTATATCCATCCTCTTCCAGACAAAATACCTCGACAATGTCCGTCCTCTTCCAGACAGAATACCTCGACAATATCCGTCCTCTTCCACCCAACACTAACCTTTATAACCATACACACAAATCCACAGCCACCACAGAAATCCAAATCCCCTATCAAAGTATCATCATTCTTGAATCCCCACCAGATCTCATCCCACAAACTGCTTTTCTCTGAGCGATACGAATGCAACGAAGGAAGACTACAATGAGGCCACCAACCTTCTCTGCTTCACTACCAACAGAAAATAAATAAATAAAAGAAACATACAAATAAAACTCGCAGACAATATACCATTTCCTCACTTTAATGCAACATCCACACCAGAGCACACTAACTCCAAGCACCTCACCCGCACAACACAGATAAACCTTCAGCACAACCTCAACAAAAGATCAACGGTAGCACCCTGCTGAAGTGGCCGTCTTCCTGCAGTCCACCGGTTCATGATAAGACTGGGAGCAGCAGCAGCAGCAGCAGCAGCAGCAGCACCACCACCACCACCACCACCACCACCACCACCACCACCACCACCACCACCACAAAACATCAATAACAACACTAACTTCAGGTGTCTCTCATGAAGTAAGGAAAACAGTACTGTACACTTTTAGGAGCACACCAAAACCCTTAACCGCTCCCTTAAAACCTCATACTCAGCAATCTTTAAGTGAAGCTACGACACATTAAAATCTACCTTGTATTTCGTGAAGAATCATGCGACTTTGAAGAACATCCCTTATTAAAATGAACACTAAGTACAGGTCGGTAATCATAAATCTGACCTAGTTTCCTAATTCCATTTCTCTTCCTGTACCCTGTAAGTTTGGGAGCTTCCAATAAAACAGATTTCTAAGGTACACACTCTCCTCGGTTACGGAAGCACCCTAACACCTTTTCCTACGCGACTCATTTTGCTTATTACACCTTACTGTCCTATTCTGTTATATAAATCCTTCTGACATCGCCATACTCAGCACAGATAGCGTGCAAAAGGATGACAGTCACCCGTATCTAAAAATAAATCGCTGAGGATGAGGTGCTAGGGAGATTCCTGACCCAACGAGAATACGAACCAAGTTCCACATCGCATTTGAGAGTCTAAGCAAAAGTTTAATCCAAATATTCATGTTTTTTCAAGAGTATATATATATATTTTCACGTTTATAATAATACAGAAATTTTACCGTACAGTGCAATTATGTATAAGTTTGTGTAGGTATTTCATCATCGGTGGTGTTAGAGAAATTGAAATCTGTTTACATTCGGTATTTAGAGGATTTACATTTAAGGTGCAAATTATTTACTACATCATAAATTTAGACAATACCAGCTGACTTTATTAGGGTCAAAAAAATCTCCTTCAGGTAAAAGATTAAAATTATTGTGATTCCCATTATTGATATATAAATAATAACGTTGTATTTAATGTTATTCAACGACTGTTTTATTCACCTCACAGAAGAATACTAGTTAAAGAGTGAATGCAAACTGACAAACAGGCTAACACGCATGAACATCACATTTTAATACCGTAGCACACACACACACACACACACACACACACACACACACACACACACACAGAGCTCGCTGGTGCAGTGGTAACGTTCTCGCTTGCCATCTGGTAGACGGGAGTTCGCGCCTCGCTCAGGTTGCGAAAAGTTTCACTGACGAATTGGGTGGTTACTGTCCCCCTTGAGCAAGGGGACGGGTGTGTGCGTGTGTGAAGGTCACAGCCTTGCCCTTAGATCGGACTATATGAGCTCTCAGCTCCCTTCCGGGAGGGTAAAAGCTGACGATCACGAACATCAGGTGATCCTGACCGACCCGGTGAATTACATACACACACACACAAAGTGGAGCATCACTACCACCTTCAACACACACACACACACACACACACACACACACACACACACACACACACACACACACACAGAACTAGAACACCCACGGCCGCCTCCAACCTCCTCTCTCTCTCTCTCTATCTTTGTGAAGCTCGCCCTAGTACCCCCCCCCCTCCCTTTGAGCACCGCAGCACACACACACACACACACACACACACACACCCACACCCACACACACACACACACACAGTCGCAAACATATATACGATTTCCGCCTCCACGCCGCTGATTTCCCCAGGCTGTCTGCGTCAAGGAGGACCCAACACCAGTCCTCCCTTAACTCGCAAAATGGGCGACTTATTTTCTGAGTGGATGGCTCTAGGCTCACGCTGATGTACTGTTGTAGTCAAAAGTTCGTGGACACTTCCCTGGAGACTGTGGAGGCTGATGGATTTACACGCACACACACATACACACACACATACATAGAGAGAGAGAGAGAGAGAGAGAGAGAGAGAGAGGGGGGGGGGGGGGAATTCTGTATGTAGCGCGGGGAAGAATGAGGAAAATTCAGAAGACAGGGTACACTGCTGAAAGGAGTGTTAT
>NC_137053.1:4180000-4185000 GCF_032717465.1 Coenobita brevimanus | reverse complement strand
GTGTGTGTGTGTGTGTGTGTGTGTGTGTGTGTGTGTGTGTGGTGGTGGGGGGGAGGAAATGGTTGAAGCGTGAGGCAGAAAGTAGACGGGGAACATCTTCGAACAAATACTCAAGACTTCCCAAAGTCTCCTCCTGATATGATAGTCCCTTACAGGCTAAACACACGATCCGTTTTCTCTCTTCTACGTATAACAGGCTAGAGGGCACGTGTGAATCGAACTCGCCCTGTATCACAACACATTCACAGCCAAAACAGAAAACGTGCCTTAAAGGGTGACTGTATTGGCGTATGGTGGTCCCGTCCCCGTCTTCTTGCAGTAACTTAAATATAAATGGTAATCATCTTGAAAGGTCAAAACCGAAAATTTCTGGAAGGTGTTTCGAGTGTCCAGGCCCAGGTACAAGCAAAGTAAGTTTCACTCCTAAAGGCCTAGAAATATAGCCGCGAGTGCGTGGCAATGGGTGTAAATATAGCCGTGAATGGGTGGTAATGGGTGTAAATATAGTCGTGAATGGGTGGTAATGGGTGTTGGTAAAGAGAGAGAGAGAGAGAGAGAGAGAGAGAGAGAGAGAGAGAGAGAGAGAGAGAGAGAGAGAGAGAGAGAGAGAGAGAGACCACCAAGAAGAAAACAGAATGGGAAACGAAACAAGGAGGAAGGTTATGGCAAAGTCAGATATCAGAAGGTGAGAAATATAGATAGAGAATGAAGCTGGAGTGGAAGGGAAACTATGAGAGAAGTGAGAGTGACATTTTGGGAGGAAAGTGAGCGTGAAATGGTGAGAGGGACGTGAAAGTGAATGTGTGAGAGGGAGAGAGTGAAACTGAGAGGAGTGAAAGTGTGTGTGTGTGTGTGTGTGTGTGTGTGTGTGTGTGTGTGTGTGTGTGTGTGTGTGTGTGTGTGTGTGTGTGTGTGTCAGAGAGAGAGAGAGAGAGAGAGAGAGACGTAAAAATGAAGCTGTCAGAGGAACTTTGAGAGAAAATGTGAGATGGAGGTGAAAGTGAAATTGAGAGGGAAGAGTGAGAGAGAAATTACGAGGGATAGAAGAGAGTGAATTGTAAGGAGGAGGTGAGAGTGGCAGTGTGAGTGAGGAAGACTGGAAGTGTGAGTGTGACCTGATGAAAGAATGAGGAGGTGAAAATAAAACTGAGTAAAAATATGAGGAGAAAGTGTGAAATTGTGAGGAAAGTGAGGGAATTTTAAGTGTGACCTTAGGGTGATAGTGTGAGAAAAGGTGACAGTGGAATTGTGAGAGTGAGGCGAGGGTGAAAATTTGTGAGAGAAACGTGAGACGAGGAGAGAGTGGAGGGTAGGGTGCGAAAAAGAGGTGGCAGATGTGTTCAGGCAGGTGAGAGAGAGTGTGTGTGAAAGTGCAGGTGAGACAGGCTAAGCAGGAACAGGAGGAGAAATGTGTGTGTGTGTGTGTGTGTGTGTGTGTGTGTGTGTGTGTGTGTGTGTGTGTGTGTGTGTAATAATAGTACTGACTGCCACCATTTCCAAAAGATCGTAGAAAGCCCCCCCCCCCCCAAAAAAAAAGCACTGGAAGAAATGGATATCCCCCCTTTCTCTCTCTCTCTCTCTCTCTCTCTCTCTCTCTCTCAATATCGTCAAGCACTTCCTCCAGGACAGAAGCGCTTGACCTCTTCAATCCAACGACGTATTTAATTCTTGCTGCCGCCAGACGATTTTATTCAGCTTAGGGGAGACTTCTCGAACTCAAGGGGTTAAATATAGACTTTAATAACTGTTTTAATAATTGGGGTCGTTCCTGGGCTTGTAAATGACGGCAAGAAATATAAAAACAGAGATGAATGAATACACAACCACCTCCAACTCCACTGGCGACGGTAATAATCTAATGGGGAGAGTCCTTGTTTCTTCAAAGTTGTCATTATCAAGCGAGTCTACAGAAGGTGTTTAGGGGATACTTTCTTCCCTTTCTTTTGACCCCCTTCCCCCCCCCCTTTTTTTTTTTTAATATAAAGACTGAAAGAAAACTCTGAAGTCTGCCAAAATCGGTACCCATGTTCCAGCCCGGGTGACACTGCGTCCATTCTTGACCTCCACTGGGAATGCTTCAACCAAGACAGCGTTGTAGGGACGAAACACCTGCCATGCACTTCATATACCGTCTAAGAGATGCCCAAACCCATTCTCTTCTCGGTTAATGAAGCACTCTAGCTCCTCTACCTCAGCGATTTATTCTTGGATATGGCTGGTTAATATCCACTTGAACGTTATCTGTGCAGCGTATGGTGATATTAGAATGATTTATGTCGTGCGGAGATGAACAGTAACGTGTAATAGGCAAAATAAACCGCTAAAGAATAGGTGTTAGGGAGCTTCCTTCGCCGACAAGAATACGGTCCAAAATAAAATTACAGTACGGATTACATGACAAGTGGCAATTTAATTTACTAGACAAATCCACATCGTTTTTTTTTTTTTTTACTTTGCTTGATTTTAATTGATCCAGATGCGACGTTTTGTAGCTTATTTTTTTACATGGCTCAAATGGCGGAAAAAGGCAATGGCTCTACATAATTTCCATGGCACTTCTTCGTGACTAGCATCATATTCTGCTGTTAATCTCTTTATTACAGCTCAGCGTTGAAGATGGAGGTACGGCAATTTTAGGTCGTTACTGTAAAAAAAAAAAAAAGGGGGGGGAAAGGGCAGAGAATAATTAATCTGTTCTTACCATATTCGACAGCCAATTCCATTCAACCAAATAAATAAAAGAAATAAAAATAAAAATAAAATGAAAATATACAAAAATACAATAAATAAATAAAAAATACTCTTTTTACTCCTACCTGGTCCCAAATTGCCATCTCCCCATCCTCAGTACTGAGTTACTACTAATAATTAACGCTAAAATTGGATGCTAGTCACGAAGAAGAGCTACGGAGAGGATGTGGGGCAGTCGTACAGTCTTATTCTGCCACTGAGGGACGTGGGATGAAAATCTGGACCAGTTTAAGGTGAAAGGAGTATAGTTTATGAACCGTAATTTCGCGTCCTACCGCTACCTATTTCACGTAGCCCACTAGCTGAAAAGACCTGCACATCCTTTCTGTAGCACTTCCTCGTGATTAGCACCGTACTCGAGCGTTAATCTCTCCAACTATTCAAGAAAGAGGGTAATTATTGAGCAAGTCATTAGAGCACAGAGCACAGTAATGAAATATTCTGTGAGGCCGTGGAGGACGTAATGACCTCTTAGAATGGTTAATTATGGGCAGGTGCAAATGGGAATAAATTATCTATATGTAGGTAAAAAATTAATTTGTGGATATCAGGGTACACAACTGATATACTGGCTGAGTGATAGATATAGATAGATAGATAAATAGATAGCTATAGATAGGTAGATAGACAAATTGACATGTAGATAGAAGCATATAAATATCTACCTACCTACTTACCTATTGATTTCTACCTGTCAACCTACCTACCTACCTAGAGAGAGAGAGAGAGAGAGAGAGAGGCACTGCGGTGTATGCATAAGCAAGAGAGAGATGCAAGGTGTAAGATGGAAAATGACATTGCGTAGGAGAGAACATGAAAAAAGCGAGAAATAGCAAGGCGTGAAGGAGTTGTGTGTGTGTGTGTGTGTGTGTGTGTGTGTGTGTGTGTGTGTGTGTGTGTGTGTGTGTGTGTGTGTGTGTGTGTGTGTGTGTGTGTGAGAGAGAGAGAGAGAGAGAGAGAGAGAGAGAGAGAAGCATGCGAGTGATAGCAAAACATAAGTGGGAGTGGAGTATGTGAGAGAATAAAAGAGAGTGGAATGTGCGAGAGAGAAAAAAGCAAGAGTGCGAGAGTGAAGTGTGAGAGAAGTAAAATGTGTGGGTGAGAGAGTGAAGTGTAAAGAGGGAAACGAGCTGTGTGTGTGTGTGTGTGTGTGTGTGTGTGTGTGTGTGTGTGTGTGTGTGTGTGTGTGTGTGTGTGTGTGTGTGTGTGTGTGTGTGTGTGTGTGTGTGGCTGAAATCACGTACATAACACATTGTCCTTCCTCCTTGTGTGCGTCTGAGATGGAGTGCATGCAAGCTCTGAATATGTATGTCCTTATTTGCTTGTGTGTGTGTGTGTGTGTGTGTGTGTGTGTGTGTGTGTGTGTGTGTGTGTAGTTTAAGTATGTGCGTATCAACTATACTTACACTTGGCGAATGTACTGTACATTATTACGTGTGTGTGTATGTGTGTGTGTGTGTGTGTGTGTGTGTGTGTGTGTGTGTGTGTGTGTGTGTGTGTGTGTGTGTGTGTGTGTGTGTGTGGACAACCCAAAGGAACGATATCACTTGAACGAAAATTTGTGAGTGAGAAAATGCTGCAGTGAGAGAGCGAAACTTTTTGAGATAAACTGCAGACTGTCAAAGTTGGTGCAGAATTATGGGAAAAATGAAGAACCGTGAAAAGACGAAGAATAAAGAAACTGCAACGTGAAAAAGGCGAGAGAGAGAGAGAGAGAGAGAGAGAGAGAGAGAGAGAGAGAGAGAGAGAGAGAGAGAGAGAGAGAGGTCACTTTCTTTCTCTTCTGTTTTTAAACCTCGCAGGTCAAATTTCGAACGATGAAGTGTTCTGAATTCTTGCTATTAGTGACTCTCTCTCTCTCTCTCTCTCTCTCCCTCTCTCTCTCTCTCTCTCACACACACACACACACACACACACACACACGTTTTTAATTTCGTTGCTTCCTTCGCTATTTCTCCTCCACTCGCCTCTTGTTTTTCTCGTCTCTCTCTCAACCTCCTCCCTTCATCTTTTTTTTTTTCTTCTCTCCTATTCTTATCAATTTCTTTCTCAATTTCGTTTCTTCCTCTCCATCAGCCACTCTTCCATCGATATTCTTTAGTTTCTCTCTCTCTCTCTCTCTTTCTTTCTACATTCTTTTCTTATCCTTTCCTTTCTCGTCCTTTCCTTCAATTCCCTCTGGTCTGTTTCTATCGCCTCTCCTTCCCTTACTTTAAACTCTTCTTTAAACATCTGAAAATGATGATGAT
>NC_137053.1:4165000-4177500 GCF_032717465.1 Coenobita brevimanus | reverse complement strand
GTGTGTGTGTGTTTTGGGCAGCCGAAACTACACATTCAAATCGCACCAAAATTGGCACAAAAAATTGCAGAAAATTCGCTGATGTGAAAAAAATTGGTCCCATCACGATTGGAAAACTTTTACTATATTTAATGAGTGATCAAATTTTGACCAAAGCACGTCGCTCCCGGCGCCCGGTCGGTTGCCGTGGCCGAGTGGTTAATATCTCGGACTTGCGTGCAGACAACTTGGGTTCCATTCCCGAAGCGAGGTGAGGGCGCCTTTCTTCGGTACGGAGGCGTCCTGGTGCACCGAAATTGGCATGAAAATAGCAGAAAATTCGCTGATGTCGAAAAACTTGGTCACATCTCGATTGACGATTGTTTATTAGAGTTAAGAGCGATCAAAGATTGGTTCGGAAAACAGTTCATTCGGTACCGGGACTTTTGGAAATCGAGTCTACTCGAGCCACGAGAAAAAAAGCGCGCAGCCCGAGAGCCCTCCGCAGAAGCAAATAATGTTATTATTATTATTTCATTTTTTATTTGATGACTATATTACTATCAGAGTTTATTTCTATTATTATTTTACTTATTACTAGTTTTATTATATATGTGTGTGTGTGTTCTGGGATCGATTAAATCTTCAACCACATCTCCCTAACACTTCTTCCTGAGCGATTTATTTTGCTCATTACGCCTTACTGTTCTATTCTTTGTTATGTAAATCCTCCAAACCTCGTCTTACTCTGCATAAATAGCGCACAAAGGGCATTAACAAGCCGCAGTCAAAATAAATCGCTGAGGATACGGTGTTACAAAGCTTCCTCAATCGACGAGAATAAGAGTTTTGGAGTGTTTTGAGATTAATATAAAAAAAAATGGCGAAATTATCTGGGATGGCGAATTAAAAGAAATATATCCTCGTCAGCAGTGCAGCCAGAAAGTCAGGTGGAAAAGCGAGGATGTCTAGGTCTTATTGAAGCGTGTATTTCTCTCTCTCTCTCTCTCACACACACACACACACACACACACACACACACACCCTTAGTCGCTCCCCTCTTCCCCCTATTCCTCCTTGCCTCTTAAATCGTCCTCGCTTCTCGCACAGTCAAGAATTCAATCTCACTTCGCCTCCACCCATCTTTTCTCCCCCCTCCTCCCTCCCCAAGGCATCTTCACCCCATCCAACACACCCACCCCCAACTCACCCCACCCACATCCCCTTCCCTTCTCCACTCTACCTCCCCTCACCGCCCACCCTACCCCATTCTGCTTTACCACCTTGCATCCCCCACCGCCCCCCCTCTTTCCCCCAACCTTCCTGCCCCACCATACCCCATCTTCCTCTAATCTATCCTGTTCTATCCTCTCTCACTCTCGCCACACCTCCTTCTCTCCACCAATCCTCCATCACATCCAACCCTGACCATCACCTCCATACTCTACTCCAAACTCTCTCTCTCTCTCTCTATTCCACACACTACTATTCCCATCCCATTCTAACCTCACTTACCCATAACATTTCTAACACACCCTGCCCCATCCTCCCCTAGCTGACCCCTTACCCTACCCTAACCTTGCCTCACCCCATATTTACATCTACCCACCCCAACCTTAACCCACCCCACCCACACCCACCCCGCCCCGCCCCACCCCACACAGACGCCAAGTGTGGAGGGAGAGGGAGGGAAGGCGGCCGTAAAGTCCAATATTGACGTTTTTATTAAGAGTGAAGCGAGGCGTCCAACTGGTGTGTGTTGACGGATGCGACGCCCCGCCACCTGTCTCAATCATCAACACCTTTTTCACCTGTCACCACCTGTCTCACCTCATCACCTGTTTTCCACACCCACCGACTGTCTCACCAACACCAACTGTCTCACATCACACCACCTGTAACACTCCACCACCACCTGTCTCATCCACCACCACCTGTCTCACCCACCACCACCTGTCTCACCCCACCACCTGTCTCACTCACCACCATCTGTCTCACCAACCTCCACCTGTCTCACCACCACCACCACCTGTCTCATCCACCATCAATATTGCTATCAAACATCCTCCATAATTGAATGATATCGTCTTGGAGTGGTAAATAAATAAATGAATAAAAAAAAAAATAAACAATAAAAAAATTAATACCTAAAATAAAATATACCGGTATGAAAATAAAATAAATAAATAAATAGGTATGAAAATAAAATAAATAAATAAATAGAGTCATTATAGAAAAAAAAATCAGTAGGTCTTTAATTATCTGTTTTTCCTATAATTTTTCATCTTTCACATTGCCTTTTGCCTTTTTCTCTCTTCCTGTTAGTTATTTTTCTTCCGGGTTCCACTCACTCTCTCTCTCTCTCTCTCTCTCTCTCTCTCTCTCTCTCTCTCTCACACACACACACACACACACCTTCCTTACTTTTCCAGTCCTCTCTCTCTCTCTCTCTCGCTTTAATATCACTCTTGTACCTACTTAATAAATCCTCGCAATCCTCTGTCATTCTCATACTGCTGCTCAAAAATGCTCAACAGTTTCATGCCATTTCCTTTAATCCTCTCTCTCTCTCTCTCTCTCTCTCTCTCTCTCTCTCTCTCTCCGTGTGTGTACAGTCGCCATCAAAAGTGCTGTCCCCTTTCCTCCTTTTTTCCCTCCCAGGTATTTCAAAATCAGAGTAGTCAATCCGTAACAACCAACATTAACTACCTTATTCTGCCACAGGTAAGGGTCATTAAGGTCGTTTGCATCGTACTTACCACTCTGATTTCAGTCCCTATGATGAGTAAAACGGATGAGGTGACGGAATTTATGCAGTCGACTGTACATTACCCACTCCAGTCCCTCAAAATATTAGGTTCAAATGAGGGAAATACTAGCAGAAAAAAAAAAAAAAAATTGGAGTAACCCCTTAAAACAGAAAAAAAATATGGAGTAACCCCTTAAAACTAAAAAAAAAAAAAAAAAAAAAAAAAATGGAGTAATCCCTTAAAACAAAAAACAAAACAAAAAATCTGGAGTAACCCCTTCAAACTGAAAAAAAAAAAAAAAAATCTGGGGTAACCCCTTAAAACTTAAAAAAAAATCTGGAGTAACCCCTTAATACTGAAAAAAAAAATCTGGAGTAACCCCTTAAAACTAAAAAAAAAAAAAAAAAAAATCTGGAGTAACTCCTTAATACCGAAAAAAATAAAAAAAAAATCTGGAGCAACCCCTTAAAACTGAAAAAAAAAAAAATAAAAAAAAAATCTGAAGTAAACCCTTCTCTGTCTATAGTACACCTGAGATTATATTAATTTTACACCTGACGATTTTGCTCAGGTGAGAAGAGGAGTCAAAGGGTTAAGGTTAAAGGACCCTCGGAGTTAAAATCGTCTGAAAGAATAAGCCGGAAAGTACGTCCTCAGGTTGAAAGGTCTAAAGCAGGGGTTCTTAACCTAAGAAAAACAGGGGGTCCGTGAAGGTCAGAATAACTGAGAACAAGTTAGCGAGATTGCGTGATGCCGTTTGGCATCATTAACTTAAAAACAAACAAACAAACTCGAAGTCTTGAAGAATTCTGGTGTTCATTGACACAAGCCTACCCTCGCCTGGCACAGCGAGCTATGGTGCTGTGATTCCGTTTGCAACTACATACCTTTGTGAGTCAGGGATTTCAGCGCTTGTCTCTATTAACATGAAAAGTCGAAATCAACAGGATGTCAACGATGACATGTGTGTTGCCTTGTCAAAGACCACTCCACAATTTCATCTTATTCAAGCCAAACAGCAACAACAGCTCTCTCACTACAACCTGGCCCATTTTTTCTTCCTTTTACAGCTTACTTCACGTAACTCAATGGCAGAAAAATAACAATTTTACTACTTTAAAATCTTTCCATAGCACTCTTGTATTGTTTAATTTGCTCAAGTTGGATGTATTTCATTTTTTCGAGTGGCCATTAGTTTTTGCATGAAAAAGAGTAAGAAACATAATTCTTTGTAAAGACTGTTATATACTTTGTGATACACTGCGTGAGGTTGTTTTCAATAAAATAATGTATACTGTATATTCATTGCATGCAAAATGCTGTGTTTGTGATTATGTGCATTTTTGTAGGGAAGGGGTTCATAGCGGTCACCAGAGTCTCGAAGGGGTCCGTGACTCTAAAAAGGTTAAGAACTACTGGTCTAAAGTTTCTCCCTCCTCCTCCTCCTCCTCCTCCACCACCAGGCTTCCCCACTCACACCCTCTCGCCTATCAAGTTCCTCCATCATCATCATCATCTTCATCACCATCATCATTCACCCTCACCACCACTCTCCCTCACCCTTTCCTTTCCTCATCATTCATTTCCTTCACTAATATTATCCTTCATCACCCTCTTCCTCTCCCATCATCATCCATCCCCCTCACCCTCTCTCATCACCTTCATTCTCTCTCTCTCTCTCTCTCTCTCTCATCATTATCAGCATAATTTTTCTCTCTCTTCCCCTCGCCGTATCCTTCCTTCACCATCATCCTCCCTCACCATCCCCTCCTTCCTTCATCACTACCGTCCTTCACCCTCCCCTCCTTCACTTCCATTATACTCCCTCTCCCTCTCTTTCATCACACTCTCTTTTTACTACGCTCTTTTTTTAATCTCTAATCGCTCAATCCTTTTTTCGCCTTTTTCTCTCACTGCCATAATCACCGCCTCCTCTCTCTCTCTCTCTCTCTCTCTCTCTCTCTCTCTTTACAAATACAGCCGGACCCCCTTCAAAAGACAGGTAGGTCTGTGTGGTCTGTGTATCTGTGTAACTCTATGTAACTCGCTTTCCACTATCTCTAACTCACTTTCTCCTATCTCTCTTCTTCCTCATTTATTTTTCTCATCCTCTCCCTCACTGTCTTTCCTCATTAACCTTTCACCTATCGTCTCTCTCTCTCTCTCTCTCTCTCTCTCTCTCTCTCTCTCTCTCTCTAACCTTCTCCCCACCATGTTTCCCCTTTAATCCCGAACTCCCTCCCCCTCCCCCTTTAACCGCCCACCCCACTCCATAATCTCCCTCCCCTCCCCTCCCCCATTCCCTACCGCTCCTCCTCCCCCTCCCTCCCGTCCCCTCTTCCCTCCTCTCCTCTCCTCTCCTCTCCTTTTCCAACTCCATTTCTTACCTCTAACCCACACACACCACAAAGTCAGGAGACAGGACGTGTGTGCTGGGCATTCCCCAGGTCCTGTTCTCCCCACTTACTCTTTTTTAATCAGCCCATACACCACTGACCGGGCTAATGTATGGCCCGGCCTGCACTATATGTGCAGGGAATCTTTCAAAAAAAAAAAAAAAAAAAAAAAAAACTCTAACCCTACCTCTTCCCCTGCCCTCCCCTCCCCTCTCGTACCGGTAAGACTAGTGGATTCAGTCTGTTTCCCTCCCTGGCCCTGTTCACCTCGCAGTACAATTAGGGACTGGGATGTAAATTTGATTGTTCATGTTGTATTCTAGGGTAAGATTGTGGCCTGGAAAAAATCTGATTGTCTGGAATAAATAACCTTCGTGCAATTGACAGGTATTAAATTCTAAGCACTTCTTTTTCTTCTTCTTGTTCTTCTTCCTCTTCATCATTATCATCATCATCATCATCATCACCATCAAAATCATCACCATCATCTTCTTCATCATCATAATTTCCTTCTTCATTTTCTTCTTCCTTCTTCATCACCAGCACCATCATTATCATCATTACCATCTTCTTCATTATCATCATCATCATCATCATCTTCCCCTTCTCACTGTGGTCTCTCTCCCTCCCGCTTTCCCTCCTTCCTCCCCTCCATTTCCTTTCTATTCTTCTCCCTCCTCCTCCTCCTCTTCTCACTCCCCCCTCTCCGTTTCCCCTCTTCCCTAGCAAGGCAGTTTTATCAGTTCTTCCAGGTCACGATTTTCTCCGGGAAGAACAACAATCGAATTTCCAGCCAAGTCCCTAAATGTACTAGGGGATGAAAAGGTACATAAGAGAAGCAAGTTTTGTTCTAGAGTCTGACCGGCCACGCGATCGAACTAGGGTTGTATCGGTTGCGGGCTGGATACGCTAACCACTGCACCACCGGCTCCCAGTTCCCGTCTCATCCCCCTCTCTGACCCACTACTCTCTCTCTCTCTCTCTCTCTCTCTCTCTCTTAAGTGTGTCTGTCTGTGTGTGTGTCTCTCTCTCTGTCTCTCTCTCTCTCTCTCTCTCTCTCTCTCTCTCTCTCTCTCTCTCTCTCTCCTATAGCTCCCTTCCCACCCCTTCTGTAATCCCTTCCCCTCCCTCCGTTATCCCTTAACTCCCTCCCTTCCCCTTTGCCTCTCCCCTTTCCTTTACAGAGGCGGGCAATTTAGCGTGACATGGCAGATGAACTTTAATATCAGTAAATGCTAAGTGCTAAACAGGGGAAATATATAGGAAAAAAGCCAGTTACATTATGAGCAATATTTAACAAGATACTGTCAGTCGAGGAAAAGACTTAGGAATTATAATTACAAATGATGTTCAACCAGGCAGTGTACGGAGGCTGTGAAGAAAGCCAGCAAATTAATCGGCTTCATTGGTAGAGCATTCGAACATAAATCAGAAAATATCACCCTCATCTTGTATCATGCTCTTGTACGCCCACACTTAGAGTACTGTTTCCTGTTCTGGTCGCCTAATTACAGAAAAAGACATAGAGATTTTTGAGAGAGAGTACAACGGTGACCAAAATGATACCTAGATTGAGAAATAAACCATATGAGGTGCGTTTAGAAGTCCTGAATCCCTTTACCCTTAACTAAACGCAGGTGACGGGGAGATTTAATTCAAGTATTCAAAATTTTCAAAGGACACGATAATACAGCTGTCGATAAATACTTCAGTTTTCTCGCATTATACTAGAAAAAATGGGCAAAAAATCATCGGCAAACACTTTCAGTCACACGAAGCTAAGCATGTCTTCTTTAGCAGAGTTGTAAATATATGGAACAAACTGCCCTCAAATGTACTAAACTGTAATAAAGTACTATAGAGAATCGCTTGGGTAAGTATTTGTCTCCTAACCCCCAGCTACGTATGTTCACTCCTGAATAATACAATTCTTTGGGTATATAACTTTTTTTTTTCTTTTTTCAGAGCCCGGAAACACAACCCTTAAAACAACAACAGGAAATATTGTTGATTTAATTTTACTTTCCATTTCAGGCAGAGCAAAATATGATTTCCTTTCCCTCTTTCCTATTAAATTTCCCTAACAGCTTCTCTACGGCGGATGGTGGTCCTTCTCACTATTTCCTGCCGGCTTCTGTTGGAGGGATTGGTGGGTTGGGGGGAGCCTTAACTGCTTTTCTATTCTGTCTTTAGATGATAGAAACGTTTTGTCAGTTATAACCTTTCCTTTAACATCCACGAAAGGAGCAACAGGTCTATTGCTGTTTGCTTTACTTTGTACTCTCTCTCTCTCTCTCTCTCTCTCTTCCACTGAACCCTTTCTCTCTTTCTCCCCGCCTTACTCCTTTGTAACTATTCCTCCCTCCCCTCCCTCTGCCCACAATTCCCCCTCCCCTCCCCCACCCCCCACCCTCACCGCCCCTCCCCCTCACACACGCGGCTCACGTATACTGCGATTATTTCCCCCCCCCCCCCGAGTCAGTATTATTAGTTTTCTTCAATCCCCCCCCCTCTCTCTCTCCTCTCTCTCTCTTTCTCTCCTATTCATTTCCTCACTCTCTTTGTACTGATTTTTTTCTCTTGTAGACACACACACACACACACACACACACACACACACACACACACACACACACACACACACACATACATACATTCAATTATCGGGGTAACACAGACTCTCCCCCCACGCACGCACAGGATTGCACCCACTTCCCTTCACACACACACACACACACACACACACAATGCCTTACTCCAAACAGCAACAGAATTTCAACACCTCTTACCTCAGGCGCACATTTACCCTTCCCTCCTCCCTCCCTGCCCCCCTCACGCCCCCTGAAGCCCCCCACGCCCCCCACAGCACACAGGCACTCCGTCTCCCCCCCGTATCGGCAAGGAACAGGCAATACCGCTTGTCCGGGGCCTTAAGGCGCAAGCAATACGTGATCTATACCGGGTGTTCGTGACCTGACCTCGCTAGCTGCCCCGGGTGAGAGAGAGAGAGAGAGAGAGAGAGAGAGAGAGAGAGAGAGAGAGAGAGAGAGAGAGAGAGAGAGAGAGAGAGAGAGAGAAAATAATTCAAAATATGAGTAACAGAGAGTGGGACTTCTATAGCCTGGAACAAAGATTGTGTGTGTGTGTGTGTGTGTGTGTGTGTGTGTGTGTGTGTGTGTGTGTGTGTGTGTGTGTAAAACCTCTTTCACCTGTCTATTGCATTCTTAACTAACCATCCATTCTTTCCTTACTTATAGTTTATTTCCCTGTACCAACACTCCATCACCCACTCCAATATACTTTTCCAGTCCATTTTCATTATCTATCAATATTTTCCACATATCCTCGTTGTTACCTGCTCTAGCAAGGTGAGGTTCAAAGGTAGGAGTAATTAACCTCATTCACTCATAATCTGCCCCTCGGTACCGGTGAATTAATGAGTATTGGTAACACTTCTCCCTTACCGATTTATTTTGCTTATTGTTCGTTACTCTCTTGGATGTTATTGACACGAGAATCTTTGTATTACCAACGTCGTATACATGAATAAAGCACAACAGAATAATAATGTACAAAGTCAAGACATTAATGAGTCAGGGTGAGGTCCTAAAAACACTCCAAACTGATGAAAATGTGGGTCTTGGATGTTGTAAATAATGAGGTAAGGGAGAGCAATATTCAGTCGTCCATAAATAGGCCCCGCGGTTTACCCCAGTCGCCTCATCTCGTATTTGTAAAAGATTAAGAGGTTGTGATTTCCTAGTAAACCAAGCACTCCAACCTACTCTGCTTCAACTCTCATGCTTCTGTGTCCTCGTCAATCTGTGAATTAAGGTACCGTTCAAACTATACATCTTCCTCTTCCTTGGCCTCCCCATCCTCTCAATATCCTCTTCCTTGGCCTCCTCGTTCCTCTCAGTATCCTCTTCCTCGGCCTCTCCTTTCCTCTCACTATCTCTGCTCCCAATACGTGCATCTTCTATCTCAATCTCTTACCATCTCTTCTATATATATGAAAATCCCACTTTAGAATCACTTTAACACACACTGACAGACTCTTTCCACCACTACATCTCCATCCTATCTCTCTTATCGCCCAATTTCTTATCAAAACATTAAACATAGAAACAGAATTCAGGAACTTCATTTTTCACACTTAACATACACCTTCTCTGTCCATACTGCTTACTAATATAAAGCTTATCTATTTTACCCTATCCATAAATAAAACTTCATTCCATCTTTGTTTACTTCACGTACTATCCCTCTTTTTCCAGTCCAATCCCCCCTATCCAGTCCATGCCCCCCAGTCCACCGACCCAGTCCTCTAATACAGTCCATTTCACCCAGTCCAAACGACGCACTAATAAGCAGGTTACCTAGTTTACCTCAATCCATTGCACACACACACACACACACACACACACACACACACACACACACACACATTCCCAGCCTGTTCATTTCTCGTCCCATCCCTCTCTTTCCAGTCCAATCTCCCCTCTCCAGTCCGTGCCCCCCAGTCCACCTACCCAGTCCTCTAATACAGTCCACTTTGTCCAGTCCATTGGCTTACGTCCTCCCCTCAATTTGCTGGGCTCTGTTATTCCTCTTGTTTGTTTAATCCGGCATCCCTATGTCGTTTGTCTGGTAGAGAGATTGAGAGAGAAGAGGAGAGGAGAGGAGAGGAGGGGCGAGAAGAGAAGAGAAGAGAAGAGGAGAGGAGAGGAGAGGAGAGGACAGGACAGGACAGGACAGGAGAGGAGAGGGAGGTAAGGGAAAACAGAAGAGGTGAGGTGAGGACAGAAGAAGAGAGAAGAGGAAAGAGGCGATAGGAAAGGACAGAGAGAGAGAGAGAGAGAGAGAGAGATGCAAAGGGTGAGAAGCGTGAAAGGGTGATATGAAGGGAGAGGAGGGGAGACGAAAACAAAATATGCAAGGACAACACACAAAACGAATGAGGCATGAAAATGAAAGGGAAGAGAGAGAGAGAGAGAGAGAGAGAGAGAGAGAGAGAGAGAGAGAGAGAGAATAAGACACCACTGTTTCCTTGCTATTATCTGCTCTATAATTCACACACACACACACACACACACACACACACACACACACACACACACACACACACACACACACACACACACACACAAAACCATGTACACCTTTCTCTTTTATCTCCCTTTTACACTGATACATTTTCTCTCATCATACATACACAATTCTCTCTCTCTCTCTCTCTCTCTCTCTCTCTCTCTCACACACACACACACACACACACACACACACACACACATAATTTCCCACATAAAACACAAACATTACCGCGAACATAAATACAAATATTAGCATATATGCAAATGTACACAAATTAACACTTACACATTACACGTGTACTCATGGGTACACAACAGCACAAACACATACAGAAACAACCCATAAAACACACACACACACACACACACACACACACACACACTCAATCTTTATCCTTCATTATTCGTCTGTCTGTTTGTGTGTGTGTGTGTGTGTGTGTGTGTGTGTGTGTGTGTGTGTGTGTGTGTGTGTGTCTCTCTCTCTCTCTCTCTCTCTCTCTGAACATACACAATCATACCTAACTACAATTTAAGTATATTTTGTCTGTGTGTGTGTGTGTGTGTGTGTGTGTGTGTGTGTGTGTGTGTGTGTGTGTGTGTGTGTGTCTCTCTCTCTCTCTCTCTCTCTCTCTGAACATACAAAATCATACCTAACTACAATTTAAGTATAATTTCACACAACCCTAAAATTCCCTAAAGCCACCCTTAATAATAGTTACAAAGGCTTTTTCACCCCAAAATTTCTCCTCCCCCCTTCCTCCCATACGAATCACACACCTAACCTTTCCTCTTAAATACACTATCAGCTTTAAAACGATCCACACTACACTCATTCTCCCATCCACAGCTCTCACCCTCTCTCCCCCCTTCACCCTAGCACACCCACAGACTACCTAGACCCACACACCCTATTTATCAAGCTAAGACACCCTTCCAAGCTCTCACCCTTTTACTTCCCTCAAACTCACGACCCATATTCACCCCATCGACTTCCCACCCTTTCTCTCCCTCGTCACCCTCTTTATTTCCTTCACCCTAGCAGGCACACAATTCACATTCTCCCAATAGACAGCTCTCACCCTCTTCCTATGCTTCCCTCACCCTAGCATACCCACGGACTGCTAATAATCAACCACACACCCTGTTTCTCAATATACATAATGCACTCTACCAAGCTCTCACCCTCCTGCCACACTATTTCACAGCCACACTATTCACAGCCGTCACCCTCCCTCACCCTAGCCTACTCATCGACTACTCATGATAACCCACACACCCTTTTTTACCTCCTAACAGTTCACACCCGCTCACATTTCTCACCCTAGGCCATCCACACACCCTCCTTGTCATCCTAATACACCCAAGCGTCTGTACGTTCACGATTCACTTTTTTATGCTCATTTACCTTCACGATTTCACCTACAGCATTTCCTAACTTTTATTCTAGCTATCCCTACATGACTCTATTAAGCAGAGACAAGGCTTAGGAATGGAAGGATCACACAGAATCTTAGTTAGTACTTTCACTATCAGATAACTCTCTCCTAAACAACAACAAAATATACTTAGAAAATGTTACTGTATTTTCTAACATTTCTGATACATCCAGACGACTGTGTTCTGATCAGATGAGGAAGTTGGCAGTGAAGGGGTATATAAATCTTGCATATATTTAACACCTAAACATCGCAAAGTCTCCTCTAAGCTAAGCAAAAACCTGTAGATAAGCAAGGCAGAAAATATGAGTCATCGGATTGAAAGGGTTTAATTGGATTATCTTTTTTACTTCTTACAAACGTCTCTCTCTCTCTCTCTCTCTCTCTCATTCCGTTCCCCCTTCTCCTTTCCTCTCCCCCCCTCCTTTTTTCTCCTCTAAATATCCTCCCCCTCTCCTCCCCTCCCCTCCCCATTACCTCCCCATCAAGCCTCCCTCCCTCCCTCTTCTATCGGTACTGTGAGTCGGATATAAGGATGTCTGGGGCCCGCTACAGCAGTTCCGGGTTGCGTTGTGGCTGCTGGGAGGTAATTGTGTTGTGGGGAGGAAACCACACACACACACACACACACACACACACATTCTCTCTCTCTCTCTCTCTCTCTGGCAGCCAACACTGAAGATTATACCTACACAAACAGGGAAGGACACACAAACAGGGAAGGACACACAAGCAGGGAAGGACACACAAACAGGGAAGGACACACAAGCAGGGAAGGACACACATGTAGAGAAGGACACACAAGAATGGAAGGACACACAAGCAGGGAAGGACACACAAGCAGGG
>NC_137053.1:4150000-4160000 GCF_032717465.1 Coenobita brevimanus | reverse complement strand
CTCTACCTCTTTCTCCTTCCTTCAACCCTCCATCTTCCATCTTCCTTCGCTCTACTGTCTTTCTTCCTCTTCCTCATTTTCCTCTTCCTTCCTCCTTCTCGCATATCTTCTTCCTCCTTCCATCCTTCCTCCCATCTCCCATTCCTTCTTCCTTTATTGCTCCTTCCTCTTTCGTTCCTTCATCCTACTTCCATTTCTTCTCTTTTCGTTTCCTTCTTCCTCTTTCGTTTCTTCCTCCTACTTCTTTTCCTCTTCCTTTTTTGTCCTATCCTTCTGCCCCACCTCCTCTTCCTCTTTCCTTCCTTCCTCTTCAATTTCCTCTTCCTCTATTGCTCCTTCCTCCTGCTCCCATTTCTTCTTCCTCTTCCACTCCTTCATCCTCCTTCCACCACTCCCTCTCTCTCTCCCTCCTCCTCCTCCCACCACCCCCTCTCTCTCTCTCCCTCCTCCTCCTCCTCTTTCTTCTTCCTCGTCTTTCGTTCCTCCCTCTTCCTATGTCCAACCAGGAATCCTCCCAAACTTACTGACATCAGAATCTCTCTCTCTCTCTCTCTCTCGTAATTTCCCACAAAATTCTCATACACACAGCTCTCTCTCTCTCTCTCTCTCTCTCTCTCTCTCTCTCTCTCTCTCTCTCTCTCGTAATGCCCCACACAAATCTCACACAGATCCTCTCTCTCTCTCTCTCTCTCTCTCTCTCTCTCCTCCAGCCTTCTCCACCCATCCACAAATGCCTCAGAAGTTGTATCTTCCTGCTTGCCTACGAGTACTTCCAAGGGGGCGGTCCTACTGCTCCTGCTGCTCCCCTTCCCCCCCCTTGTTCCTCACCTCCCTGCCATCCTATCTTATTTCTTTGGATTAGAAAGAGAGAGAGAGAGAGAGAGATTGAATTCTTTTTCTCTAACTTTTCGGACTAAACAGAACCCAGGCTCTCTCAAGAAGGGTTCTGTGTGGCCCGAAACTCTCTCTCTCTCTCTCTCTCAAATTTCCAGACATCCGTAAGCCCATCTGTACCTCACTTACAAACTGAGTAGTACTATGTTTAGCACTTTAGTACATTTTTACGCCACTGATTCCAATATTACAAAGAAAGAACGATTTTTCCAGTCCCTATCCGAAGAAAATATAAAAATAGCGAAATACAACGATAACCCTAGGCCTTCCTATGCGTGTTTCAGATGGCTTCGATCTTTCCCCTAAGTATTCGTCAAATCTGCCACTATGTTCCTTCCTCATACTCCTCTTTCACACTATGTTCCTTCCTCATACTCCTCTTTCACACTATGTTCCTTCCTCATACTCCTCTTTCACAGTCATTTTCTCCCCTTCTTAAATACACTAAATATATCCCATCACCGGTATTTTCTTTTTCCATTCAAATTCCATGCATTAATTCTACACCTGCTAAATAACTGACTGTATTTCTAGGGATCTATAATTTACACTCTTGTACACCCTTTCATTTACACCTTCAGCCTACACATTTACCAGAAATAATATTGATTTTCACTCTTATTAATTTCGATTCACTGTTTTCTAAATCATAAAAGGTGTAACTTATTTCTGGTCTATATATGGAGAGCAAATTCAATCTTTCTCGCTTTTCTTAGTTCATCCTATTTCTATTTTTAAAGCTTAGCACTGACACACTCTCTCTCTGTCTGTCTGTCTGTCTCTGTCCGTCTGTCTGTGTCTGTCTGTCTGTCTCTAATTCTTTCATTTCCTCTCCTATAACCAACACAGTCCAGTTTCAGTCTGTCTGTCTGTCTATCTGTCTGTCTGTCTGTCTCTCGTATTCTTTCATTTCCTCTCCCATAACCAACACAGCCCAGTTTCAGTTTCTCTCTCTCTCTCTCTCTCCTTGCAATCTTTCATTTCCTCTCCCATAATCAACACTACTCTCTTTCAGTTCTCTCTCTCTCTCTCTCTCTCTCTCTCTCCTCGCATTCTTTCATTTCCTCTCCCATAATCAACCTCTCTCTCTCTCTCTCTCTCTCTCTCTCTCTCTCTCTCTCTCTCAATAATCGGAGCAGGGAAGACGAGTACTATTGTCATTTAAAGGGCGGTGAAGGAGTCGCGGAAATTACACTGTCGCTGTGGATTTTGTGAAAGTACTTGAGAGAGAGAGAGAGAGAGAGAGAGAGAGGGTAGAAAGGCAGCTAAGCAGGTAGGTACAGAGGGGTAGCTAGAGTAGTAGTTAATTAAAAGGGTAGGTCAGTAGGTCTGTAGGCAAAGGGGTAAGTAGGTAGGCAGGCAGTGGGGTTGGTAATGAAGGTGAAAGGTAGGTATGTGGTTAGGTAGGCAGGTAAGAAGGCAGAAAGGTGGATAGACAGAGGGGTGGTAGGCAGACAGATAGGAAAATACCAGGATCCGTAGGTAGAGGGGTTGACAGGTAGAACGGTAGGAAGGCTTAGAGGCAGGTATGAAGGCAGGTAGGCAGGCAGAGGAGTAGGGAGGCAGAATGGTAGGCAGACAGAGAAGTAAGCAGAAAGAGAGGCAGCGATTAAAAAGAGTCGCCAGTTATAGTGGGGTTTAGAGAGGAGTAGTGGACAAAATGAGGCAGTGAATATGGGCTAGACAGCAGGTAGGCATGGAAGAGAGTAGAGAAAAAGAGAAGCGGTAAAAATAAGTAAGAAAACAGAAAGTTTGAAAATGAGGCAAAAGAGAGGCAAGAAAAGTAAACAAGGAAGCAAGCATTAACAGGGTAGGCAGAAATAATGGTGGGTAGGTAAAGTGTAAGACAGGCAGAAAGGCAGGGAGGTAAGCAGGTAGACGGATAGGCAAGTCGAGGGGCAGGTAGGCACAGGGGTAGGCAGGTACAGAAGTAGGCAGGTAGATGGGTAGGTACTTGGTAGGTATGGGAGCAGGAAGGTAAATAAGTACAGTACGTAGGAAGGTAGGCATGTAAAGAAGCGGGTAGGAAAAAGGGTAAGTAGGCAGAGAGGTAAGCAGGTAAAGAGTAAGGCAGGAAGAGGAGATAGGTAGGTAGGTAGGTAGGCAGTGGGTAAGGTGACAAGGAGAGAAAGAGTAATTTCCCCTTAACATCATTTCCTGGTTGTCAGTGTTGGAACGCACCTGAACACAACCCACCAATACGCCTTCCATCCCTTCCTCTTTACGTGTGTGTGTGTGTGTGTGTGTGTGTGTGTGTGTGTGTGTGTGTGTGTGTGTGTGTGTGTGTGTGTGTGTGTGTGTGTGTGTGTGTGTGTGTGTGTGTGTGTGTGTGTGTGTGTGTGTGTGTGTGTGTGTGTGTGTGTGTGTGTGTGTGTGTGTGTGTGTGTGTGTGTGTGTGTGTGTGTGTGTGTGTGTGTGTGTGTGTGTGTGTGTGTGTGTGTGTGTGTGTGTGTGTGTGTGTGTGTGTGTGTGTGTGTGTGTGTGTGTGTGTGTGTGTGTGTGTGTGTGTGTGTGTGTGTGTGTGTGTGTGTGTGTGTGTGTGTGTGTGTGTGTGTGTGTGTGTGTGTGTGTGTGTGTGTGTGTGTGTGTGTGTGTGTGTGTGTGTGTGTGTGTGTGTGTGTGTGTGTGTGTGTGTGTGTGTGTGTGTGTGTGTGTGTGTGTGTGTGTGTGTGTGTGTGTGTGTGTGTGTGTGTGTGTGTGTGTGTGTGTGTGTGTGTGTGTGTGTGTGTGTGTGTGTGTGTGTGTGTGTGTGTGTGAGAGTCCATTTTCCACCTGCGCATTTTCCCCACGAAACTAAACCTCCAGAACCGCAGTACCTTGAATTATAAATGCCTCAGAACAAACTAAATACATTCCCCTGAGCCTGAGGTCGCCTGGTGCCTTTGTACCCCTGGCGGCTGATTCGGGAACTACTTTTGTAAACAGAGGAAGGGCGGGAAACTTGAGTTGCCACCCTCTTGTTCCCTGGTATTGTCCTGGCGTGAAGTTTGTGCTTGAGTGGTGAGTGAAAGACAGGGAGCGAGGAGAGAGAAGTGAGGGGAAGACGCACGCACGCACACACACACACACACAGAAGAGTTACGAGGGGGTGTGGAAGAAGACGGGTGTGGTGTGGCGTGGACAGCAGAAATTTCCCGATACTTGTGGAACCCATTAAAACTTGGGAAGCTGTTGTCGTGTTAACCTCACACCTGGCCTCCCCTCCCCTCCCCTGCCCTACATTATTGCCCTACACTCCTCATCCCTTGTCCTGTCCTTCTTCCCTGCCCTGCCCTGCCCTGCCCTACACTCTTCATGCCTTGTCCAGCCTTGCCTTGCCCCGCCCAACCCTGTCCTAAACTCTCTATGCTTCTTTTCTGCCCTGCCCTCCCTTACACACTTCATGCCTTTCTCTGCCCAGCCCTGCCCTAGAGTTTTCATGCCTTATTCTACCTTGCCTTTCCTTGTCCTGCTCTGCCCTACTGAACCATGCCTTGCCCTTGCCCTGCTCTTCTCTGCTCCGTTCTGCTCAGATTACATTATTCTGCTCTGCCCTGCCCTGCCCTCCCTCTCGTGTTCTGGCCTGCTTTATTTTGGTCCAATCGGTCCCCTCCTGTGTGTTCTCTGTTCTGCCTAACTCGATACTTTAATCTTGCCTTAACGCCATATATTTTCAACTCTGTCCCCTTTACTTTTAATCTGCTTGCCCTGCGTAGTCCTGTCCTGTCCTGCACTCCCTTCCTCTATCCTGTATTGCACTTCCCTGGCCTGTCCTGCATATTCCTGCTCTGTTCTGCCCTGCTCTGTTCTGCCCTGCCCTGACCTGCCTCTCGCTCTTCGGAACAGGCCTGTCCTGCCCTGTGTCTCCGTACTTTATCCTGCCGTAGCCAATCCTACATCTGTCTGCTTTGCCCCTCCCTGCCCTGTCCTGCCTCGGCCTACATCTCCCTGCATGGTCTTGCCCTTCTCTGCTCTGCCAAGACTTGTCCTGCACATCCCTAATTTGTCCTGCATCCTGCCCTTCTCCTTCCTTTTCCTTTCCTATACTTCCCTCCCTGCCCTTCCCCTTCCTTTCCCTTTACTATGCTTCCCTCCCTGTCCTTCCCATGCTCTTCCCTGCCCTGCGCCTGTAAGCTGGTCGGATATAAGGGGTGATGTTAATCCGGACTTGTACAAAAACGGGATATATTTTGACTTCATGGTAATCCCTCAGTAATCCGATCAGGCGCGTAGACACTTTTAAGCTCAGCCCCACAGCACCGGTACTCACACACCTGCTCTCCCACACACCTGTCCAATTCCCACACCTGTCTCTCCCCACACCTATCCATCTCCACACCTGCTCTCTCTCACACACATCATATCTCGGCCACACATATTTTACACACACACACACACACACACACACACACTAGGTCACAAATTTCCCTTTTCCACCGCTAGTCTCGTAAATCCATCAAGCTACACAAATGTCCACCATCACACCTACTCTCCCTCCCTCCCTCTCACTCTCTCTCTCTCTCTCTCTCTCTCTCTCTCTCTCTCTAACTTGGTTTATCCGAATGCTGAACAAGATAAATATTAAAATATGGTGCTAGTCACGAGTAAGTGCTGTGGAAGTGCACTGTAGAGCCTCTTAACGCCTTTCCTCCAGCAATTAATTTTATTTATTATTTCACCTTATCGCCAGTACATCTATAATCTACCGAGACTTTTATTTTAATTACTGAGCAAATTAATATATACAATTTAGGAGAGACCTCTAGTACTAAGCGCGTTACTGAAGATTTTAATATTTTTTTTTTGTAAGGAAGAAGGAATCAAAGGCCAGATTTTCCCCCCAAGAAAGAAAACAAAAACAATATTACAGACAAATTTATTATCCCCAATAAAAAAAAAAAAATCCCTCGTAGGCTTAATGAAATCGTCCGTAGATACACAGATACACTCTGTTTACTCTAACTTGGCTCAAAATTGCCATCTCTCCATAGTCACTGTCCACTAGAATACGATGCTAGTCACAAAGAAGTGCTGTGGAAAGGATGTGGAGCGGGACTATTTATTTCTGCCACTAAGCTACGTGAAAGGAGCTGCAAAGGCATAAAAATCTGGGCCAAGTTAGAGTAAAAGGAGTATAGAAATAATTACACAAGTCACCGAAATGAAAGGATAAATTTTCTGTTCTGTACCTCTTTAACGTCGACATAAATAAGATTATAAAAATTAAATATAGGATGAAAACTATGGTAAACTTATCAAGGGAATGCAAGATGGTCTCCACGTAGCTCCATTACTCTGATATACCTCTGTGAAAATTGCCATGATCATTAACGGATACAGAAGAACATATACTGTGTGTGTGTGTGTGTGTGTGTGTGTGTGTGTGTGTGTATAATTTGACCTCTGACCCTGTATATCGCTTTACAAGGCTTAAATTGAAAAAAAAAAAAAAGTCTCAGGATATTTTGAAGCGAATTGGTGAAGAAATAAAGGAATAACACCAAAGAGGATAGTTTGAGAGAGAGAGAGAGAGAGAGAGAGAGAGAGAGAGAGGGTGATGGTAAGGGGTGGATGGGGTGAGGAAGGGGGGTAGCCTAGTTGGGAGTGCGGATGGATTGGGAGAGAGGTAGTAGGGAGAGGGTGGATGGGGAGAGGGAGGGGTTGTGGGGATAGGGATGGTTGGGGAGAGAGGTAGTAGTGGGGAGAGGGGTGGATGGGGAGAGGGGTGGATGGGGAGAGAGTGTGTGTTCCCTTTACTAGGTTAATTCCCATGGCAAATCCTGACTTGTGGTTGCTGCTGGATAAATGGGTGTTCTCAGGCCAGAGGCAAGATGGATGTGTGTGTGTGTGTGTGTGTGTGTGTGTGTGTGTGTGTGTGTGTGTGTGTGTGTGTGTGTGTGTGTGTGTGTGAAAAATATTGCTTTTTAAGGACTACAAAATCTGACAATTCCTAAAAGCTCTCAAAACATAATCACACACACACACACACACTCTCTCTCTCTCTCTCTCTCTCTCTCCCCCACCCCCACCCTTTACCCCAGTGACTAAAATCGCATTCCCGACTGAAACTGAATTTGGGATTTTAGCCTTACATGTCTCCCCATTTTCATTCTCTCTCTCTCTCTCTCTCTCTCTCTCTCTCTCTCTCTCTCTCTCTCTTCTTTCCTGTCTCTCACTCCTCCATTTCTTTTCTCTCCTTTCCTCCCTTCCTCCCAACTTCCTCACCCCTCGCTGCTTTCTCATCCTTCCTTCTTTCCTTCTCTTACTTCCATTCCAAGCCTTCTTCCTCTTCCTCTCTTCTCTTCTTAGTTTCCTCAATTCTTCTCCTTCACTCTAATGTCCTCCTTTTTCGTCTACTGACCTCCTTTCTTCTCAAAATTCCTTCTCCCATTTTATCATCTTTCTCCACCACTCAACAGTACACACACACACACACACACACACACACACACACACAGCACCCTAGCCCCTCACACACACACACACACACAGCACCCTAGCCCCTCACACACACACACACACACACACACACACAGCACCCTAGCCCCTCACACACACACACACACACAGCACCCTAGCCCCTCACACACACACACACACACACACACACACACACACACACACACACACACACACACACACACACACACACACACACACACACATTCCATCCCCACACCTTCCCTTTCCCCTCCCCTACTGACTATGGAAATATTGTAAACTGATTTAGCCCCGTTGTTTTGATGAGTGGAAAGATAAACAAAACAAAAACAAAACAAGCGAGAACACTGTATTTCAGCAAATATTTGGTCTGTAAACTTTTGGCTCCATATATATCATTGGGGGTGACCTCAGGGATAAAGGGACTGAATAGGGAGGCTGCCAGAGATCGAGCAGTGTGGAGAGCAACATTTCGGTGACCAAGGCAGACGCGTGCATGCATGTTGGTGCCTTTACAAGAGAAATGATACGATACGGCTTGCAAAATCGCCCTGCCTGAGGTGTATCTAGACTTTACTTCTTTACTGCTTGACTTTATAACTTTACTTCTTGACTTTATTTCTTAACTTTACTTCTAAACTTTATTTCTTAACTTACCTTTACTTAACTTTACTTCTTAGCTTTATTTCTTTACTTCTTAACTTTACTTAAATTTACTTAACTTTTACTTCTTTACTATACATCTTAACTTCTTAACTACAGAGTCAATCGTGGCATGTCCTATCTTTTTTAACTGTAATGGAAACTACCTTCCAGTAGATCCATTCGCTTTGCTAGAGAGAGAGAGAGAGAGAGAGAGAGAGAGAGAGAGAGAGAGAGAGAGAGAAACGTAGCCGGAAATAGGAAAAAATGCATACCTGTTCACTTAGCCACGTTCCACACCTTTGCAGCGGACGCCCATTTTTTTTTTTTTTTGATCAACCACTTCAGTACGATGGCGCTTCTAAACTGGGTCCTGCTTATGCCTAACAATTTTATATATTTTAGGGAATAACTTTCACGGGAAGGGAAGGCCTAAAATTTTCATGGATCATCTAATTAGCGCAGTATTTATTTTTCTCTATTATTATTATTATTATTATTACTACTACTACTACTACTACTATTACTACTACTACTACTACTACTACAGTCGGATGATACTCAGTTTCTGGCAGACAAATGGCAGTGAAAGGGTTATGTGGAGAGGTTAACCCTTTCACTACGATGATGTATTTTCCATCTTTTTCTTATCTCCAAACTTAGAAGAAATTTTTAAAACTCGTTGGATTCCACGGCCTTCATCAACCACTACCACTACCAAGGGTCTAAGTGGAATAAAATCGTCTGAATAAAATCGTCTGACATTGAGAATAAGCCAAAGAGGACGTGATTGAGGGAAGGGTTTATGAATCTCACTGATGGTGTAGTTTGTATTCTGTATTTTCTATCACCGGACGATTTTTTTCAGCTCTGGAGGGATCTTCTTCAAACTACAGGGTTAGAAACTGCCTTCATTAACCTCTACATTAGTAAAGGGACATAACAATATCGACTCGTAGTAATAAAACAAAGAACATTAATAATATTAACAACAGATTAATAAAATAATAACGATAATAATAATAATAATAATAATAATAATAATAATAATAATAAAAAGGATAAAAACGATAATAATAATAATAATAATAATCACCACAACACCGCAAAACTGTCCAATGACAATTTTGATAATGAAAAACTTTCCACGGCCATTGTCTACTAGAAGCTGAACTACAAAGGGACCTTGAGGTCAAGGTCACTGATTTGTGCTCGTCACCTTAACCCATCACAGTCTTTAAGTCCACCAAGTTTGGTGGCTCTAGCTTCAAACCTTCATGGAAATTTAGGTGACATCCGGAATATCCAGAGAAGCTCGAAATTTTGACTCCACGCGACCCCAGGTAATAATCAATCGATCGGAACCATACTCCCTTCTGCACTGCGTCCGCCTCAAGGCTACGGTGTGGTAATATTTGTTTCCTTGCCTCAGCGGTAATTGAGATGGCCTGGCTGGCTCACTTTTCTGTGTCCCGGATAATATCCCGAGATCCGGTGTACGGACTGCCACCATATTTGGCCAAACCAAGCGAACAACTGTACGACTAAGCTGACCAAGTTTGAAGAATCTAAGCCAAATAGCCTTTGAAATACCGCAATTTTAAAATAAGTAAGAATAATAATAGTACTGACAATGATAAAAAAAAAAAAATCCCGTGAAAGAGAAAATGTAGTTTAAAGATCGCGTACTGAACAATCTGACTGAACAAAAATGAACAATATGAGTGAAATGTATGGGTGGAGTGGCGAGGTGGATGGGGTAGATGGAATGGAAAATTGGATTATAAAAGGGAGCAGTATTGATGCACTGGGGGGGGGAGAGAGAGAGAGAGAGAGAGAGAGAGAGAGAGAGAGAGAGAGAGAGAGAGAAGGGAAGGTTTGTGAGGAATGGAATGGACAGGTGAAGTGGACTGAAATAGGTGAACACACACACACACACACACACACACACACACACACACACACACACACACACACAGGCTCTTGCTCCGTCTCTAATCAACCTCCGCCATGTCATCTCTAATCCCTTCAGTTCATCTGTCAC
>NC_137053.1:4117500-4147500 GCF_032717465.1 Coenobita brevimanus | reverse complement strand
CTACTCCGAAATCCTCCTGTTATTTATTTTATCTCTTCTGTGTGTGTGTGTGTGTGTGTGTGTGTGTGTGTGTGTGTGTGTGTGTGTGTGTGTGTGTGTGTGTGTGTGTGTTATTATATAACTTACAACACAGCACAAAAAATCCAGGTTAATTACTGTATTCATTTCGATCACTGTTACCTGTCCATAAAGGTGCTATCACAGGGTTTTGCTACATATTCCATACTGAGTCCTAGAGAGGTTTCAAACAGCCTTCATTTACCCCCTTCCTTCAGTCTGCAGTCCACTGGGTTCACGTTTAGATAAGCCTACTACTACTACCACTACTACTACTACTACCACTGCTACTACTACTTTAGATGAACATTTGATTGCAACTACTACTACTACTACTACTCCTCCTACTATGACCACTACTACTACACCTTCTCTAGAGGAAATCCCCTTAAAACCCGAATGAAATCGTCTGAAGGAAGTTAAAAATACGGAAAAAGAGAGAAAAAAACACCAGAATCATGTAGTTAAAATCTGATATATCGATTTCAGGCACGTCACGATGCAAATCTATTATGACTGGATACAAAATGATTCAGTGTGTGTAAAACGAGTGATAATACAAGGCTTCCTACACACACACACACACACACACACACACACACACACACACACACACACACGTATCATCCACACACTGATTTTTTTTCCCCTTTGATGATGTTTCATTTATGAGTGACTTCTGCTTTAATTTGTGAGGGTTATTGTGTTTACCCGTACGTGCAGGTGTGTGTGTGTGTGTGTGTGTGTGTGTGTGTGTGTGTGTGTGTGTGTGTGTGTGTTCTAAAAGCCAGTGCCACCTGAGTATAAACACACGTATCAACACACACTAAATCGCACCCAGCTCCATTCACGGCCACGGACGTAGAACAAGTGGATTCGTCCGTGAATGGGGAGTGACATAACGCGTCCGTAATCCCCACGTGTCCGTTTCGACGCAAGGGAATGAGGATCTAAGAGGATTAGGACAGATTACGACTCAAATCTACCCAGCAAAGCGTCACTGGAATTCTGCCTCGTCTCTCTCTCCTCTCTCTCTCTCTCTCTGTCCACACATGCATTCATAGACATACATACAAACAAGCACACACAAGCAACTCATAAAAACTCTCTCTCTAAAACACACACACGCACACACCTCACACATTTCAATCCCATCATGGCTTTCAACCTTTTCAGCCCGCGTACGCGATTATTTCATCACATTCTTCCTTCCGCCACACAATCTTTATTTAAACTAGAAAATCGAGGTAAAAATAAAGCTGAACAGATGTAGGGTCGTCCATATATAGCACTCCTCTTGCACTTCCCTCTTTTTTTTTTCTTTTTTTTTTTTTTCGTGTTTTGAGGGGAGGCTCATTTGGGGTTGTCAGTGTCTAATCCTGCACCAGTTCTCCATTTCCTATGCCCACACCAGCAGACTGAGCCGTTCCCGCAACACAAAAGATATCATTCAGCGTTTCTAGTGTAGTGCTATTTTTGGACCAGGCTGTATATAACCCCTGCAGTCAAAAAAAGAAAAAAAAAAGCCTCTCTCCACCTTGAAAAAAATCGTCTGGAGACAGGAATAAAAAAAAAAATCGCTCTGGAGTGCTTAAGCCCTTCATTCCGATGACGAAACAATTTTCTTCCTTACTCCACGCGATTTTATTCAGCTTACGGGTCTTTATTATTATTATTATTATTATGGGTTAATGAGTTAGATAAGGTCTTCAATAATCCTTTCAGTATTAATGGTGGTTCTTAAATAAACATTCATTAATATGTTCTTCGTAACTTCAACATCATCATGATAGAGGTAGTGGAAATTAATTAAGCAAGGACGTCACCAGATTGAAGGGGTTATGGGAATAAATAAATACATGAGAGAAGAGAAGGCAAGCTTGAAAAAAATATAAAAGTAAACAAATAAACGAACAAACAAAATAAAGAAGTAAAATAAAGGTAGATAAACAAGAGTCACCTTCACACCTATCACTGCCTTTCTCTCTCTCTCTCTCTCTCTCTCTGTCACCCAGCTCAAAACCACACCATCCCTTCACACCATAGACCAAATTATTCGTAAATCGAGGCATCTCTCTCAAAGATATTCGTCCACACAATACCATGGCGTGGTTAATAGTCACACCCGCGCTCGCGAAACATGAGAGGGTATTATGTTTTACTCGGCGCGTGTGTGTGTGTGTGTGTGTGTGTGTGTGTGTGTGTGTGTGTGTGTGTGTGTGTGTGTGTGTGTGTGTGTGTGTGAGAGAGAGAGAGAGAGAGAGAGAGAAGGTGGATAGCGACAATAAGTGTGTATCAAAGAGGCAAGGAAGCTGATAAAAAACAAACACACAAACAGGAGATGCAGTAGACTAGTGGAAAAACATATGGAAGAGTTACTTACGTGAGAAAGATTAAATTTGCTCAACTGTCTTATTTTTATTTTATACCTGACGGAGTGGCTCTTTACAGGTGATTTGAAGCACAGGTAAAGACGATAATGATACAGGTAAAAACGATGATGATGATGATGATGATGATGATGATGATGATGGTGATTGATAATGATGAAGATGATGGTGGTGGTGGTGGTGGTGGTGGTGGTGGTGGTGGTGGTGGTGGAGGTGATGATGATGATGATGATGATGATGATTGATAATGATGAAGATGATGGTGGTGGTGATGATGATGATGATGATGATGATGATGATGATGATGACGATGATGATGACGACGACGTAAACAAAATCAGCGACGCAAGTGACGTAGTGTTTGGCTGAAGAGACGCAACTGAAGCAGGGCGGGAAACACAACACACACAAACCATTCTGATTGATTGGATGCGTCTCCTGTACCATCCCCGGATCTGATAAATTGTACGAGTTACCCCCAGAATATGCTGCTTCCCTCTGATGGATTATTCTGGAGATACAAGGTTATTTTCTGGTTACAAAATGAAAGCGAATTTGTAACTGGTAAATTTTAGTCGGAAAACCAAGAATGCGTATATGCCAGAGAGAGAGAGAGAGAGAGAGAGAGAGAGAGAGAGAGAGAGACTGTAAGGAGACTGTAAGTGCTATATATAAATTTCGTATATTATTCTAAGTTAAAAATTATAAAATTGAGATTAGCCCTCCTAGGTCCACGTCTTTATTATTCCTACCAACGCTGGGCGACTTTATTACCTTAGAAAGAGACATTATTAACCTGAGTGTAAATTCTATACTCTGTCTACTTTACCTTGGCCTAAAATTATCTCCCCATCTTGAATGCTGAGTTAGACTGACACTAGGTTATAATGCTAATCACGAAGAAGTGGTACAGAAAGGAGGTAATGCCAATATTGTCTTTTTCTGCCTCTGAGTTGGGTGATATAACCTGCAAAAGGATGAATATTTAGGCCAAGTTAGAATGAATGAACTCATTAACCCTCTCATGGTCAAAGCAACTCTAGTTCCCAACCCCAATTCCCACTTAAAGATGGGGTGAAGAAAGACCCAGAAACAATGAATGAGGACGAAATCGGCAGGAATCGAACCCGGGTCCTCTTCATTCTTGTGCAAGTGCCAAAACAGAATTATCAAACACCACTACAGGGAAATAAGCTATACACTGATTCATTTATAATCATCCAAGCAAAACTACCCGTAACTATCTTTTGGAAATGTTTGGACTGGTTTCTCATTCGTCGGTGGGATTAAGTTATTCGGTCGACTACAAAATATAAAAAGAATTCAACCCCTCTTATATGCATTTATATCATCTACCAACTTCAATTCCATGGCTTTCTCGACCTTCCCTACATAACTTTCTCACGCACTCATTTCCGTTTCATTTCATTTACTTGGCCCACGTATCATTCCCCTTTCACACACTCATTTATCTTTCTTCACCACCCTCTCTATATCTGCTCTTTCTATAAGACGAACACCATCTACGGACATTCTATTTTACTCTTTCATCAACAGCTTTACTCATACTTGTTCGACATCTTTCGCGACTCTCTCATTCTTCCCTTCTAATCTAAGATCCCACAAGAGCCAGTAACAGGTAAATTTCCACTGCTCTCACTACTGACTTCTCACACATATGCCATACCAAAGTCTCACACTCATACATTATTCTGAACACTAACATACTGTACATTCATCCAATTATCCTCCTTCCTCCATACTCACTCCTGTTTCATATCACTTAGTTCTCTGCCTCGTTTTAGTCCTCTGTTTCCCGTCAAGACCTTCATAGCAACGCCATCCTTCTTCCCTCATCCACTCTACTCTCCATTTCCTTTATCGAGTTACCTTTCTTTTCTGTTACTGCACCGACGAGCCTACACTCAATATTCATCTTTTTTCCTTCTACATTTACCTGCATATCAAAATACAAACCACCTGTCAAAACAACCATCACTAATCGTCAATTATCTTAAAATCATGACGTGCAAAGACACCCACAACTTTCTGAACCTCGTCGCCAAGTTCCTGTTTACCCTATACGAGGAAGAAGGGGGCCATCTGCAGGGGGTCATGTCTGAATTACTCCACCCTTCACCATACATCACCAGTCCTACCCCCCATTCCACAACTCTAGTTTCAACCACCCTTATAACCCCTTCCATAAATACACTGAACATACATGGCGACAGCACACCCCCTTATCTAACTCCGACAAGGATTAGAGTGAATATTAAACGGCAACTGACAAATAAATAAATAAAAACATACGGTCCCTAAAACAAAAATAAAGCACACTTACAAATCCTTGCTTTACGTATTTTGAAACAGCATCATAATTTGTTTTTTTTTTTCACTTACTCTGAAATGCCGACCCTCTAGAAAGATTCCGTACCTGAAAATACAGAAAATAAACAAATTATAAACGACACGTGCTAGGCGGTGAGATACATAAACATAGTAATATTAACATAATATTACAATGACACTCCTTACATTCTGCTGCGGCGAACACATACAGGTACATCAACATCACCTTTATCTACAGCCAGACACCTCTTATTCGTAAGGGGTGGCCACAAACAAATCGCCTCCAAGTCGCTCTGTCCCGTGCCATTTCGCTGCCCTCCCCCCAGTCTCTTATACAGTGATTTTCCGAACCTCTGATGCAATATATCGTGCCTAACTTAACATATTTGCGGGACAATCAATAAGAACTTCATCACTGGCTGATTAAAGAGCGAAGTAACTCTACTTCGAAGGACGTGACGAAATTCAACAAGCAGCTTACTGAAATGGTTGATAATTACTCTATGGAGGCTGACCTAAATGATGAATTAAATACTACTGGGTTGATAGTGCAATAAAAAGTAATAATCTTGAGTTACAGGAATGCTCGCTCTCTCTCTCTCTCTTTCTTTCTCTCTCTCTCTCGTTCCTTTTTCTTCACTCCCTCTTCTTCAAGCTTCTTTATAAATCTCTCTCTCTCTCTCTCTCTCTCTCTCTCTCTCTCTCTCTCTCTCTCTCTCTCTCGCATAAATTCCTGTCTCTTCCTCTGCTAGGCAATTCTCCAATAATTTTTTTTTCGGTGACTGGAGCGAATGAAAAGCTGAGGGAATGGACGAAAAAATAAAAAACGTGCCTTTAATATACACGTGCAGGTGCATTAAACAGCGTTCATGTCTTTTTGTTTCGATCATTTGAGAGAGAGAGAGAGAGAGAGAGAGAGAGAGAGAGAGAGAGAGAATGAAGGAAGTAAGGCTAAAACAGTGAAGATGTGGAAATGAGAGAAAGTGAGAAAGTGAGAGAGAGAGATAAAGCAAGCTACCTCCAGTAAACTCTGGCTAAAACTTGAATCTTACTTCGGGGTCTGAGATTTTCCTGATTTATGGCACGTCGAGAGAGAGAGAGAGAGAGAGAGAGAGAGAGAGAGTGTGTGTGTGTGTGTGTGTGTGTGTGTGTGTGTGTGTGTGTGTGTGTGTGTGTGTGTGTGTGTCATTTAAAGAGAAAACTGTTAAAGAGCAAATTCAAGAAAAGAGAAATAAAGAGAGTGAATACAAAACGCACATAATATATAAACGAAGCAACGAGAGAGAGAGAGAGAGAGAGAGAGAGAGAGAGAGAGAGAGAGAGAGAGAGAGAGAGAGAGAGAGAGAGAGCTATCTTATTATGAAGAATGGAGGGAGAATCAGCAGGGGGGGGAGGGACATTCTGCTGAGATGTCAATATGCGAAGATTTTGCCTGCTCTCTCTCTCTCTCTCTCTTCGCTTCCCATCATTTTCTTTATTTCTTAGTCTCCAATAGTTCTCTCAATCGTGTTTCTTTCTCTTGTATTTTTCATTTAGTTCTCCCTCTATTTTGTAAACATTTTTTTTTATGTATATTTATTTTCCATCTCAATTTTTCGTTCCCCTTTATTTTCCATTCTCTCTCTCTCTCTCTCTCTCTCTCTCTCTCTCTCTCTCTCTCTCTCTCTCTCTCTCTCTCACCTTTCCTTTTCTCCTTTCTTGGTATTTTTCTCTCCTTTCTTTTCCTACCCATTTCCTTCTTCTTATCGTGTTCCTAAATTTTATTCTGATGATCCATTCCTTTCTTCTTCATTTGATTATACTTTTGCCCTTATCGTTCGTCTCCGGCTTTTTTCTATCATCATCATCATCACCACCATCATCATCATCATCATTATCCTTTTTAATTAATAATACTCATGAAATAGGCCCAAGAAGCGGGGAAAAAAAAGTGAGAGAGAGAGAGAGAGAGAGAGAGAAACTGGCTCCACCTTACAGGCTTAACAGTCTACACATTTTTTAAACCCCTAGCTTACTCTACTGTTAATTTTATAGGTTAATCTGTGTCTACTAATTTAAGTCCTGGGAGCTCACTCTGCTACTCTCCCTCTCTCTCTCTCTCTCTCTCTCTCTCTCTCTCTCTCTCTCTCTCTCTCATTTATACTTCCATAATTCTTGCGTTGAAATTTTCGATTTTGCATTCTTTCCTCTTTTCATATTCAATCATGTTACTTTGCTTACTCACTAATTCTCTCTCTCTCTCTCTCTCTCTCTCTCTCTCTCACCTGAACCCAATCCCACAACCAATTAACTACTCTCGCCTCATCAAACCACCTTCGAGTCTCACCTTATGCCAATTTTTTTTTTATCATTATTTTCGTCTTTCTTCAGGCCACCGTTAATTCATTTATTTATTTATTTTTGGGACTGAGGTAAATATAGTCTTCCCTAACCCCTTCACTCCAATGACCTGTACTGTATTATTTTTATCAACAGACGATTTTACTCAGCTCTGGAGGGACTTCTTGAACTAGAGGGGTTAGATGTAGAATTTATTAACCCCTTCGCTACTAGAGGCTGGTTAATAAAATCGTCTGGTGGAAGAAAGATGGATATACAGAAATACGTAAGCGGTCTGAAGGGGTTTATTTCCCCGTCAAAATACTCTTCACCCATGTCTTTCTTTTTTTCCCTTGACACTGAACTTTTTTTGTGTGTGTGTGTCTTAATTTTGTATTCTTTTCAGTCCTTTTTAATTCCTTCTTCTTTTTCACTAACCCTTAACTCTCCTTTTTCGTCCTTTTCCATAAATACCTTTCAAACTTTTCTCCTTTCCCTTCTTTATTACGCTTTCGTTTAGTAATATGCTTTTCATCCTTTTCCTGCTTTTTTTTTTTTTATCGTTCCTCCTCCTTCACTAACCTTTAACTTTCCTTCTTTGTCCTCCTCTATCGTTTTCCTTCTGGTGTTTCACTCCTTCCTTCTTCAGCTTCGAACAGTTTTTCCTTTTCACTTTCCTACTTTTTCTGCCAACCCCTTCCTTCTTTTTCTCTCTTTCATCTGTTTTACATCTTCAATATTACTAACTAAAAGAAAACCTTCACTATTATTTTTTTTTCTTCAAATACTTTTCCCTTCCTTCTCTGAGATTTCATTCTGTTTCCATTTACTCATTTAATTATTATTACTGCAATTTCCTCTTTTCATTATTTCTCATCTTCTTATAATTTCCTCTCTCTCTCTCTCACCTCCTTCCAAATCTCTTCCAATCTTCCAGTCTATGCCATCTTCCTTCCCCATCATCCTGGCCTTCTCTCCCCTCCACAAACATTCTTAATTCATTCTTTAAATTACTCTATCTTATTCCCTCATTATCATACTTATTGTGCCTCTTTCTTCTTAATCTCCTGCCTCCTCCTAAATTATCTCTGCCACTGTCATCGCCTCTCCTTTATCATCATTTATCATCTCTATTCCAAACTCCTCTTCTGCTGTTTTCCTTCTATCTTCAAAGTATAAATTCATTTCTCTCTCTCTCTCTCTCTCTCTCTCTCTCTCTCTCTCTCTCTCTCTCAATCCCACAAGCTATGGATTATTCTTACTTCTTGAGACAATCCTCACTTTTCAGCCATGATTTCCAACTCTTTTTCTTTTTTCACCGATAATTCTCCCAGATTTTGTGCACTTTAACTTAAACTTAATTTTCTTCCACTTCTTCTTCTTCTTCTTCTTCTTCCTCCTCACTTTCTTCTTCCTCCTCCTCCTCCTCCTCCTTTTCTCCTCCTCCTCCTCCTCTTCTTCTTCCATACTGCTTACTTTTCATCTCTTCTTTAACCTTTATTTCGTATAATTTCCTTCCGATTCTCCTTCGAAATCTGTTTTCTCTTTCTCCCCCTTTCCTTTATATATAAATGCTGTATTCTAAGTAGAAATTGGAACCTCCGTTGCACAGCCTATTTCACTTACCGATTCACTTCCATATGACATCCTGATATTACGTACCATATCTTTTACTATCCAAGTAACTTGCCTCAGTAAAGTATAAGAGACTAAAAAGGAGCAATGAGTAAAATAAATCGCTAAGGGAGAGGTGTTACGAAGTCTCCCATGTTACTATTCTATCCTTCTCACTTTCTTAAATGAAATAGTCCCTGCTCACTTTTTCTTTTCTTTTTTTTTCATTCATTCCGTTTTCTTTCCTTCCTTACAATTTTTTTCCCTTCAACCACTTCCTCCATTTATTTACTTATTTATTTTTGCAACAAGACAGAAAAAAAAACTTGCTCTAAAGGGGTTAATGAAGACTATTTCTAACCCTACTTCCCTAACAACTCTTCCTTAACGATTTAATTTCCAAACTACTCATCACCATCCCCTCGCTTGCTTCTTATGTCTCTTCAATATCGACAAAGATTCCATGAATAACGTGCAAGAATACAGCAACGGTGCAGAATCAGAAATAAATCGCTTAGGAAGAGGTATTAGTAAGCTTCCTAACCTTACTAGACTACCGCCCAGTCTCTTCTAAGCTGAATAAAATCGTCTGGAGAAAGTCTTTGTGCCTCGAATCTTAATCTAGTGTCAGTCTATTCTAAAACCTCAGCACTGAAGAAAGAGAGATGGAAATTTTTGGCCAAGTCAGAGTGAAGGGAGTGTAGACATGGTTTTTATAATCTCTTTTACCACAAGAATTTTCCGATGAATTTAAGCCAAACTGTCCGCTACCACCAACAAAATATAAAATACTTTCAGACGATTGTATTCATCCTGAGAGAGGGTTTCGGATCTTCAGGAACTAGATAAAGCCTTCAATAACCCGTTCAGTACAGGAGGCCTTTTTTAAGATGCATAAAATCGTCTGGAAGAAAGAAAAAAAAAAGTCACAGGAATGAAAGGGTTTAACTCAAGAAAGTTCCCTTATCCGTTTCTGCCCATTTTTTTCTTACAATATATTTAACATTATTCTTCCCTTTTTCTTGCTCTTTTTTCTTTCTTTTTCTTTCCCTTCCTTCTTTTTTTCTTTCCCTTCCTTCTTTCTTTCTTTTTCTTTCCCTTCCTTCTTTCTTTCTTTTTCTTTCCCTTCCTTCTTTCTTTCTTTTTCTTTCCCTTCCTTCTTTCTTTCTTTTTCTTTTCCTTCCTTCTTTCTTTCTTTTTCTTTCCCTTCTTTCTTTCTTTCTCTTTCCTTCTTTCTTCCTTTCTTCACTTTTTTCATTTTTTTCCAAACTGTTCTCTTAGTCCTACTTTTTTCTTTTCATTTCTCGTTTTTTCCATCTCATATCCGGCAGAATCTCCTTCGCCTACTCCCTAATGGAAATATTCTCTCTCTCTCTCTCTCTCTCTCTCTCTCTCTCTCTCTCTCTCTCTCTCTCTCTCGTGCACGCGTGTTTATTCTATTATTTGTTTTTCTTCACTGTCTTCTATCTTTCATGTACCCCTACTTTCTCTTCCAATTCATCATCATCATCATCATCATCATCATCACCATCACCACCACCACCACAACCACCACCATCACAACCACCACCACCTTCTCCATCATCACCACCACCACCACCACCACCACCACCACCTTCTCCATTATCATCATCATCATCCTTCCTTAGATACAATTTTTTTCTTCCCTCCCAAATACCTCTCCCATCTTATTTTTTCCCTCCCTTTAATCTTCTTCATTTCCTCTTTTTCCTCCTCCTCCCTCGTCTCCTCCTCTACCCTCTTCCCCATTCTTTCCTCATTTATGCTTCCTCTCCTCTCATCCTGTCCTTCTCTCCCTTTCCCTCCCCTCCTCCTTCCCCTCCCTTTTCTTCTTCCCCTTCCCTCAACTTGTCCTTCTCCCTGCCTACTCCTCCTTCCTTCCCCTTACCTTTCTCTTCCTTCTTCACTGCATCTTTCCTCCCCTTCCCTTCTTCCCTTTCATCTCTTCCCCCCTCCCTCTTTTTCACCTCTTTCCCTCCTATCTTTCTCACTATTTCTCCCTACCCTCTCCTCCTCCTTCCCTCATTAATTTTCCCCTTCTCACTTCTCTTCCTCCATCTTCACGTCTCCTCTTCCTCTCCATCTCTCCCCCTCTCACTTCCTTCTATTCTTCCTTCCCCACATCTCTCCTCCTCTTCCTCCTCCTCCTCCTCTTCCTCCTCCTCTTCCTCTTCTTCTTCCTCCTCCTCCTCCTAATGTCCTTTTTCCCTCCGCCTCTTCTCCTCCCTTTCTGCTCTTCACACCCACTCTCATTTTCGCCCAAGAGTTTCGCTAGATGAGTGTGTGTGTGTGTGTGTGTGTGTGTGTGTGTGTGTGTGTGTGTGTGTGTGTGTGTGTGTGTGTGTGTGTGTGTGTGTGAGAGAGAGAGAGAGAGAGAGAGAGAGTATGACTAGGTATGCCTGTACACTGTACATATGTATGTATGAATGTATGTATGTATGAATGTATGCATGAAAATTTTAATGCAAAAAAAAGTTTGGAACATTGCAAGAAGCTGCCCGTTGAGAGAGAGAGAGAGAGAGAGAGAGAGAGAGAGAGAGAGAGAGAGAGCTTAAAGAAGTGAGTCATATGCAGTATTAAGAAACTGCCAACAATGCATCTCTAACTGGCTTTTCACCGTCTTACTGGTGGCTTCCTAACATCTCTTCCTGAGCGATTTATTTTGCACATGACATTCACACATACAGTAGCATCTAATTTACAATCCTTTGTTGCCGACAGAGTTTTAATCCATAACAAACTAAAGGATAACAGGGCGTAATGTGCAAAATAAATCGCTAAGGAACAAGTGCTCAGACATCTCCAAAACCACTCAGAGGCATAAAACTCAAGATTCGAAACCGTAGCCATATAATTTTGGTGGCTCTTTACTAAATATATATCTGCTCTCTCTCTCACTGCTAACCGCGCTAAAATGTGGTATGCAGGCTAAAAAAAAAAAAAAAAAAACTAACCACACGCGTAAAAAAAAAAAAAAAAAAAAACTTCAAAAATTAGGGACCTGCCTACGCCATCACGGAATTTCGGTTTTATATTACTATGTCTCTTTTTGCCTTAACATATTTACATCAGTCTGCCATCGCTCGAGAAAACGCAGCCCTCACTCTCTTGTATCTCGCAAATCTCTCTCTTTCACCCATTCTCTCTCTCTCTCTCTCTCTCCACGTCTATTTTCCTTTCACCCATTTACTCTCACACTTCTATCTCACACACTCTCTCTCTCCCACTTTATTTTCTTTCCCACACTCATTTCTATCATACAGTTTCTCATCCTCCCATTTTCTGTTTCTTTCACCCATTCACTCTCTCAATTCTATCCCTCATTCTGTCACTCTTACAATTCTTTTTCTTTCACCCATTTACTTTCTTATCTTTATCTCACAGATTCTCCCACTCCCTTGCTTTAATTTCTTTCGCCCATTTACTCTCTCACCTCTATATTACACAATTCCCCCCAAAAAAATCTATCAATCAATCTATCTATCTATATAATCATACATTCACTCTTATTTCTATCTCACACATTCTATCACTATCCCATTTTATTACTTTCTCACATTTTCTTTCATTCCTATCTCACGAATTCCCTCACTCTAATTTTCCCAGACATTCACTCTCTCACATCTATCTCACACATTCTCTCACACTCCCATTTCTCTCTCACACACAATCACTCTCTCACAACCATCCCACGCACTCTCTCAACACCCCCATTTCTCTCTCACACACAATCACTCTCTCACAACCATCCCACGCACTCTCTCAACACCCCCATTTCTCTCTCACACACAATCACTCTCTCACAACCATCCCACGCACTCTCTCACACCCCCATTTCTCTCTCTCACACAATCACTCTCTCTCACTTCTATCTCACACATTCTATCACTCTCCTACATCATTTTCCCTCACACACACTCACTCTCACTTCAATCCCACACACTCTCTCTCACACCTCTTCCTTTTTAACACAACCCTTTCAATTCAATTATGCATTTTTCTTTTTCTTTTTATTTTCAGACGCTTTCCTTCAGCTCTGGAGACGCCCCAGGTGATGAAGGGGTTAATGAAGGCTGTATCCAACCCTTCCAGGTAAATAAAATCGTCTGGAGGTATCAGGCGTAGTGGGAATGGTGTGTGTGTGTGTGTGTGTGTGTGTGTGTGTGTGTGTGTGTGTGTGTGTGTGTCAATTCCCTCCAGACGATTTCAGTCAGCTTGAGGAGGGTTTCTGAAGGAGTTGGTGACGGCTGTGACTAACCCCTCTAGGTCGAAAAAGTCTCCCCTTACCTGAATAAAATCGTCTGGAGAAAGCATAAAATAAAATAATCGTCTGAAGGGGTTAAACTGCAGTCTCACTCTAACCTCGGTCCCATCCCCTCCAACCCACAGACGGTTTTCGTGTTATATTCATACTACCTCCGGACGATTTTACTCAGCTCAGGGGAGGCTTCACGAACTGGAGGGGTTAGATATAGCCTTCATTAACCTCTTGAAGGGCTCACGAAAGCTGAATAAAATCGTCTGGAAGGAAAAATATATAAAACAGGTCATCGGATTGAAGTATATTATTGAACTATAATATTTTTCGTTCATAATTTCTTAGTTTATTTTTTTTTTTCTCACTTCTCATGTTTTCTTTTTTTTTTCTTTCATTTTCTCAGTTCCCATACTCCCTTACTCTCCTCCATATTCGTCATACATATTCACTCGTTTCTCTTGCGCTCACTTTCATCCTTGCGTCTCTCTCTCTCTCTCTCTCTCTCTCTCTCACACACACACACACACACACACACACACACACACACACTTTTCATTTTACCGATTCATTTCCTTCTCTTTCACATTTTCACACTTCCCTGTTTCTATTTCACACTTTCTTTTGTTTTCTCACTATTCCTCACTCTCTCATACATCTAAAACACACATTCTCTCTCTCTCTCTCTCTCTCTCTCTCACACACACACACACACACACACACACACACACACACACACACACACATACACATCCTGGTAAGTATGCAGCTGTCATCATCTTTCTTCTTATTTTATATCGAAGCAATATAACTTTATTTATTGCTCTCTCTCTCTCTCTCTCTCTCTCTCTCTCAACTTTTCCTCACATGCTTTATCCCTTTCTGAATACCTCTCTCTCTCTCTCTCTCTCTCTCTCTCTCTCTCTCTCTCTCAAGTTACACCGACATTCATTCTTACAGCCACAGCCACACATGCTCTCTCTCTCTCTCTCTAAGTCGCACCCACACAGAATGAATGTTGACTGGGAAGGCCTTCAAGGGATAAGGTCTTTCTCACGTCCTCAAGTCGCTCTCTCTCTCTCTCTCTCTCTCTCTCTCTCTCTCTCTCTCTCTCTCTCTCTCTCTCCCTCTCTCTTACTTCCATAAAACCGTCTGGCGTAAAAATAGAACCGTCTCGTAGGAAATAAAGTACTTCAGTTACTCCATTATAAGACGGTTTTCTGACCTTTCATTTTCCGTTTTGTTTTTTGTTTTTTTCCTTTTTTTCGTAGTTCACCTGCAGATTAAAACTTTTGTGGCTTTACCTCCTTGCCACAGCACTTCTTCGTGACTAGCACCATATTGTAGGGGTAATCGACTGTCAGAACTTGGTATTTAAGATGAAGATGGTAATTTTTTGGGCAAGAGAGTAAAATGGTACAGTGACCCATTAAAAACCCCATGACTCTCTCTCTCTCTCTCTCTCTCTCTCTCTCTCTCTCTCTCTATACATACGTACCTCCCTACTTATTTACAAACTTATCATTTCAATATATTTATATACACTCCCTCCCTCCCTCCCTCCCCTCTCTCTCTCTCTCTCTAAATACGTACGTACCTCCTTACTAATTTACCAACTAATCATGCAACATATTCATACTCTCTCTCTCTCTCTCTCTCTCTCTCTCTCCCTACTTACCAACTAATCATTCAATAAATTTATACTCTCTCTCTCTCTCTCTCTCTCTCTCTCTCTCTCTCTCTCTCTCTCTCTCTCTCTCCCTACTTACCAACTAATCATTCAATAAATTTATACTCCCTCTCTCTCTCTCTCTCTCCCTACTTACCAACTAATCATTCAATAAATTTATACTCCCTCTCTCTCTCTCTCTCTCTCTCATCCACACTCCAATACGTACACTATATTTACACTAAAACATTCCCACAAGCTCAAAAAAAAAAAAAAAAAAAGTCTCGGTCATCAAAATTCAAAAACAGTTCTAAAATTACATATATATATAAAAAAGTCAGGATTTAATCAAGGCCGGAACTCACCTGATATCACCTGCATCCGGCATAAACAAGAGGAAAAAAAAAAGGTGAGAATTAATGATAAAAGAGGGAATGTGTGTGTGTGTGTGTGTGTGTGTGTGTGTGTGTGTGTGTGTGTGTGTGTGTGTGTGTGTGTGTGTGTGTGTGTGTGTGTGTGTGTGTGTGTGTCGGTAGATATGATTCTGTTCAATTTTGGTTCCACTTCCTGGCTGACTACGACTTCCTCTTCCTCTTCCTCTTCCTCTTCCTCTTTACTAGCTTTTCTATTTTTTTTTTTTTTACTTATTTTCCGTCTTTCTCTTCCTGCTATCCTGTTATTTTTTTTTTTTAAATCTTGGCTCTGGAAGTGAAAGAGTGGTATGTTTTAGCTCGACGTGTGTGTGTGTGTGTGTGTGTGTGTGTGTGTGTGTGTGTGTGAGAGAGAGAGAGAGAGAGAGAGAGAGAGAGAGAGAGAGAGAGAGAGAGAGAGAGAGAATAAGCTTTGATCTGATCTGAACGAAACTTGGTGGAAGGGTTCAGGATCACCCAAGTGGATGACTTTTTTTTCTTTTTTAGAACAATGAGTTTAAGGTCAAGAAAAAAAAAACCATGGCAAGGTCAAGAAAACACTTTCCCAATTTAAGCTTTGTGAAATCTTCAGGGTAAGACAAGGATAACGTGAGTCGATTTAGAGAACAATAAAAGGTCAAAGGTCACAAGGAAAGGTCACAAGCCAAGATCAACTCAAAATAGTTCTGAAATAATTTGGACTAAGGCTGGTGGAAGTGTTAAGGGTCAGGCAAGGATGGAGCATAATAGCTTCGAGCAATCAGTCGAAGGTAAGGGTCACAGGGTAAAGGCAAAGATACAGCTCTAACATAAATTGCTTGACGTTCCTTCTTGCTCAATTTCTTTTAAATATATTTCTCTAGTCTCATCCTCTTTTGTATATATATATTTTTTAATGTTTCGTCTTCTATATATTTTCTTTAATTTGCCTGTGTTCCTTTTTTCTTATTTTCCTGTTTTTTTTTTTTTTTTTTTGGCGTTTCACATGACTTTTTTTTTTTCCCGTTTTTCATATTGTCTTTTCTCCTCCTCCTCCGTCCCATGCCCCTGTTTCATAATTTTTCGTCGACCGTATTGTCTTTATTCCATTTTCCATGTCTTTATTCATCAATTTTTTGTCGTCTTCTAGGGGTCTCTCTCTCTCTCTCTCTCTCTCTCTCTCTCTCTCTTATTTTGTTTCGTATTCCATATTCCATTTTCTCCTCTCGTTTTCCTTGTCGTTTTACACTTCTCGTTTTCTGTATTCTTTTCCCCATCTTTCCTCTTGTCATTTTTTTTTTATATTATTCTGCTTCTCTTTCATACTCTCTTTTCTCTCATCTTGCTCTTTTTCGCCTTAATTTTCTCTCTATTTTTTTCGCCTTTATCTTTTTCTCACTTTAATACGTATTAATATTTTCTCTTTACCCTCGTTTTAACTGCTTTCGTCTTTGTTATTTTTTTTTCTCCTCAGTCATTTTCGTCTCCTCTTTCTTCGCTTATTGTTTTCTTATTTCCTCTTTCTTTCATTTTTCGCTCTTTACTTTAAATTTGATCGAGTTCTGTCTCTGTCTGTCTGTCTCTGTCTCTGTCTGTCTGTCTCTCTCTCTCTCTCTCTCTCTCTCTCTCTCACACCCCTTACCTCCCACCTTCTCCTCCCTCTCCTCTCCACACAACCCCAATCTTCTCTCCTTTCCTCCACACCCACCCCACCCACCTTCTTTCCCTTTACGAATAGGCTAACACACAAGGCCGATTCCCTCCTCCTTTACTACCATCCCCCACTCCTTTCCTTCCCTTTCCCTCCCCTTCCTCCCCTCCCCTCCCCACTTCCCCCTCCCTCCCTCCTTACTCTTATTCCTAGTCGTACTTTACTCACTAGGTCTCGAGGGAGGGGAAGGGAGGGGTGGGGAGGGGAGGGGGCATATGGACAATTGAACATGTGGGAGGGGGAGGGATACGAGGGAGGGGGTCAGAAACAAAGATTGGGCGAAAGGGAAGGGGAGGAAGAGACGTAAAGGAGAGAGAGAGAGAGAGAGAGAGAGAGAGAGAGAGAGAGAGAGAGAGAGGACTGGCTGGATGGGAAAAGAGGCGTCCTGAACTTAAGTGAAAATTAGGTTGATTAAAGGAGAGTAGAGAGAAGAGAAGAGGGAGGGGGGAAGAGAAAAGAGGCGAAGAAGAGGAGGAGGAGAAAAGGAAGAAGAGAGAGGAGGGAGAAGTGAAGGGATGAAAAGGGGAAGTGAGATCGAGGAGAAACAAAGGAACAGAAAGGATGGGGAAAGAGATGAAAAGTGGAGGAGGAGGAGAGAGAGGGATGGGAGAGGCGAGGGAAGGAAGAAGTGAAAGAGGGAAGAGAGAAGAGAAGAGATGAGATGAGATGAGATGAGATGAGATGAGAAGAGAAGAGGAGAGGGACTGGAAGAGGAAGAGGTGAATGGCAGAAGGGAGGTGATGGGGGGAGTAAATGTGGATGAGAAGGGGATGGGATGGAAGGGGTAGATGAGCATATGGATGGAGAGGGGATGAAAGGGGGGCAGGAAAGAATAAGAAAGGGGGGGATTGGGGGAGAAGCAGATGAGGATACGAAGAAGAGATGGAAGAGCAGATGAGCATAATAAAGGGAAGGGAAGGAGTAGCTGAGAATAAGTAGGGGAAGAAAGATGACTAGATGAAGATAAGTACAGTGAAAAATAGAAAATGAGGATATGAAGGAGAGGGTAAAGGAGTTAACGAAAATATGGGAAGAGAAAGAACTTGATAGGAATGAGGAGAGGAGAGGAAAGAAAAGAGGAGAGGAGAGGAAAGGAGAGAGAGAAGGGAGGCTCTGGGGAGATCTCGGTACGGTACAGACGCCTATAAATTACTCAGTTGGAAGAGACACAAAGATGGAAAGGAAGGAAAGAAAGATGGACGGAGGGAAGGATGTGGAGGTAATATTGCACACATACAAACAATACTGATGAAACTGGAAATAAAGTAGGAATATCAATAAAAACAATAAATAATAATACGAGTAATAATAATAATAATAATAGTAAGAAGAATTTTTAAGATGAAGGTGAAGGACAAGAACAAAAAAAAAAAAATGATAATAACTAATAAGCGCTAAGACAGCCATACCTCCGCTATTACCAGTGCCATTGAAAACGATCCGAATCCTGATCCGTGGATATAGGATCCGAATCCGGATCCGTCCCCAAAGTTTTTTCTTGGTCCATGGCCCACCTTTCCACAAACTATCATTGAAATTCATTGAGAACTTTTGGATATTGTGCGAGATACTAAAGATCCGGATCCGGCCAAAAATTTAATCATTTCTTCCTAGGCCCATGGCCCACCCATCCACAATATATCATCAAAATCCGTTCATAACTTTTTGAGTAATCCTGCTAACGGACAAACGAACAACCAAAGAATCAAACGAGCAAACGTGGGGTTACACATAGCCTCCATGGCGGAGGTAAATGTAGGAGGAAGAAGAGGAAGAAGAAGAAGAAAAACAACAACAACAAGCGGTGCCAAGGAACAGTAAACCCGTCCCCGGCAGTCATTTTAGTGCTGACGTATAAACACAATAGGATATCTACTCAAATGTCATACCAAATTTGGAGTAAATGGGGTGAAAATTTATGATTTTATGCCCATTTTGAAATTTTAGGCCCGAACCACCTGACACTGACCCCCCAACCGCTAACTGGGGGGTGAACCCCCTGATGTAATGAGGCATGTTATAGGATGCAGATTTGAAAGATGCATATATAGGTTTTGGTTGCATGTCGATATGACGAATCTGAATGGAGTTACGGCGGAAAAAAAAAACGAGCTTTTTTTTTTCTCTCTTTACATTTCTTGGGCCTACAGTCTGGGCCTTGGCCCAATTTGGCCCAAAATTTAATCAGGCGATCAGGTCATAGTCCATCATCCCTGTAATTTTAGTCAAAATCGCACCAGTAGTTTTCGCGTAAAGTTGTTAACAGACAGACAAACAGACGGACAAACCGAGTGAAAACAATAGCCGTTCCACAGCCCCTCCGGGGCGGGGCCGGGTAACAAGGCTCTAAGCTCAACCTCTAAATTCCAATAACATTTTCTCATTAGATTCTTACTCTCTTCAAACTAACTTATTCTGTTTAGGAGACGCGTTTCTATATATATACATACACACACACACGCATACGGAGAGAGAGAGAGAGAGAGAGAGAGAGAGAGAGAGAGAGAGAGAGAATGAAATGAGAAAGCATCAAGAAACGAATAAAGAACTGAAGTAACAAAAGAAAATTTACCGAAATGGAAGAGAAGAGGAAGAAGGGAGGGAGGGGGGAAGGGAAGGGAAGGGAAGGGAAGGGAAAGGAAAGGAGAGGAGAGGAAAGGAGAGGAGAGGAAAGGAAAGGAGAGGAGAGGAAAGGGAAGGAAAGGAAAGGGAAGGAAAGGAAAGGAAAGGAAAGGAAAGCGAAGGAAAGGAAAGCGAAGGAAAGGAAAGGAAAGGAAAGGGAGGGGAAGGGAAGGGAAGACACGAAGAACTAGGAGTGTGCCAAAGAAAGGAAGAAAGAAAGGGGAGAAAAGAGGAAAGGGAAGGAGAGAGGGAGGGAGGTAAAAGAAGAAAATGTGGCAGTAGCAAAGTGGGTGAACTCTGAAAGAAGTAAAAGTTGTTGAAGGGGCCAGAGACGAGGGGTAATAGAAGAGAAGGACGGGGAGAAGGGAGGGGAGAGAAGGGAGGGAAGGAGGAAAGAGTGGAAAGGTGGGAGCGTGGGAAGGAGGCAAGAGAGAGGGGGGAGGTAGAAAGAAGGGAAAGAGTGGATAGGAGGGGGAGAAGGGAGGGGAGAGAAGGGAGGGAAGGAGGAAAGAGTGGAAAGGTGGGAGCGTGCGAGCAAGGGAAGTCAGAGAGAGGGGAGAGGTAGAAAGGAGGGAGGGAGAGGGTAGAAGTGAATGAGGGAGGAAGGAATGGAAAGGAGGGTGACAGCTAAGAGAGAGGGAAGGGAGGAGGAAGAGATGAAGGGAGAACGGAAAGAGGAAGAAGAGAAAGGAGTTTAGGAGTACCGGGGAAGGAGGGAGGAAAAGGGTAGCGGGGAAGGAGGGAGGAAGAGGGCAGAGGGGAAGGAGGGAGGAAGAGGGCAGAGGGGAAGGAGGGAGGAAGAGGAGAGAGGGGAAGGAGGGAGGAAGAGGGCAGAGGGGAAGGACGGAAGAAGAGGGCAGAGGGGAAGGAGGGAGGAAGAGGGCAGAGGGGAAGGAGTGAGGAAGAGGGCAGAGGGGAAGGAGGGAGGAAAGAGAGGGCAGTAAACGCGGAAAGTTGCGAGGGAGGAAGGAAGGTAAGGGAGAGAGGGTACAAGTGAGGGAGGAAGGTAAGGAAGTGAGGGAGAGGGAGGGAAAAACATGAAAAACACGCGTAAGAAGGAAGGCGTAAAATAATGAAAGGGAATAATGAATGAATGAATAAAAGAATGGGAGGAAGGAAGGAAGGAAGGAAGGAAGGAAGGAGGGAGGGAGGGAGGGAGGGAGGGAGGGAGGGAGGGAGGGAAGGAAGGAATGAAGGAAGGACTGAAGGAAGGAAGGAGGGAAGGAAGGAAGGAAGGAGGGAAGGAAGGAAGGAAGGAGGGAAGGAAGGAACAAAGAAAAAAAAACTTTGAATGTTTGGGAAGGAAAATGAGAAAGGACGAAGTGAAGGAAGGAATAGTTATAAGGAAACAGAGAGAGAGAGAGAGAGAGAGAGAGAGGAAAAAAGAGGAAAAAAAAGAGGAAAGAGTAAGAGGTGAGGAGGAAGACAAGCCACCGACATTCTCAACCTCTAAGTGAGATGGATGGAAGAGAGAGAACAATGGATATGTGTGTGTGTGTGTGTGTGTGTGTGTGTGTGTGTGTGTGTGTGTGTGTGTGTGTGTGTGTGTGTGTGTGTGTGTGTGTGTGTGTGTGGAGAGAGAGAGAGAGAGAGAGAGAGAGAGAGAGAGAGAGAGAGAGAGAGAGAGAGACACGGGGCGCTAACACTCCAGATCCTAAGTGAGATAGATGATACTGCTAACTTTTGACAACTTTCCCCTACCCCCCAACTCCCCCCCTAGCTCTCCCCCTCCCCTTCACCTCCTCCCCACCACACACAATCACTCATTCTTCTCTCACACCTGTCACTGCTTCCTCAGTCTTCCGTTCTTTTATATACACGTCCTTCTAATCTCAGTCTCATCTCAAGCCCCTCATCTCTGTCTAATCAATACTCTCTCTCTCTCTCTCTCTCTCTCTCTCACACACACACACACACACACACACACACACACACACACACACTCCCTTCACCCCTAGAGATCGACTCCTGCCCCGCCTGTCGCTCTTCCTTTCCCCTCATGATCCCTTCCTGAAGGGGTTGGATCCTCTTCGTTTACCTCCCCCCCCCTTCCTCTCTCTCTCTCTCTCTCTCTCTCTCGTACACTTTTTTTTTTCCTACTCTCAATATATACAACCGTGATCTTGCAATTTCTTCGTCTTTTACTTTTTTTTTCATTCAATTTCCAACCATATTTTTTTTCATTTTTATTTTTTCATGTTTATTTTTATCTCTACTTTTTTCCACAGCTCTCCCCAACTATCTGCAAAACAGCCACCTATTCTCCGGCCATTTTTTCCTTCCCCCCTCTCCCTTACACCCCTCAATTTTTCTTCCTTTCACCATTACTTTTCTCTCAAACCCAAACATTACCTGCTTTTAACATTTTCTTTCCTCAGCTCTGCCTTCCTCAGATATAATAGTCACTCCTTCTTTTCCAATCATTTTTCATTTCTCTTCTTCCTTGTCCTTCATCTCTACTTTTATTCTTAACCATAACTTTACGCTCGAATATTTCCATTTTTTAACAATAATTCTTACTTCGTTTCCAAGGCTCGTTCTACTCTCTTTACTCATGCATTTATTCTTTCTTTTCCTTCTACCTTACCTCTCTTTCTCCTTTATTTCCATTTCACTATTATTTTTCTCTCAAATATGTCCATTTCTTCTCAATGCGTTTTCTGTCTAATACTGTGTGTGTGTGTGTGTGTGTGTGTGTGTGTGTGTGTGTGTGTGTGTGTGTGTGTGTGTGTGTGTGTGTGTGTGTGTGTGAGAGAGAGAGAGAGAGAGAGAGAGAGAGAGAGAGAGAGAGAGAGAGAGAGAGAGAGAGAGAGAGAGAGAGAGAGTAAATACTTTAGCTCAATTATTCTACCGACAGTGTCCGACTACCTCATCAGAGATGCTGAAAGTTGACACCAAGATGAAAATATGATGATCCGAGTAAGTACAGGCGCTCGCTCGCTCGTCACGCGAACACAAAATGCACTTTACTGTTATATTTCCATTTTTCAATAATTACTTTTTCTTGGTCCTTTAAGCTCTCTCCTTCCTCTTCTTTACTACAGATGTTACCTCCTTCACAATTATTTCTCTCTCTCTCTCTCTCTCTCTCTCTCTCTCTCTCTCTCTCTCTCTCTCTCTAATATTTCCATTTTTAAATATAATTCTTTCCTAGCGCCTTAAATTGTTCCTCCGCCTTTGTGATACAGACGCGATCTCCACAATTCTTCTTCTCTCCCCTTCTCCCTTTCCCTCCTCCTCCAATTTTTTCCTCTCCTCCCCACCTCCCTCCCCACTTACCCCATCAATCCCTCCCCTTCTCCCGTCCTCTCCCCCCCTCCTCCTCCTCCTCCAATTTTTCCCTCTCCCCCCCAACTCCCTCCCACCTTACCTCATCAATCCCTCCCTTTCTCCCCTCCTCTCCCCCTCCTCCTCCTCCATTTTTTCTCTCTCCACCACCTCCCTCCCCCCTTACCCCATTAATCCCTATCCCAGGAACTTTTCTCCCTTTCCTCCTTCCCTTCCACGTTCATTCTGCGCCGTTCCTATTTACGTTCGTTTTGAGGTTCGTTTTTTTCTTGCGTACGTTCAGTCCATCTCCTTACGTTCTCTCCTACGTTCTATCTTCTCTCGTTCTTTTCTCTCTTACAGTCTATCCTCTCGTTCTTCTCTCTTACGTTCTATCCTATCGTTCTTTTCTCTTACGTTCTGTCCTCCTCTCGTTACTTTCTCTGTTACGTTCTATCCTCTCTAGTTACTTTCTCACTTACGTTCTCTCCTCTCTCGATACTTTCTCACGTTCTATCCTCTCGGTAGTTTCTCTCCCACGTTCTATCCTCTCCCGTTCCTTTCTCTCTCTTACATTCTATCTTCTATGGTTACGTTCTCGCCTGTACGTTCCGCCGCTCTCTCTCTCTCTCTCTCTCTCTGTTTACCTTGCCATTTTGTTGTCTATTTATGACCGATTTTATTTTCAATCCGGATGTCGTGCTCTCTCTCTCTCTCTCTCTCTCTCTCTCTCTCTCTCTTGCTCTAAGTTTTTTTTTTATTAATTTTATCAAAGTGTACATATTTTCATTTAGTATTCTTCGCAACTACCATTATTTTTTTTTCATTTTTCTCAATATTTTCTCAATTCTTTACTTTTTAACCTTAAACTCTCTCTCTCTCTCTCTCTCTCTCTCTCAACCCACTATACCTCTCTCCCCTTTCTCGACTCTACATTTTTCTCTTCCTCTGTTAGACCCTCCTCTCTCTCTCTCTCTCTCCAGTCACAAAAGCATACAGTGGATTGCTATACATCTGTAAGTCCCTCCAGGGCTGTCTGTTGAGAGAGAGAGAGAGAGAGAGAGAGAGAGAGAGAGAGAGAGAGAGAGAGAGAGAGAGAGAGAGAGAGAGAGAGCAGGAAAACAGTAACAAGCGTGAGGGGAAGCAGATCTGCGGGTTGTCTGTTACCTCGCCCGGACGGAGTCCGGCGATATTGTTCTTGGTCGTTTGTTTGTTTGTTGGCAAGATTACAGAAAAACGGAAGAATGAAATTATATAAAACTTTCAGGATATGTGGGTAAAGGTCCCAAAAGACAATGATTACATTCTGGAGGTAATCGAATGACCCTGAAAGGTCAAAATCAAGGTCACGGATTTTCTGTGGGCTATAACTTGAAAACGGTTGAAGATAGCGATATTTACTATTACGAACATACAGGAACTCGTAATACAGGCTTTCATTTGGCACCAAAACCTTTGACCATGAATGACTCTGAAAAGTCAAACTCAAGGTCACGGATAATTCAGAGGCTCTTACTCGAAACTGGTTGAAGATCGAGATATTTACTATTATCAACATATAGGAAATCTCATATGGGTTTTTAATTGGTTCCTTGACCTTTGACCATAAGTGACCTTGTAAGGTCAAACACAAGGTCACGGTTATTCAAGGGACTATAACTCGAAACTCGTTGAACTCGAAACTCGTTGAAGAGATATTTACTATTACCAAGATATGGGAAGCCTCATATAGGATTTCATTTGGCAGTTTGACCTCTGACCTTGAGTTACCTCGAAAGGTCAAATGCAAGATCTTAGGTTTTCAGAAGGCGTAACTTGAAAACATCTGCGCCATTACCTTAGACTTAAATTGTGCACTGACACTACATGGCAGAAACGAGTCAGTATTTGACAGCAGTAAAATAACTGCTGTCGGGCGGGGTTTGTTGCGCCTGGCACCACTTGCTTGTTGTACTTTGCCGTCAGACTTCCGAGAATATGTACACTCTCTCTCTCTCTCTGTCAGTCTCTGTCTGTCTGTCAGTCTCTCTCTCTCTCTCTCCCTCTCTCTCTCTCTACCATTTCTCACATTCCCAGCTGTGTTTCTCCCGCCATTCCTTTCTAACCGTTTTCCTTTTCTGTTTTCCATTCGGTATTTTGTTTGTGTTTGTTCTCTCTCTCTCTCTCTCTCTCTCTCTCTCTCTCTCTCTCTCTCTCAATCTCTCTGTATGTATGTATGTGTTCGTATATATATATATATATATATATATATATATATATATATATATATATATATATATATATATATATATATATATATATATATTTACGTCTTCTTCTATGATAGTATCTATCTATCATTTTTATCTATCTATCTATCAATCAATAAATAAAGCATTATTTCTCCTTTCATTTATTTTCTTTTAATTTTAGACCACCTTATCGAAAGGAAGGAGGAAGGATATATTTTTACGGAAGAAAAGTGGAGCAAGAAAAAGAATGAATGCAAGAAAGAGGGGAAATATATGGATACAGACGTAGGATAGAAAAGAGTAATAAAAATAAAGTCACGAATTAAAGAAACAATAAAGAAATAAAGAAAATGGAGGAAGAAGGGTAAAGGAAAATTACGCAAGGGAAGCGGGAGTAAGAAAGCAAAATGAAAGAGAGAAAAAGTAAAGAAATTAAGATAGAGAATAAAAGCAAATACGTGGAAAAAGAGGAAGAAAGAAGAGAAATGAAATAACAAATGGAGAAAGTGAGAAAGCAAGAGAAAAAAGAGAGAAAATAAGCGCAAAAAGAGGAAGAAAGGAGGGAAATGAAATAATATATGGAGAAAGCGAGACAGCAAAAGCAGAGGGAGAAAGCTTGAAGGAAGGAAGGAAGGAAGGAAGGATGGATGGATGGCAGAATGGAAAAGAGGAAGATGAAATGACTGACTGACTGAATGAATGAATCTGTCAAGCATTCAATGAGGGAAGGGAGGAAGGAAGGATAGAAGGCAAAGGAACTAAATAAGGAAGGAAGGAAGGGAGAAAATATGACGGAAGGAAGGAAGAAATGCATGAATGAATGAATGCACAAAGGAAGGAAGGAAGGAGGGAATGAATGAAGGAAGGAACGAACGAACGAAAGAAGAATGGATGGATGGATGGATGAAAGGACAGAAGAAAGACGGAAGAAGAAAGGAAGGAAGCAAAAACGAATAAATATGGAAGGCAGACCGGTCATTATGATTGTTCGCTGTACTATACTTTTAATAATCAACTTCATTTCAAAACAACAATGCCATTTTTCAATTTCTTTCGTCCACAAATTGGCCTCATTGTTTCGTAGTGGCTGTTTATTTTTATTTATTTTTTTTTTTGGGGGGGGGGTGGTCACTGGCTGATATAAAAGTTACTGGTATAGTGATTTTTTTTTTTTTTTCATTTTTTTTCGCTGTTAATGTATTGTCTTTTATCTGACGTGATGTACTGTGGAATTTTTCTTTTGTCTCGTGTTATTTTGTTATCATCTGCGATGGTGCTGTTACTCTCTCTCTCTCTCTCTCTCTCTCTCTCTCTCTCTCTCTCTAACCTTGCTTGTTTGCCTGTCTATGTTTGCATTCCTGTCCCTTTCTACCCGTCTGTCTGTCTGTCTGTCAATCTATCTGTCTCTCTCTCTCTCTCTCTCTCTCTCTCTCTTTCTAATTTAGGTGAAGCCCATGACTGCAGCGAACTGGGAGAAGATTGGACGGCTTCGTGTGTCGGACCATACAAGGAAGGTTGGGACAGGAGGAAAGAGAGTGAAAAGAATGGATGGTGGAAAGGATGGATGGTGAAAGAATGGATGGATGGGCGGTGAAAGGATGGATGGATGGATGGGCGGTGAAAAAATGGATGGATGGATGGATGGATGGGTGGGTGGGTGGGTGGGAAGCGAAAGGATGGATGGATGGATGGGTGGGTGGGTGGTGAAAGATTGGATGGATGGATGGATGGACGGTTGGATGGATGGACGGTTGAATGGATGGATGGACGGAAGGAGGGAGTGAGGGATGGAGGGAGGGGTAAGGTTAGACAGACAGGCAGGAAAGCATACACACATACACACATACAGACAGATAGATAGATAGATAGACAGACAGACAGACAGATACACAGACAGAGGTAGATGGCAAGGTAACACATAGATTGAGTGATAGATACACAGGAATAGATAAAGAGAGATTTGAGCTTTAGATTGACAGACAGACAGACAGATAGATATACAGACACAGACAGATAGCTATAGAGAGAATGACTGATGGATAAAGACAGCCAGCCAGACAGACAGACAGACAGGTAAAGACAGCTGGATTGACTTAGAAGTGATAGATGAATTGATGGATGGAAAGAGAAGGAAAAATGAAGAGGGATGGAAGTAGAAGAGGATGGAGAGTGAGAGAGACAGATGCATGATGAATAGATAGACTGACAGATAAACAGACAGACAGATCGATAGATATAGATAGATAGACAGGTAGATACATACATACATACATGGACAGGCAGAAAGATAAGCTGATTGATAGATAGGTTGACAGATGGACAGATAGATAATAGATAGTTTTGGCGGATAGATAGTTGTCAGAAAAAAGAAAAATAGATACAAACATCGATGGATAGATACATAGACGGACTGATGGGCAGATAGATTGTTAGATAGATGTAGATAGATATAGATAGACAGGTAAATGGCTGGAGTGATAACACTGCGGGACAGTAAGATGGACGGATCAATGAGCATCATGCATAAATGGATGAGAGAGAGAGAGAGAGAGAGAGAGAGAGAGAGAGTGGAACGAAAGGGGAAATGAGAAACAAAGTGAGGGGGAGAAGGGAGAGAGGGAAGGAAAGAGGGGTGGTGAGGAGAGAGGAGAGGGGAGGGGAGGGGAGGGGAGGGGAGGGGAGGGGAGGGGAGGGGAGGGGAGGGGAGGGGAGGGGAGGGGAGGGAGGCGATGGAAGGAGACAGGGAAGAAGAGGGGAGGGGAGGGGAAAGGACGGAAAGGAGGGAGGGGAAGGGGAGGGGAAGAGAGGAGAGCAAGCGAAAGAAGAGAGAGAGAGAGAGAGAGAGAGAGAGAGAGCAGCGGTGAGTGTTTTGCCAAGATGGTGGAACTACGTAAGCCTGGAATTTATTGAGATTAATTCTGGCAGGGATAAATTCTGGACCCGGGAATTATCGTGCCGGGAACACACACACACACACACATACACAGGCATACGTAGAACCCCTCTCTCTCTCTCTCTCTCTCTCTCTCTCTCACACACACACACACACACACACACACACACACACTAGGCCCGCATTTATTTTCACTCAGACACATAAATACCCCGGCACACACGCACACTCGACCACAAGGTAATTATTTAACCCCTTCAGCCCGGCGACCTGCTGGAACTTTTTTTTATTCTATTTATCCTCAGAAATTTTTACTTAAACTCGGAAAGGAAGGGGGTGGGATGGAGGAGACGGAAGGAGCGAGGAGGAGAAGGGAGGTGAAGGAAGGAAAGGGGAGGGGAGAGGAGGGGAGTGGATGGGAGAGAAGATTTTATACGAAAGGCGAGGAGAGAGGAGAGATAATGAAGGCTGCATCCAACCCGCCTAACCTTAAAAGGATATAATATTAAGTTACAAAAATTTCGTGCAGAGAAGAATAAACGTTTGATAAGATACTCGGACTAAAGTTGTTAATCTCACACATCCTCACACGTACACAGACAAGAGGATTTCCAGACACGTACAAATATAATTTTTGCACACAATAATTTGCACACGTATGTGGCCAGCCCTTCCGGGTTTAAAGCGTCTAGTAATAAATCTATCTATCTATCTATCTATATAATTGCATGTGTACATACCGGTATGTGTATATACTGTATATGTTCATATACATGTACATATACGTGTATATCTATCTATCTATCTATATCTATCTATCTATATCTATCTATCTATCTATCTATCTATCTATCTATATATATATATATATATATATATATATATATACCACACAACCTACCCACATCAATCTTTTCACCTGTACCTTAGTTTCCTGTCTCCCACCTGTTCGAAATGATGCTGGAGACTGGCCACTGATCTAATGCTATCAAGTGTTCCTCAGTGCTCTATCGGGTCAAAGGTCAAAGTCGCATACTCAGGTCAATTTAAACAGCTGTCATTCAATTCAGAGAAAACTTTGTAGCAGGGCTCAGGGTACGGCGAGAATGAAGGGCTTAGTTAGAATCTGAGAACTGTCAAAAGCCAAGGTCTAAGGAAAGGTCAAAGGTCAAGGTCACATCGAAGGGTCAACTCACACAGCTTTCATCCAGATTTAGACTATACTTGGTGGAAGAGTTGAGGGTAAAACAAGGACGAGGAGGATCCACTGTAAGAACATTCAGTCGATGATCATGGTCACAGGGCAAGATTAAAGTTCGATCCGTGTGTCTGTGATGAATTATAACACTTTTGATCTTATTTTAACAAACTTGGTGGAAGTCAGAAATCATATAGCAAGCTCAACCATTTTTTTCCGATATAGGCCAAATTTAGTGGAAAATTTCGGGACAAAACATGGACACAAGGACTTAATTTTCACAGCAACCAGTCAGAGGCATACGTCACAGGACAAGGTCAAATGTTCGATCCTAAAACTTCAGAAATTCTGACTCAATTTGGACCAAACTTGGTGGAAGGATTGAGGGTCAGCAAAGGGTGAAAATAAGCGACTCTGAGATCAATACCGTGCGTCAGAGGTGAAGATATCGAAAATTTACCCTCAAACACTTTGGATCTAATTAGGGCGAAAATTTATGAAAGCGATGAGTGTCAGACAACAGACATCAATCGGATAAAGAACAACGTCACGAAACAATGCTAAATATCTGACACTTACCGTAGACCATTTGAAGGTTGGGGGTAGTGCTCCTTGCTCACTTTCTTTCACGCAACATGTACACCTGGTCCTTCGTGATTCGTCAGTTTTAATAGTGAATAACATTATCCTGTTCTATACCGGAAAGATGGCAATAAATACCTTGCATAATTGGTTACTAAATGGCCAGGTGCGCTGAATCTACTCCGCCGTAAATATAGCCAAACGTGTGTGTGTGTGTGTGTGTGTGTGTGTGTGTGTGTGTCACCCAGAAAACCTTAATTTCACCGCTATTAACTCTCTACCTCACCATGAGCAATTTCCCCAACCTTTATAAAGAAAAGGCTACAAAATGTGTAAATAAAATCTGCCCTAACTTGCTTCCTCCCTCGCAACTTTGACCTGCACGCACTGGTAACTTTACACACACACACACACACACACACACACACAC
>NC_137053.1:4057500-4115000 GCF_032717465.1 Coenobita brevimanus | reverse complement strand
ACCACTCACCTTAAAGACTGGTAAAATCTTAGTTGTGTCACAACGTAGTTAAGTTGAATTCAGGGGGGACTTTTTCAAGGCTTGTCTGACATTATTCATTTTTCCCATTAGGTCTGTTGTTTGTCCAGTACAGATGTAGTCCAGTACGGCATTACTGTCTGATAAACATACCGTACTGGACGCGAGGGTACTGTATATATATATATATATATATATATATATATTACACCGGTACACATATGAAAAAATTCTCTCCCTCTCTCTCTCTCTCTCTCTCTCTCTCTCTCTCAATCACTCACCACAATAAGAAAATGACCACAAACGGAGGCACAAGGACAATTAAAAAGCAAACTTACCTGTATCAATCCATTCAACTGCTAGACTTGGTCCTCGTCGTCTGAAGGAGAGTGGTAGATTCCATGACTCCTCCCCCAAGCTGGAGATGCACGAATGGTGAGGGGGGGGGATCTGTAAGGACGAAAATGAATGAGGCAATAATGCTGCAATGCCAAAAAAAAAAAAAAAAGGAAAAAAGGAAAAGATTTGTGTATATCGGTCTTTTTTTTCCCCCCATCTCTTCCTCAGCGATATACAGAGTGGAGCAAAAGTTGGTGTACAGTCGCCATCAAGAGTCCTGTTGCCTCTCCAGCTTTTCTCTCCAAGGGACTTTGAGAATCTATCTATTTATCCGTGGCAACTGACAATGATGGATTTATTTACCGACAGATCAGTGTCTTCATTGGTGAGGATTTATCTTACAAATTTTCAAAGTCCACAAAGAGAGAGAGAGAGAGAGAGAGAGAGAGAGAGAGAAACCTCATTCTTTACCTGGCGTTATGAGTGATGTGGACACGCTGGGAGTGAGAGTGGTGGGAGTGGAAGTACGGGGGGTGGGAGTGGGAGTAAGGGGGGTGGGAGTGGGAGTAAGGGGGGAGAGAGTGGGAGTAGAGGGAGAGGGAGTATGAGTGGAGGTGGGGGGAGGGGAGTGGGGGATGGGAGAGTGGAATTGGGGGAGTGGGATTGGGGGAGTGGGATTGGGGGAGTGGGATTGGGGGAGTGGAATACCTGTTTACCTTTTCCCACACCTACACTCACCTCTTTCCTCTTCACCTTTCTCGCCCTTTCCCCTCCCTTTCTAATTCTCTCCCCTCCCTTTCCCATCCTTTCCCTTCTCGTCCTTGTTCTTGGTTTGTTCCTTTTCCTTTTACAGAGCTCTATAACCCCTTTAACCCTCTGACGCGTTTCATATATTCTTGTTTCTATTAGACGATTTTTTGAGTCTAAGCCCCCTAGTAGTGAAGGGGTTAATGAAGGCTATAGCAAACACCTCAAGTCTCTCCTAATGCAGTTTTCAGACGATTAAACTTGGAAAAAATCTGTGGTAGTGAAAGAGATAAACATGATGAATCTAATCCCCCCAACCCCGTTCCAAAACTATCTCCTCAGCTGAAACAAATCGTCTGGATAAGTTAATAATATATCTATCTATCCACCTACATAGATAGATAGACATACAAGTACTCGGGCTATTTCTAACTTCCAGGGTGAATAAAATCGTCTGGAAATACTCTGGGGGAAAAAAAGACAAACTAGGGCTGTGGGTGTTAAATATCTTACCTTCCTCTCGTAGCTGTTTCCCTCCCTGTTTTTTTCCGTGCCTCATTCTGTCCCCCTCCTGGTCATTTCCCTTCTCTCTCTCTTCCCTGCCTTCCTTCCTGTACCTAAGCGCATTCTCTTCCACGTGTTTGTTCAGATTTTTTTTTTCTTACCATGCTGATTACCTTCTCTTCTTCTCTGTACCTTTTTCTTCCTCTCTTTTTGTACAGTAAAGCTATATTACAGGCGAGAGTTTACACGTATAGTCATGTTTTGGTATGTAAGGTGTGGAAAAAAAAATCCACATCGTGACTTCACTTACCTGTATTGCATGATCAGTAATTTGTAATGCTAGCTACCGTATACATGACATTAAAAATTTCTTTGTACATCAGCCGTTTCTCTCTATCTGTTTTTTCACGAGACGTTTCAGGGTCATTTTTGAATAGTAAGTTGTGATTAGAAGAAATTCGATGAGATTTATGAGACAGGAGTGAGTTTTCTGGAAAGTCAAATCAGTCCCCCGGTGTGACTACATTTGCGTAACTTGTTCAAGGAGGCTAGGGATCATTTCAAGTTCTAGGAGCCATAGTTATGAGGTACAGTGAGTCTCCTTGGTTACTAGTCAAATCAACCCACTCGTCAGACTATGCTTAGCTATCAACTAAGCTGAAGGGGGTTACGAAACAATTTCAAGTTATAACATCTACCTTAAATAGAAAGACAACAGGTTACATAACAGGTTTTGCTCCAAGCTTAGCAAGACCACGATGAAAACCCACAGTATGATTTAAAGAGTGTTTGGAAATTACGTTGTGTGCAAGATTGGTGTTTTGGGGCTCTGGAAATGCAATAATCTGGTGAAGGATGAGGCAAGAAGTGGTCGCCCATTAAGAAGTAAGGACAACAGCAATCATATAGTCTCTCATCCAACTATGCACCTGCAGTTTCTCCATTTATATACTTCTGTTAATGCAGCAGTCTAGTTGGAAATTCTGAAACTCTTCCGTGAAGGAGTGAGAAACATGAAACGGAAAGGCCGGTGGCTGCTTCACTACGGCAATGTCCTCCGTCACGCAGCGCTCGTGACCCAGTAAGTTTGTGATTAAAAGAAAAAAAAAAATCCAACTGTCCAACATGTACCGTATTAGCCTGACGTAGCACCGTGCGACTTCCGACTTCCACAAACTGAGGATCCTGATGATATAAGACGTTCTGACATAGCCGAAGACATCTAAGAAATGACGTGTCCACAAGAGCATCGAGAGAGACGAGTACCAGCAACGCCACCATCAGTTGCAGGGACGCTGAACAAGTGTGCAAATGCAGAAGGGGAGTACTCTGAAGGGGGAAACTGAAGGATATTTGTTTCTGTTATTAAAAGAAAAGCTTGCCATCCATCATAATTTTTTTTCCCTTCGTACTTCGTATATATGGAATGTACCCATTATGACTGTGCAACTCCACCGCATCACACCAACTTTTAACTGCAAAGCTACTCACACAGTACAGCCAAATTCTCACCGGGACAACACATCACTGCCTTCCACACACCTCTTCCCCCCACCACACCTGCCACCCCAGAGGCCACTTCGTCAGGAGGATGTGGGTCGGCTGCTGATGTGTACCGCTGGTGTTGGGTCGCGTCAGGGATTCTCAAGGGTGTCCTGCATCTCTATGAAGGACAATTTGCAGGGCGCGAGGATGGAGGGCGGGGAGTGGGGAGGGCGGGGAGTGGGGAGAGTGGGGAGAGCGGGGAGGGAGGAGACGTGATAAATCCCTTGTAACGGAAGCAAACAAGGAAGCAGGATCTACAGGTATAAAATGGTGCCTCTTCCTTGGTCTTCTTCTCAGCCAGTCTCACGTATTAGTTCAATGACGGTAACCATCCTCTACCCTATATAAAATCAAAAGTGGCGTCCATACCAAAAGCTTGCGGCTGCGGGTGAAAGTCCTGCGTCACTGTAACCCACTGAAGCTCCCACCCGCACCCGCCCGCGCCAGCCAGCATATAGTGTGGACACGACCTAAGGGGGTTGTGGGTGTTAGGGTAGGACAGGGCAAGTACACCCTGTGAAGATGGAGATTGGAAGGTTTCTCTAAGCTCCTTCAATCCCATAGCGAATTTTGGATTTATTTCCGTTTCTCAAGATGGATGTATTGGTCTTAAGGTATTTTTTGGTTTTAAGATAGTTTTTTCGAACTGTAGGGGTCGGCTATTGCCACCATTAACGCCTTCTCGCTACCCCTAGACGACTTTTATCAACTTAAGAAAAATATTTAGTACCCAAGGAGTTAATGAAGTCCAAATATGAATCCTTGAGTTGAAAAGAAAACCTCTATAGCTGAATAAAATCATCTGAAGTTAGCAAAAATAAACTAATAATGTCATCTGAATTAAAGGGTTTATTCCGTCTTACTAATAAACTCTCCAGCACTAAATTCATCAGGTACCGTAGGAGCAACAATAAGTCATCACACTGAAGGGGTTAAGAGGTTTCATGTGGGGTGGGTGCAGAGGAGTGGGCGAGATGGGCTGGCATGGTGGGGCAAAGTGGGAGGAGGAGTACACCCTGTTAAGCCGTGTGTTATAGGTTGGCAGACATGGGCGTGAAGGCGGCTTTACCCCTTCAAGCAGGTGACGTGATTTACTAACTTTTTCTTGCTACCTGCCTGGAATTTTCTTCAGCATCTAGAAGACCTCTCAAAAAGAAGAGGTTAATGAATGCCTAGCTCTCCAGTACGAAATATCTCTCCTAAGAAAGTATACCTCCAGCAGGTAGAAAAATATTATCCAAGAATAAGAAAAGTATGAATATGACTCAGAAGACGATGACGACTACTACTGAGGAGGAGGAGGAGCAGGAGGAGGAATAAGGAAGTCACTTAACCGCTCTCATACACCTTGCGTTTCAGCATCCGCCAGAGAAAAGTAACATCCAATCCCTTCCTACCCGACTGGAGGCTCACGGGGGCTAGAGGAGTAGGTTAGGACGAGGGTAGGGTATCGTAGTCCTGATCATTTACCCCACAGGAGGTCACCCTACGTCCCTGGCGGCGTAGAGGTGGATAAAATACCTTAAAATACCTCTAGCCACCTCTTGGATTTGATTCGAGGTGCACACACTCTCCTGGCACCTCCATCATCCATCCCTCTTAGCCTCACAACACATGAAGACTAATTATATACGCTAATTACGATGAAATCTTATTTTTTAAACCGTACATTGGGATAAAAGATAATTAGCTCCTTTCACCCACAGAATGTTGTATTTTCAGTTGTCTTATTTATTTACTAATTTGTTTATTTGCTAGTACCAGAAGATTTTACTAAAGTCATGAGAACTCGACTCCCGTGGTAAAGAAGTTAATGGAGACTATCTCAACCCCCCCCATTCGAAAAACCTATCCTATGGTATATAAAATCGTTTGGAGATGACAGAAAGAAAAAATAGGTCCTCGAACTGAAGACAATTAATGCACTTGTAAATAAAGACAATATTCATGTTTTTTTTTCCCCTAAAGATGACAAAGATTTTTTTTTTTCTTTTGCAGGTCGATTCACGTAGCTCAGAGGAAGAACAAGACTGCACTGAGGCTCTACGTCCTTTCCACGCCACTTCTTCATGACTAGCATCCTACTCTAACGTTAATCTCTTGTTACAGCTCAACATTCAAGATGGAGAAACGGAAATTTTAGGCCAAGGTAGAGTAAAAAAGGTACTCTATCCCCCCCCCCAATTAAAAAAAAACTAGCACACACACACACACACACACTCAGACAGCTCCTTCCCATTCATCAATTTCCTAGTCATTGCCCTTCCTTCCTTCTTTTTAACCTCTCTCCCTTTCCGCTCCCTCCACTCCCTCCTTACCTCCCCACTTCCCTCCCCACCTGACGCTTCTTCTCTAGGCCACGATACAATGGCTTGCTCTGGTTTCCATCCATAACCTCTCCCTCGCTCCACAACACTCCCTCGCTCCACAACTCTCCCTCGCTCGAAAACACTCCCTCGCTCCACAACACTCCCTCGCTCCACAACACTCTCCCTCGCTCCACAACTCTCCCTTGCTCCACAACACTCCCTCGCTCCACAACTCTCTCCCTCACTTCAAAACTTTCTCTCTAGCGCTCTGTCCTCGCTCCACAACACACTCGCTCCTTCTTTCTCGCTCCACCAACATTCCCTCACTCTAACCTTGTCTCACATCACTTTGGAAAATCATAACATCGTATCTGATATTTCAGGGGGACGGGCACACACACACACACACACACACACACACACACACACACACACACACACACACACACACACACACACACACACACACACACTCTCTCTCTCTCTCTCTCTCTCTCTCTCTCTCTCTCTCTCCAGTGTGAGTAGGAGGGGAGGCGAGGAAAAAGGGAGGAGTGTGGAGAGGAGGAAGGGGAGGAAGGAACTGAGCTGGAGAAGACTGAGAAGCAGGAAGGATGACAAGCTTGAGGAGGAGGAGGAGGACGAGGAGAGAGAGAGAGAGAGAGAGAGAGAGAGAGAGAGGCAATCAGGGAGACGAGAGGGAGAAAGTACATGCGTGTGCCAGGAATGGAAAGGATAAGGTTGAAATAGGAAGGGTGAGGCAGAGGAGAGGCTGAGTGAGGCAGAGATGAGGCAATGTGAGACTGAAAGAGGCATGGTGAGGAAACGCGAGGCAGGGTGAGGTAGAGGAGAGGCAGGGTGAGGTAGGGGAGAGGCAGGGTGAGGCAGAAGAGAAGTAAGGGGTAGAAGACAGGCAGGGTAAGAATAAGGAGAGGCAGAGTGAGTCACAGGAGAAGGGGGAGGCAGAGGAGAAGCATGATGAGAAAGAGTAGGCAGAAGGGAGAGTGAGCTAGAGGGAGGCATGGTAAGGCAGGAGGGAACAGAGAGTAGCCAGGGGAGCGGACGGACTGGCAAATTACTACACAGGGGATGCAAGTGGAAAGAATGAGGCAGAAAGTTTAGCTGGGAGGCACCGATCAGGCAAGGGAGTGAGGCAGGGTGAGGCAGGAGACAGGAGGGGAGGCTGGAGAAGTAGGGGAGACAGGGACAGGCAGAAGGAGACAGAATGAAGGCAGAGTGAGATAGGGGGAGACAGAGAGGAGGCAGGATGAGGCAGGAGATAGGAGGGAGGCAGGGCACGGCAGAAGTAGGCAGAAGGAAGGCAGGGTGAGGCAGAAGGAAACAGCTGGGAGGAAGCTGAAGCAGAAGGAGACAGAGGAGAGGCAGGGTTAGCAGGAGGAGACAGAGGGGCGGCAAGGTAAGGCAGGAGGAGACAGAAGGGAGGAAGGATGAGGCAGACGGGGACAGAGGGGTGGCAGGGTTAGTAAGGAGACACAGGAGGCAGGGTAAGGCAGAAGGTGACAGAAGGGAGGGAGGATGAGGCAGACGGGGACAGAGGGGTGGCAGGGTTAGTAAGGAGACAGAGGAGGCAGGGTAAGGCAGGAGGTGACAGAAGGGAGGCAAGATGAGGAAGGATCCAGGGTAAGGTAAGATGAGGAAGGCAGGGTAAGCAAAGTTAAGACACGGCAGGGGAGAGGAGGCAGATGTGGGGTAAGGCAGGGGAAGGGAAGCAGAGTGAGGCAGGAGCAGGCAGAGGGGAGGGAAAGGGTAGGGGTGAGGCAGGTGTGGGGGTGGGGGGAGGGCTATATAAGTTTACGAGGGGCAGGCGTGACTACCTCCTGTACTCACACCTAAGAGCCACCAGGGGAGCAGGGGAGGGGAGCTGATAAGGGGAGGGGAGGGGAGGGGTGCTGATGAGGGGAGGGGGTGAAGAGTGCTGGGGAGGTGAGGGGTGCTGATGAGGGAAGGGATGAGGGGTGCTGATGAGGGGAGGGGAGGGGAGGTGCTGATGAGGGGAGGGGGTGAAAAGTGCTGGGGAGGTGAGGGGTGCTGATGAAGGAAGGGGTGAGGGGTGCTGATGAAGGGAGGGGGTGAGGGGTGCTGATGAGGGAAGGGGAGAGGAGGGGGTGAGGAGGAGGTGATGATGAAGGGTGGGGGGATGCTGTGGTGGTGAGGGGTAGGCTTGGCTTCAAGTACAGGCTACTGTACCTAAGTCCAAGTCCAAGTACCCGGAAATATTTCAAGTACAAGTTCAGCCTTTTTCCAACTTACTTAAGTCCAAGTCTAAGTACATGTCATTGTGCTTAAGTACAAGTACTTTATACCATACAAAAGTGCTCCTGTTTCGAAGAAGGAAATTATATGATGGTCACATTCTAAAGGTTAAGTTATTAAGGTAGAAAGTAGCGTATTAGAATATACGTATAATTGATTAATCAAACCATTTCTTCTATGACAGAATATTAAGTCTACTTAATAATACCTTTATAAAGTCCAATAGAATTTTTGTTAAATATAATGTACTTGATCGTACTTGAAAGTACTTGGTATTTTTTCAAGTACTTAGGGTCTAAGTACAAGTTAAGTACAACCAAAATTTTAAACTCCACGTACAAGTACATGAAAAACTGTACTGAAGTCCAAGTACAAGTACTGTACTTGGACGCAACCCTGGTGAGGGGGTGTGGTGACACTGGTAAAAAGAAGTGGTATTGGTAAGAATGGTGATGTGGGTTGTGGTGGTGATGGTAGTGGCGAGGAGGGAAGTGTTGGTGATGTGGTGGTGATGAGGGGAGCTGTGGTGATAGTGATGATAGGTGGGTGTGTAGTGATATGGTGGTGATGAGGGGAGCTGTGGTGATAGTGGTGATGGGGTGCGTGTGTGGTGATATGGTGGTGTTGAGGGAAGCTGTGGTGATAGTGGTGATGGTGTGGGTGTGTGATGATAGCTAGCACCGGGATAATTACGAAGTGTTATGGTTGTGGTGATGACAGGAAATGAAAGGATGATGAAGGGCTAATGTAGTGGTAAGGGAAATGAAGTGGTAATGAGGTGGCGTCAAGGTGTCAGTGAGGAAGGTGATGATGTGGTGATGTATGGTCATGAGGTGGTGCAGATTTGGTGGTGATGGTGGTGGTGAGGGTGGTGAGGATGATGGTGAAGGTGGTGATGTGGTCGGGTGCTGAAGTGGGGTTGGTCAGAGAGGTGATGAGTTGATGTGGTGAGATGAAGAAGTTGTCATGGTGAAGGTAGTAGTGAGGAAGTTATGTGGTGTGGTGAAGTGGTTGAAGGAAGGGTGATGAGGTGGTCGTGAGGGTGGTAGGTGGTGATGAAATGGGGATGTGGTGAAATGATGAGGTGAGGTTGGTTATCAGGAAAGGCGGTAGTGGAGACAGAGTGATGATGATGATGATGGAGAAGGTGGAGACGGAAGAGGAAGACGAGATGGCAAGGCGGAAGACAGCAAAAAGGGCTTGATATGCTGATAACTCTCTCATGCTCAGACCAACTCACAATCTACCTCACTCAACCCCAGACGATTTTATTCAGCTGAGAGCAAATCAGAGGAGCCCGAGTGAGAGAATATTGCTACCATCAACCCTCTCAAGATCGGGATAACTCTTATTCTGTAACAGCTTCCACGAGATTTCGTTCAGGTGAGTAGGTTACCTGGAGTTAAATTAATCTGTCCAAAATCTAGGTTTATATATATCAAAAAAATGAAACTGAAAAATGGAATTGCTGTCACATTCATATAAATGCTCTTGGTCATGCATTCATAGGGTTCCTCTCTCTCTCTCTCTCTCTCTCTCTCTAACATCTTCACTTCCCTCAAACACACCCATCCTCACCCCTCCATCATCTTCCCCATCATCTTTACACCCCATCAGCCCGCCACACCATCGTCACCTTCCTCGTCTCATCTTCGCCTATCTTCCCGCGGCACTATAATCCAAGCTTGAGTGTTCTATCAACCGGTTCTTGGGTCACCCTCTCACCATACGCACAATACCCACTAAAATATTCAATACGGTACTTGCATTACTGTTTGCACCATTCACACTATACTTAGCCTTTCACCATACTCACTGTCCTCTAGAATATGCACCATGGTACTAGCCTTACTATTAAACCATATACACTATTCACCGTCTCACCATACTCACTATACCCTGAAGAATAATCACTACTTAAAATTACTGTTACATATACGCACTATACTTACCCTCACCATACTCACAGTGCCTCTTAGAATACTGACTTCTCGCCATATCGCTTCACCATACACTCCCCTCACCATACCCACAATACCCATTATAATATTCACTGCTCGCACCATACCATACTCACAACATCCTTGAGAATATTCACCACTCACCTCACAGTCATCTTATGCACAGTATTTCACCATACTTAATATACCTTTTAGTTTGTGGGATTTTGGCACACACACACACACACACACACACACACACACACACACACACACACACACACACACACACACACCATACTACTTACATCATCCCACACCACACCACACACACTGATCCTCTGCACTCATCACTCGCAGCTTCCCACACCACACTATACTCACCACGTCACACCACAACACACCACAATCCTCACCATAAACACCATTTCTCCCCATATAGCTCTTTCATCACACCCCACATTCACCACACACCACATCCCTCACCACATCACACTACATCACAATCCTCACCATTAACACCATCATATTCCACACACCTCAGCCACCAAAGCACACTACACATTCACCACAAACCAGTCCCTCACCACAACACACCAATTTCCAAAGCACACCCCACCACAAACACCACACCCCACATCTCACCACACCACATAACCACCACCACCGGTACACACCACATCCCTCTCCACACCACATCCCTCTCCATACCACAACCGCACCACCCCATACCACATCTCACCACAGTACACTCACCACATCGAGACGACCATTCTTGCGGTGACCTGATCCGCATAGTAATGACCTGGTGACCCTACCTGTACCACTCTTGCACCTGAACGAGGCTGTTAAGGTGGCCAGGAAGAGTGGGTTGTTAGCAAAGGAAGGAGGAGGAGAAGGGAGGGTAAGGGGAGGAGGTGGTGAGGGAAGAGGAGGAGGAGACAGAAAAGAGAAGTATGGGAAGGCAAAGAGACGACGACGCGTGGCTCAATCGGTAGAGAGGTGGCCTGCCGTTCTAACGGACCCAGGTTCAAATCCCCGCTGGAGCAGGGAACAGTTTAAGGATTTGAATTTCATTAAATCAGGCTTTACTGATCTACCAGAAGACCCGCCGACATGTCGTAAAAATACCCCCGCTAATACCAATACACCAGTCCTGTATGAGACAGCCCTAGCATGTATTCAATATGGACGGTGGGTGTTAACGCCGAAGTGGTGACATGTAGAGGTGTATGGTATGTAGGAGGACTGCTGGGCCTTGATAGCAGGCTGTGAAGCTTATGCCTAGAGTCGGACACACACACACACACATACACACACACACACACACAAAATTAAGACGAGAAGGAGATGCGAAGAGATGATGCGGACTGGAAAGAAAAGAAGAGAAGAGCCGGAAAAGGAAAAGAGATGGCATGATGGGGAGGTGAGGAGGGAAGGCTGGGGTAGAGAGGAGAAGAAAGAAAAGTAGAGAGGGGAGGACAATACTGGAGATGAAAGGAGTTGAGAGGAACACAGGGAAAGAAAAAAAGCTGGGAGAGGAGAGGAATGTTTAAAAAAAAAAAAAAAAAGGAGGGGGGGAGAAGTAAAGAAAAAAAAAAAGGAATAATGAGTGGGGGAAAAGGGATGACAGAGATAAGTTAGCCTAAGGAACAAGAAGAGATAATAAAGGAAGTAAAGAAAACGAAAAAGAAAAATGGTACAAAAGAAAGCTGAGGTAGAGTTGCCAAAAATCCCATCCTCCCAGTTTTTTTCTTTTTGCTACTACCAGACGATTTTCTTCACCTCAGCATAAATTTTTGAAACTGGAGGAGTTAGATATGGCCTTCATGGACCCCCTCTCTACTATCACACTCTCAAAGCTGAATCAAATCGTATGGAGGTAGTATGAATGAGATAAAGAATACTGTCACTGAAGCTGGAGGGGTAACAGGGAAGACAAGTAAGAAGTACTGAAGTGAAGGATAATCACAGTAAAAGTGATGAAATGGAGTAGTAGTAGTAGTAGTAATAGTAGTAGTAATAGCAGCAGCAGCAGCAGCACCAACAGGTGGTGGTGGTGGTGGTGGTGGTGGTGGTGGTGGTGGTGGTGGTGGTGGTGGCGGCGGCGGCAACGGTGGTGGTGGTGGTGGTGGTGGTGGTGGTGAGGAGGAGGAGGCAGGTGTGTGGGGTAGGTGTGTAAGCGAAGTGTGTGGGCAGGTCCGTGAGGCAGGTATGTGAGGCAGGTATGTGGGTCAGATGTTTGGAGTAGGTGTGTGGTGTAGGTGCGTACGGCAGGTATGTGGGCAAGTATGTGAGGCAGAGATATGGGGCTGGTGTGTGGGGTAGGTGTGTAAGGCAGGTATGTGGGCAGGTATGTGGGCAGGTATGTGAGGCAGGTGTGTGGGACAGGTATGTGGGTTATGCTTGCGAGGCAGGTGCGTCAGGCTGGCGTGAGACAGGTGTGTAGCCAACCTCATTACCCTGGGTCATGAGCCAGAACAGGTGATTAAGTCATTACCGGCCTACACTAATTACACCAATCAAACACACCTGAACAGCCGGGGACAAAAGATTACATATTACATCACTCTGTCTACTCACACTTATGGCATATCCGTCACTTTCCTCCCTGACGCATCATATCAGAGAAAAACATCTATGGGGAGAGAAAGCATACCAGGCCTCTCTCAAGACTATCAGCCTGGTTGAAAGTGAGAAAAGATGTGAATTACTACGTGAATTTTTGTCCATAACTGTACCAGAGCAATAGTATATGAGCCTGTGATGAGCACTCCACGGCTATCACCAGTCCTGTCCTATGTAACTGTCTCGTTCACGTTCGGATGAGGCTGGGGACACGACAATAACAACTCCACCACCACTCCCACCACCACCACCACCACCACCACCACCAACAACAACAACAACAACAGCAACAAAAGTAACATAAACATTAACAAAAGAACTGATATATGTAACAACAACAACAACAACGATCACATCATCATCAACGGCAACAGAACCAACATAAACATGTAACAAAAAATAATAATTCTGATGTGTGTTTCTGCCTCTGCCGTGTGCATATGAGACGAGAGCGTTTATTTCCTGCTTTATAAATCGTCAATAACTACTTTACAGTGTCAAACTATTTTTCATTTACAATACATATTTTCATTTACCAAAACTGCCATAAAAGTGATGACTGGAGTCTCGATTTATAAGTTATCAATAATTCACTAACAATTATTTCTTTCTGAACTAATAATTTTCTCATCTTTAATTCCTGGATTTTTCTCTTCCTATCCTTCCTCCTTATTATCATTTACTAACTGATCCTTGTTCATGATGCTTATTTCTGCTCCATTTATTTTCTCTCCAAGCGGTAGGATTAGCCCTGAATAATTAAAGGCAAGATAACTTATTTACGTGAATTATTATCGCTTCCTGGATCCCCTGAGGCTTAGACTGGAATGACGGTCAGCTGGAACGATGGTGCTCCGGTGAACATGATTTCCTGGAATTACTTTTGCTTGTATTAGAGTTTTGTGTGTGTGTGTGTGTGTGTGTGTGTGTGTGTGTGTGTGTGTGTGTGTGTGTGTGTGTGTGTGTGTGTGTGTGTGTGTGTGTGTGTGTGTGTGTGTGTGTGTGTGTGTGTGTGTGTGTGTGTGTGTGTGTGTGTGTGTGTGTGTGTGTGTGTGTGTGTGTGTGTGTGTGTGTGTGTGTGTAGTCTGGAATACATGCTTTTAAAACTGACTGTATGCACTGTATTAAAAGACATGAAAGGCTTTGAAAATTTAAGGAGAGAGAGAGAGAGAGAGAGAAACACACAGCAACACCCAACGCCCCCTCATTACACCAATCACCTTTATTGTTATTCTCGCGTCCATTATAATCCCTAACAGTCCCATTACTGACACACAGACACCCCCAACCACACCGTCACCTCGCACGGATGAGACGCAAGCCCGGGAATTATCTACCTGGCGTTTACCTGCGCGTCTACCCGTCTTATTTACCTGCATGTACCTATGTTTACCTCATTTACCTGCACGTCGATACAAGTCTACCTCATTTACCTGCATGCCTACCTAACTCTACCTCATTACCTGTACGTATACCTAAAATTACCTCATCTACCTGCAAGCCTACCTGAGTCTACCTCTTCTTGGTCATGGATGGATATGTTTACTTGCACCAACACTTCCATTTTTTTTTTAAATTCTGTTTTACTCCGGTGTTTTTTTTCATGGTGTAAGGTAATATATGAAAAAAAAAAAGTACAGGTATTTACAAAGAGAAACAGTGATTCCCACCTTCTCTCTCTCTCTCTCTCTCTCACACACACACACACACACACACACAACAGGACAACATCGTCTCATCTACTTTAAGAATTTGGCGTCTGTGTTGTTGGCGGTGTGTGTGTGTGTGTGTGTGTGTGTGTGTGTGTGTGTGTGTGTGTGTGTGTGTGTGTGTGTGTGTGTGTGTGTGTGTGTGTGTGTGTGTGTGTGTGTGTGTGTGTGTACTTAGAGAGCAATACTACTTACCTTGGGATGGTATTTGGGTCTTAATAGGACTCTCTCTCTCTCTCTCTCTCTCTCTTTCTCTCTCACGACCTTTTCTCCTTCCTTCCCTACATACACTCTCTCTCTCTTCCCCTGTCAACCGACTTGCCTTCCCATTAAATTCGTCCACACACACACACACACACACACACACACACACACACACACACACACACACACACACATTCAAGATCCATTAGTGAGGCAAAAAAAACACACACCTCATCCAACACGCACTCTCTCTCTCTCTCTCTCTCTCTCTCTCTCTCTCTCTCTCTCTCTCTACACACCTATAAGATTTATTCCCGAACCGGTCAGACCATTAGACACAGTACGTTTCCCCTTGTTCTTGTTTACCCAGCAGTGCAATTTGGGACCTGAACATAACAGAGAACTACGAGTCATATTCAAGGAGAAGGTTGTGACTTTGAAATATTTGACTGTCTCTCCTAATGTCTCAGGTAACTAATTTATTCTTCATCAGTTGAGAACACCATACCCTTCACACACACACACACACACACACACACACACACACACACACACACACACACACACACACACACAAATTTTTCACTCCCTGCACTCATTCAAAATTCATCACTCCAGTGCAAACCAACTCACATTTTTCCCCTCCTCATTCCTCACTCACTCCCATCCAACCCTATCCCCCATTCCCCTCTCCACTCCACACCTTTCCCCTCTCCCCTCCACACCTTCCCTCTCTCCCCTCCACATTTTCCCTCTCTCCCACTCAATCTCTCACCCCTTGCATCGTTCGACATCCTCCCCCTCCCCAAACTCACTCCTATCCACCTCTACACACTCCCCTCTCCTCACTTCCTCTCCTCCCTCATATCATGCACCCCAACCCATTCCCACCCTCACCCCTTCCCCTCTCACCCCCTCACATCTTTCAAAATCCATCAGCGAGCCACTTAACACCCCACTTTTTATGCTCCTACCACCACCACCACCACCCCCTCCCCCCTTCACACCCCCACTCTCCCCGCACCTCTTACCCCCTATCAAGATCCATCACTCAGGCAGAAAATAAGCGTGACCCCCCCACCCCCCGAATTCTCCCCTCCAATTCCCCCTCCCCATCCTCGCCACTCTTCCCTTCGCCTCTTCCTCCTTCACAACCTATTATCCTCCCCTTCCCCCCATTCACCTCACCCCCAACCACTGCACACCCCCACTCTCCCCTCCCCTCTCACCCTATGCAAGACCCATCACCCCGCAGAAAAAATCATACTCCCCCATGCAATTCTCCCTCCAGTTCACCTTTACGTTCTCCCTCCTCCCCATCCCCCACTCACCAAACGCTAAGCAACAACTACCCCCACCATGACCCCCACTGTTCACCGCCCTACCCACACTCTACCCTACCCACACGGCCGCATAAACAACCCCATTTGAGTTGCCTTCCATAACGATGTAATTTGCAGTCGAATCATTTGTTGTGCAGGTGCGGGTCCGGTTCCACTTCGTAATAACAGATGGGGATAATTTACATATAATACAGATCAAGCCGGCAAAAGTTGGAAGTTCGGTAATGGCTTTGGAAATTACAGGAAATTAGATCTGGGAGAGGGTGTGTGTGTGTGTGTGTGTGTGTGTGTGTGTGTGTGTGTGTGTGTGTGTGTGTGTGTGTGTGTGTGTGTGTGTGTGTGTGTGTGTGTGTGTGTGCTGCCTGAGAGAGAGAGAGAGAGAGCGAAGTTGTGAGGGGGAGGTGACTTGAGGATGGGTGAGACCAATGAAATCGAATGTGTGTGTGTGTGTGTGTGTGTGTGTGTGTGTGTGTGTGTGTGTGTGTGTGTGTGTGTGTGTGTGTGTGTGTGTGTGTGTGTGTGTGTGTCCAATTATCCGTGTATGCATGTAAACCAGCCGTGTGAGCGTTTAGTGCACGGGCAGTGTTAATGTCCTGCGTGTACATTTGTGTATGTCTTGCATGTGTACACAAAACTCTACGTATGTACAGCGTGTGCGTAATTTGGTGTAGGTAATTACTTAAGAGGCGAATTACAGTCTCCATCACCGACCAAAGCACGATTTTCCTTGTGCATAATAATAATAATAATAATAATAACAACCATTACACCACCAACAAAGACTAAAATACCAATAATAAATAACAATAATAATAATAATAATAATAATAATAATAATAATAATAAACCCAAATCCTATAACACACTACCCTTCCAACCGAGGACGCGTTTTTCATTTCATTCTTGCCTTCACATTTTCTTTCAGTTCTGGGGAGGACTTTTCAAGCAGGGGAGAAAAGATAAAATTTCCTCCCCATTCACTTCAAGATGTCTCCCCAAACGTGAATGCAAGTCTAGGAGGAGAGAAAAAAAAAGTCACAGGAATGAAGTGCATAATTTAATCTTGTGATTTTCAGTCGTTTTTCATGAAGTTCGAGAAAATTTGCTAATAAAGGGGTCTGGGAGGCTTTATTTAACCCCTCCAACAATGGTGTAATTCTGATTATTTCTCCTTGAAGATACTAAGCACGCGACGCTCTCCTCTACCTGTCGTGAGAGAGAGAGAGAGAGAGAGAGAGAGAGAGAGAGAGAGGAGGGGGGGGTCAGGGCAAGTTAAGAGTACTTTCGCCACAAAACTTTCATCTCAATCCCTCTAGGCCTACCTAACTTTAACCCCCCCCCTCTCTCTCTCTCTCTCTCTCTCACCTGTATATATAACCACACATTTTTTTCAGCATTTTTGGTTACTATGAGAAATGTAAAAAAAATCGATATTTATTTTGTTATATTTTTCTCCATACATTTTTGTGACGCGAAAAATGCATGGAAAAATTCATAGGTAATCTGAGAGAGAGAGAGAGAGAGAAATACCTTGGCTATTTATTTATACTCCAAATTTGCTTCACAACTCTTCGTGAAAAAAAAAATAAAAAACTGTATCAGCTTAAACAACAGTAGATATGAATCCTTATAAGTTTCCCCTCAATATGCCAGTTTTCTCTTCTAAGATTTCACAAGGGGGGAAACTTGTGGAGGGTAAAGAAAATGGGGAGAGGTGGGGGAGCTGTGTAACTTCCTGGAACTCTCTCTCTCTCTCTCTCTTACATTCCTCGTTTCTCTGTTTTCTTCTACTGCTGCTTCTTTCCCTCTTCTTTTGTACACTGGACCCCGTCCCTCCTCTCTCCTTTAGCTCTCTCATTTTTCTTTCTGTTGTCACTCCCCCCCCCCCTCTCTCTCTCTCTCTCTCCTATATTCATCATTTTTCTTCTGCTGTCTGCTTTCCCACCTCTTGTATACTGCTTCTCTCTCTCTCTCTCTCTCTCTCTCTCTCTCTCTCGTCAAAGTTAGGGTGTGTTGGAAGAAGAACAGGTCCAACTATAATGAGCAGAGTCTTATGGTGTTGGTTCGGTCGTAAATACCGTACATTTCACTCCTTTACCCACCTTTATTGATATTTATTTATTTAGGATGTTCTGTATTTATTTATTTATTCTGATTTCGTGTACATTATCTCATACTCTCTCTCCATCTCCAGAGGGTCGCCTTCATGCGGTGGCACGAATATGACCGGAGAGCTTCGCTGGGTTCACATTTCAGACTACCTCGGGCTACTACTACTACTACTACTACTACACTACTACTATTACTACTACTACTACTATTACTACTACACTACTACTACTATTACTACTACTACTACTACTACTACTACCACTACGATTACTACTACTGCTACCGCTACTATGACTACTACTATCTCCTATCGATTAAATTCAAAGAGGAAGATTTCTTGAGCTCGAAGGGTACTGTGTGTGTGTGTGTGTGTGTGTGTGTGTGTGTGTGTGTGTGTGTGTGTGTGTGTGTGTGTGTGTGATTTACTGCCTTTAGTCTCGTTGTCTCCTGTTCAGGCATTGGTAAATCTATAAGCTTACAGGTGTCACTATAAACAACTAAGCTTACATGTGTCACTATAAACATCAAAGTTTACACGTCACTATAAACAACTAAGCTTACAGGTGTCACTATAAACATCTAAGCTTGCAGGTGTCACTATAAACATCTAAGCTTACAGGTGTCACTATAAACATCTAAGCTTACAAATATCACTATAAACACGTAAGCTTACAGATGTCACTATAAACATCTAAGTTTACAAATGTCACTATAAACATCTAAGCTTACAGATGTCACCATAAACATCTAAGCTTACAGATGGCACTATAAACATCTAAGCTTACAAATGTCACTATAAACACGTAAGCTTACAGATGTCACCATAAACATCTAAGCTTACAGGTGTCACTATTAACATCTAAGCTTACAGGTGTCACTATTAACATCTAAGCTTACACATGTCACTATCAACACAGGAATATGGAGTAGGAATCAAATCAGAGAAGTCTGCCACACACTCCACATCCTTCCCACAGCACTTCTTCGTGACTAGCACCATACTCTAGCGCTAGCCCATTTATACAACTCAGCATTCCAGATGGAGAGATGGGAATTTTGGGCCAGGTTGAAGTGAAAGGAGTAAAATAAGGCTTTAGTTTTCACACAGACCTTATTAACTCCTTCAATCCGATGACGTAATTTTGTAGTTTGAATAGTAATTTTGTTTATTTTTTCCCCCAGGTACTTGACAAATTTATTCACCTCAAGAAAATTGTCTACAACTGAACGGGATAACTGATAACTATCTGGTATTCGGCTCTTAAACTGAATTAATATATTTCAGGTGAGCGATTTGTCTCCAGGAAGCAACATGGTTTAAAAGTGTAAATCTCTCTCTCTCTCTCTCTCTCTCTCTCTCTCTCTCTCTCTCCTTGCACATCCCGTTCAGAGTGCATGCATTTTCGTAAATTTGCACTTACTGCCTACTTACTATCCCTCATACCTTCACTACCCCCCCTTCTCTCTCTCTCTCTCTCTCTCTCTCTCTCTCTCTCTCTCTCTCTCTCTCTCTCTCTCTCAGCGGTCTCCTATCTTCCTCCTTCCTGCCCCTTGAGACTCAAAACTTTTCCTAAGTCCACCATTCTTCTCTTTCACTTCCTTCTCTCTTACGTTTTCTCTTCCATCCCGTTCTTTCCCCTTTTCCAGCCCTCTCTCTCCCTCAAAATTCGTCTTTACCTCTTTTTCCTTTCATTTTTCCCCTTTTTTCCTTCATTTTTCTTCTTTCCTTTTTATCCTTTCACTCTCTTGACTTAAACCTTTTATTTCTACCCATCGCCCCCATCTCATTTTCTCTCTCGTTTTTCTTTGATTCCCTTCTTACTCCTCTCTCTCTCTTTCTCAACTTTGTAAACCAATACCCAAACTTTAAGAGAGAGAAAACTTACCAGACACATCCCGTCAAGACCTCAAGTGCCCACATCCATCTCAGAGACTCATGTGCACGCGCTTACTGGCACGTACACACACCTACACACACCTACACATAGGGTGGAAGCACGCACATACAGATGGAAAGCAAGTATACACACCTACATACGTACACAAGAGGGGAAAGCACGGACACACCAACACACACATACACGTAAGGGGAAAGCAAGTACACACACACACACACACACACACACACACACACACACACACACACAAGGGGAAAGCACGGACACACACCTACACACACGTACACACCTACACACGTACACATAAGGGGAAAGCACGTACACACACCTACACGCGTACACAAAAGGAGAAAGCATATACACACACGTACACATAAGAGGAAAGCACGTACACACACCTAAACACACATAGACATGGCGAATACACGTACACACACCTACCCACAAGTAAACATAAAACGAATGCATATACACATACGTACACATGAGGGGGACATGTATGGATAGGCACAGGCACATACGCACATAAGAATATGTACGCAATCATGCACCTACAAGCACGTAAATATTAAAGGGAACATGTACAGGTAAACACACACACACACACACACACACACACACACACACACACTCTTTCCCATCCTCATCCCGCGCGAAAAATCCCCATCAACCCTCCACCACATTCCCTACCTTCTTCTCTTCCTGCACCTGCACACGTCCCCCTCTTCCTCACCTCTCAGTCTACTAATCTACCCACCTGCTTCTTCCACCCCTCCTCCAGCATGATAAAAAAGTGGGAAGAAAAAGTCACTCTCCCTGTACCATACGTTCTCTCCTTCTTCCCCCTGCCTCAACATATCAAACATCTTCCCGCGACATGGAACCGCCTCACCTGCACGTTTCTCACACTCCCCTTGACTTATTCATACCCACGCGTGCCTTGGTGCTCGAAGCGGGGATCTGTGTCTCTGTTCTGCGTCTCCGTGGCTCTCTGTGTCTCGTTTGCGTCGGAAGGTGGGTGGATATAGGGAGAGAGGCAGGAAGGACGTGCAGAGCAAATGTCACACACGCGAGGGTTGGCGAGAAACACGCCGTCTTTCGTGTGTGTGTGTGTGTGTGTGTGTGCGTGTGTGTGTGTGTGTGTGTGTATCCACTTCCTGATGCCAGTATACTCGTGCAAGGGGTTTTTCCTAACATAAATAAAACAGTTCGCAGGCAGCAAGAAGAAAATACAGAAGTCCACCATCTGATAAAAAAAAAAACTAAATAAAAGCAAAATAAATTAGTTCCCCTCTGCTTTCTCAAACCCAATTAACTTCTAAAAAATGGTCTGAAGGTAACACAAAAAATGAAAAATGAAAAAAAAAAAGGATATTATCGGTCTGAAGGGGTTTGGTTCCTCCCTCCCTTCACCCCTTCATCCAACTACCTTGTGATAATCCATTTTTTCCTTGATACCTTAACACCTTCTCAGTTGTAACTCATCCTCTGCCTTTTTTCAGTCTTCCTTCGGCTACGTCCAACATTTTATTCATGGAAAATCTTGTTAATTTGACAAAATGAAAAATAATAATTAAAAATAAAAAATAATAAAAATAAAAATGTCAATCTCCATTTTTTTTGCAATATCAAAGGATCTACTTAACACTCTGAAATCTGTGACTTATTTTTTCTTTAGTTTGTCCTTGTTACCTACCAATGATTTTATTTATTCATTTATTTATTTATTTAGGGAGAGAGAGAGAGAGAGAGAGAGAGAGAGAGAGAGAGAAATTTCTGTAATACTGCAGCACAAAATTACAACAGATACGGTGACTGACATTGTGGAAACGAAAAAATTTGAGGAAAAAAAGAATATACTGTAGACAAGAATATTAAATTACGTTTGAAAGTGCAAATGAATAAAAAAAAATCGAGGTACAAAGTGATTTCGAAACAAAGTGATAAAATGAAATAACTAGTGAAATATCAATTAATTCTCTCTCTCTCAACAGGTAGCAAAAAAAAAAAAAAAAAAAAAAAAAGCAAGCGTCAAATCATAACACAGACTCACCACAAAAAATTCAACCATTGAAGCATCAAGTGGAGAGAGAGAGAGAGAGAGAGAGAGAGAGAGAAACAGGAGACAAGAGACATCCAATTTGAGGCCAGACACAAGCCTCCAATGAACGAGGTATGAGGCTGGGTGAAGGAAGCCAAACTTGAAAGACACACATACACACGCAACACAAGCCAAGACACACCCCAGCACTCCCAGCCAAGCCACAAACACCACCACCAGCAACACACCTCACCCTCTAACTTCCTAACTTCACAACACAAACACCCCACTCACCAACACACACACAGCGACACACACAGGATTGTTTTTTCTTTCTTTTTTTTCTTTTAATCTAGCTTGTTAGTGCGCTGGATGGCTGGGAGGAAGAGAGGCAGGGCTGGGGGATGCAGGAGGAAGGTAGGATGGATGGACGGAATACGATGGAAAAAATAAATAAATAAATAAAACGAGGCAGGAAAGTAGGTTGGAAAAAATGAAAATGTGGCAGGATGGTATGATGCGAGGATGGAATACAGGTAGACAATAATAATAATAATAATAATAATAAAAAGGACGCAGGAAGGTAGGATGGAATACAGGTAGGGACCCCCCCCAAAAAAAAGAAAAGCATCAAAAGCCGCATGAAATAATAACAACAAAAATATAATAAGCTTTGGCCATAAGTAATGATCCACGTGATAAACAACGATAGTGTACAATGATATTAACAAGTCAACAGCAAGATCTTATGTCAACACACGACTCAAAACATAAAAGTTACTGTAATTGGCTGAATAAAAGTGGAACGAAATTACTGTCCACGACTGTACAGTATCGAAACGCAAAATGGAAGGCTGGAAGATTATGAAGCCAGAATGCTGAGAACTACGAGAATAAAACACGAAATAAAATAAACTATGATTGAAGAATTAAAGAATGAATAGAGGAAACCAAGAAGAAATGACGCAAAACAAAGACTATGCGTGGGAGACAAAATCCTGGAAGAAGAATATAGGAAATCAGGAGAGAGGACTGAGAAAATACGACGGACATTGGAGAGGCTGGAAAAAGACTTGAAGAAAATGGGAGACGAATCAAAGCTGGCGTAGGATGGGGAACAAACCAATTCTCCCCGTGGCGTAATTTTTCGTCTGTTCTCGCTATCACTGGACGATTTTGCTCAGGAAAGGTTCGATATCGCGTTCAGTGACCCCTTCCTCATCAAACGTCGCCTAGAACTGAAAAAAAAATCGTCTGAAGGTAACAAGAATGAAGGAGAACACGTCAATGGCATGAAAAGAGGTTAAGGAAAAGAAAACGGAAAAAAATAGTGGAGAAAGAAGATGGAAAGCTGGAACATGATTGGTGAAACTGCGTTAATTTAGAGACAAGGGGGACTGAAAGAGTTTTAACGAAGGAAAATACCGAAACAGAATAAAAGTTACGAGTGATATAAAACAGGATCAATGGAGTGGCGAAGATGACGAGACAGCGAAACTAGAAGAGACTAGAGACATGGGAAGTCCTGACAGAATGAAAGGTTAAGAGAAGGGGAGGACTATCGGAGGAATGGAGGAAGACCGATGAAGGAGGGAAGTGAAAGGGAGTGGGACTGGAAGAGAATCAAGGTGGTTGAGAGAAATGAAAACAGTTAATAGAATCACTCAGAATCACAGCCGCACCAAGATGAAATGAGAATTAAGGACACGGGAAGATGAAGGACATGAGAGAGATTGGTGAGGGAGGTTTGGTTAAGTGAGAGATGGGGGGGAGTAGGTGAGAATCAAGAAGGTAAGTGACATGAAAAAGTGTTAAGAGAATCACCAAGAATCGAAGTTGGAACAGGTTAAGAGAATCAGGGAAGAGGGAAGACGAAGAGCCTGGAACAAGATTGGTGGGGCAGGCTAAGTGAGAGATGGGAAGGACTAACTGAGAATCAAGTTGGGGAAGTGAAATGAAATGTGGCAATAGAATCAAGCGAGATGGAAGGCGGGAACGGAATGTGGCAATAGAATCAGTGAGACTGAAGGTGTGGAAAAGAAGAAGGAAATGCACAAAAGAAGTGAGGAGAAACAAAGGCGGAAAAGATGTAGGGAGAGAAAACAGGGGTGGAAATGAAAAGTGAGATGACTGGAGATTTTTAAAGATGGGATAAGAATGGAAGAAAGGAGAAGGGAAAATGAGTACGAATGAGAGTGAAGGAAGGAAGGAAGGAAGGATGGAGTGACGGAATGAAGGAAGGAAGGAAAGAAGAATGGAATGAGGGAAGGAAGGATGCAGGGTAATGAATACCTATAAGAAGGGAAGGATCTGAGAAGAGAGTGAAGGAGAGAAGAAGGGATGTTACATAGAAGGAAAGGGGACAAAAAGGAATGGAGAATTGGTAAGAGATGAAAGGAAAAAAAGAATGGATTTGAGAGAGAGAGAGAGAGAGAGAGAGAGAGAGAGAGAGAGAGAGAGAGAGAGAGAGAGAGAGAGAGAGACTAGAGACACCCTGAGAGAGAGAAACACGGAAGAAACTCTGAAGGTGAAACAGGAACAAGGAAGCTAGTGGATCAGGGAAACAGATGTGGCGACACGGGATTTCCTGCCTGAGACTCGACAAGGCACACTCCATCGCGATAAAACTTAGATGGGTTCGACTCAGGGGCGAAGGACCGACAAAAACAGGGGGCGTGACAAGGCAGGTCTGTTAGGAGGCAAATAAGGTGAGAGAGAGAGAGAGAGAGAGAGAGAGAGAGAGAGAGAGAGAGAGAGAGAGAGAGAGAGGAACCAGCTAATGTGAATCATGTCTTTCACACTGCCTTTCGTCGTGTGTGTGTGTGTGTGTGTGTGTGTGTGTGTGTGTGTGTGTGTGTGTGTGTGTGTGTGTGTGTGTGTGTGTGTGTGTGTGTGTGTGTGTGAGGTTGTCCAGGTGGCACATTCGGGTCCAACTCAGCTCGTCACCAAGACCTGCTGTTTTCGGTTCTCTGGGCGGAGGCGAGGGGGAGAATGCGCAATAAAGTAACCCCCTCTCCCCACGTTTTAGTGTGTTGTGGAGATGGTTCAGTCTGCTGGTTTGGGGAGTGGACTTTTTTTACAGCCGCAGGATCTTATTAATCACCCATGCAATCAGTGTACGTAATAATATAAAGAACACCATTTATAACCCTACCTAAAGATAAATCACCCTAAACACACACCAGACACGCCACCCATCAACACTCCCCCATTAGTGTGAAGCTCATATAACTCTACGGTTCCAGCTGGCCAGATTTCAATAGTGCGTATGCGTCAGAAAAAAAAAAAAATCAATAAAGCAAGCAAAGGGTTATGAGAAGAAAAATTTATCTAAGAAACTACCTGCTAAGATATTAGGGGGAGTGAAATATATGGACTACATTAGATTGTTGTGGTTGTATTAGTGTTAGTTTTGACTTCCTAACTTTATTTACTTTAGACCAACAAAAGTAAGGATGAAAAAAGAGGCAGAACGTGTGCTTGCAAAAAATAATAATAATAGTAACAATAGCAACACTACTACTACTACTACTACTACTACTACTACTACTACGACTACTACTACTACTACTATTAATGTCACGATTACAAATTCCACTACCAGCGCTCTGATATTATTTATGGAAATGAAAATGAATTCTCCTGTAAATTGGAAAGCGTTCTCGGTAAAAAAAAAAAAAAAAAAAGCTTGATTACAGAATTACGCCTCGTCAGTCAAAACGATTATTACGATTATTATTATTATTACTTTTAAATAATAATAATCATCATCATCATCATCATCATCACCATCATCATTAAAAATTATTATTATTACTACTACTACTACTATTATTATTATTATTATTATTATTATTATTATTGCTTTGATGAACCACTTAATTACCAATACAGTCAGGACAAAAAGTTCGCCCCATACAGGGTGGTTCATATATAACCCTCCCCTTCCACTCCATCAACTCTTGCTTTGTGGGAACGGGTAAGCGCTATCAAAGTCTAATTATCGCTTCTCATTTCTTACCCCCACCGCCACACCCACGCCCACATCAGCAGACTGAGCCCTCTCCGGAACACGTCAGGTGAATTTCTAGTGAAGTGCTATATACGAACCAGCTTGTATTTCACCTCCTATCCTTGTCACTTCCCTCAGACCTAGAAATTTTCCTTCCTGCCGCGTCCCATCACTTGTTACCATCCAGCGCTAGTGCCCACCGTCCATACGTGCAAGGGTGGTGTGATTCCAGACTGGTGTAGTGGTATTAATAGGAGGAGAGGCGTGGCATGGTATGAATCACTGCCCATTATATGATTCTCTTTGACAGGATATGATTGGGAGGTGGGTATGGCACTTGACCTTGGATGACCTTGGGTATGACACGTGACCTTGGATGACCTTGGGTATGGCACGTGACCTTGGATGACCTTGGGTATGACACGTGACCTTGGATGACCTTGGGTATGGCACGTGACCTTGGATGACCTTGGGTATGACACGTGACCTTGGATGACCTTGGGTATGGCACGTGACCTTGGATGACCTTGGGTATGACACGTGACCTTGGATGACCTTGGGTATGGCACGTGACCTTGGATGACCTTGGGTATGACACGTGACCTTGGATGACCTTGGATAAGTAGATGACTGAATTGGCTTAGGAGTTGGATATGCCCTTGAATGTACATGAAATAAATAGATAGACAGACAGATAGATATTGACAGATAGATAGATTGATAGATACATACAGACAGACAGACACAGACAGTTACAAAGATAGACAGACTGACACTAATTGACAAAAGCTGATGGACAAATGGACAGACAGACACACACTGACCGTCAAACAGGTACAGACAGATGGATAGATGACATATATAAAGACACAGATAAAAACAGATAGATAGAGAGATAGATAAATAGCTGCTTCCCGTGATAATAGGTATTTAATAGTGGAAGTTGCAGTGCTGACGAAATATGTATAACTAGTCGACTGGAGAACGTTGTGTACTCGCAATATTACTCATGGTGTGGAAACGTTTAGTGATATTGTTGTTAAGTGTTGCAGTAATAACGAGTAATACTTTGAGCTGCCCACGATGTGTGTGTGTGTGTGTGTGTGTGTGTGTGTGTGTGTGTGTGTGTGTGAGAGAGAGAGAGAGAGAGAGAGAGAGAGAGAGATTGTAGTTAAGAGTAAATTAAAGGACTGCTCACGAGAGAGAGAGAGAGAGAGAGAGAGAGAGAGAGATTGTAGTTGAGTAAATTTAAGGACTGCCCACGATACAGAGAGAGAGAGAGAGAGAGAGAGAGAGAATTAAGAATAGGGTGGGGAAAAGGATATCACGTACAGTCTAAGAAATATTTATCTTCCCTAGGCCGTCTGAAGAATTTTTACAACTAGCGAAATGCAGTGAAACTCAATCTCTTTTAGCACGTGTTTCAGATAGTTCGATTTTTTCCGCAATGTATTCGTTCAACTTTGGGAAGACCTTTGTGTGTGTGTCTGTAAGTGAGAATGAAGGTAGGGGGAGGCGTATATAAGATAATTTAATAGTTAAGTAAAGGCATAAGATCAATATATGGAAACGTAAAAGTAGAGGCTAAAATGAAAAGAAAAAAATGAATGATAAAGTAGAAGAGATTAAACAAACAAACAAACAAAAAAAGTACTTGATGGAGACGCTTCAAGGCTCTCCGGTTAATGCCCTTGGTGTGGTGTGGTGTGGTGTGGTGTGGTGGGGTGAAGTGTGGTGTGGTGTGGTGTGGTGTGGTGTGGTGTGGTGTGGCGAGGTGACGTGAGGTGAGGTGAAGTGAGGTGTAGCCATAGTGTAATATGTGGCGTGATGTGATGATTTCGTGTGGCGTGGCGTGGCGATTTTTTGTGGTAACAGGGTTTTACGGTGTATTGTATGGTACGCCTTCGCTCAAGCCGCTGAAGTCTACGGAAGTGAAACACCTCACGTCCGAAAATCATTAGTGAGACAGACGGACGGGGCCACTTCTAGCGATGCTCCCCCCCAAAAAAAAAAAATAAAATAATAAAATGGAGTGGCAAAAATACTTCCATCATGCAAAAATGGCAGTCAAGTTTCTTACTGGATTTCAATAATGCACTGGGAAGGAGTATTGAAAAATTTAAAAATGTTTCCCCTCAAGCTTTCTTACCTTCTCGTGCTAATTGATTTCCTTCCCACCTTTCCTTCCTACCTTTTTCTTTTCTCTTTTCTGCTTTCTATCACTTTTCTGCTACTCTTTTGCTACACCCTGCTAATTCTCTCTCTCTCTCTCTCTCTCTCTCTCTCTCTAACACCGTCTCTATCGTAATTTTTTATTTCTTGAATTAACCTTTCTGACTCCCCTCGCTCCCCTTCCTACCTCCCTGTCTTTCCCTCTCCTCCATCCCTTCTCCCTTCCTCTCCTTGTCTCTCCCTCTTCATCCATTCTCTTCCTTTCCCCCACCCTTTATTATCCTTGTCTTTCCCCCTCCCCCTCTCTCATCCTCCCCATCCTCTCTTCTCTCCCCCCCCCCTTCTCATCTCGCCTCCAACTCTTCTCTACCTTCTCTCCTTCCTTCTCCATCTACACCTCCTCGTCCCTCCCCCTTCCTACACTTCATCCTCCCTTGCCCTTCCTCCACCCTTTCCCTTCCCACTTCCATCTCCCTTCCTCTTCCCTTCCCTCTCCTCTTCTTCCTCCCTCCCTTTTCCCCTTCCCCCATGCTCTTCTTCCTCCTTCCTTTTTCCCCTTCCTACTCTCTTCCCATTCCCACTTCCTCCTCCTTTCCCCTTTCCTCCTCCCTTCCTCCTTCCTCCTCCTCCCTTCCCCTTCCTCTTCCCTTCCCTTTCTTCTTCCTCCTCCCTTCCCCCTCATTCCTTCCTCCGCCCGCCCCCTGGGATGACGCCGCCTTCAGGATAGAATTACAACTTGTGGCCTGTGGTAAGAAGGGTACAGGAAGGAAGGAACCAAGGAAGGAAGGAAGGAAGGAAGGAAGGAAGGAAGCAAGCAAGCAAGCAAAGGAGGGAATGAAGGAAATCTCTCTCTCTCTCTCTCTCTCTCTCTCTCTCTCTCCACTTAATACAACAGTCACCTAAATCTACCTTCATTTATATACAGTCTCTCTCTCTCACCAATGACTGTCTTCCGTTTCCGCACACTCTTCATCGCCTGTGCACATAGTAAGTCGTTGGTGTACACATTTTGTACCGTGTGGACGTACTCACCCTCGTGCCACACACACACACACACACACACACACACACACACACACACACACACACACACACACCTTTCTCCACAAAGTAATTCAAACATCCATAAATCCAGCAATGGGGAAGAGGCAGGAGAGTCGAAAGGAATTTTGCATTTGACTGTACACTCCCCATTATTTCTACACTTCCTATGTCCTTTGTACAATATATCTACGTGTGATTCATAGTTTGTACGCACTCCACATCGTCTGTACATACTAACCCAACGTTTGCACACCTTCTACAGTGTTCCTACAGTCATTTATGTACATCAATTGACACCAACTCGTCTGAAGCACATCCTGCACAAACTACGTCGATGTACATTTCCCGAAACGCCACAACTTTTCACAGCCTGCGTCCCCCGTGTACAGTTTTTATCCGTCAGATTCCACACACATTGTTTTATGACACAAGAGTCTTTTAAACGCTTACACCTGCACTTAAAATGATTACCAACATGTTAAATTACTATGCTTTATATTTCTCTCTTACATTTTTATTTCTGTGTTGCCTTTTTACGTTTTATATTGCCACTGTATTTTCAAGGGTTATAGTTCTCTTTCTAATCTACGTTTCACAGTTCTGCATTTCAGTATTTTCATCGAGCCTTATTTCTTCTCTCACACAAACACTTTCATCACTTGTTTCCTGGATATTTCAAGCGCCGGTCAACTTAGTCAATTTGAAAAGATAGCATTGAATACCGGTAATGTCAATCCGGGAAAAAAAGAAAAAAGAAAACGGGCGCCACACAAACGCCTCATTGTTTACCTCCCTGCCTGTGTCTGAACCACTACGACGACGCTGGCTTCGTCTTCGTCTACACCAATGTTTACTTTTACACATACGTCTAACTTCGCTTACGTTCAAGCTTACTATGCCTAAAGTTTATACATATATCCCCGAACACCCACTCCACTTCGCTTGCTCATAAAATGTAAAATAATGTAACTACTATTTCTTTACGATCAGGATTAAAGCTTGCTCACATTTTCCCATATATCTGATAATCTGCAAAAAAAAAAAAAAAAAAACGCGGAACATACAACACTCTTCATTATAAACTATTTTGAGGCAAGGGTGACTTTATTATCCCTGCTACATAAATATTTCAAAAACACACCTCACGTACCAAACCAAAATTTGATTGAGAATTTAATAATAACAGTGTGAGAAATATTTTGGCATATGAAAGACCTTTGCCCTTTTAATATAATTTTTTCCTGTTTAAATTACACCCTGATAATCACATATATAGGCTAAAAAGTTGGTGAAATCTGTAGTTTTAATGCCATTAATTATAAACTTTATCAACTTTACTTCCACAGAAAACTGATATACACACCAAAACTAACACGACCGTCGGTGTGACTTCGTTTTACCCACTGAGTCCCATATCTATCCCTATCTATCTATATTTATCTATCTCTCTACATTTATGTCTATCTAAATTTATCAGTCATCTATCTACATCTATCTATCGATCTAAATCTCTCTATCTATATATGACGATAAAAATATTCAAAAGTCAGAATATAATAAGTGGTTCAATATTTTCCGCCAAAACTTCACTATGAGAGACACTGAAATTTTTGGCCATTGTAAGTACAGTAAATTTGCCTGAAGTTAGCAGGAATAAAATGCCAAGGATATATTGCGTCGATGAGTTAAATAATTTCACGTGAATCTGCATGCAAAATAATGAACTGACATCCCAACCACTAATGTAGGTTTAATATTTGTAGTTCTTTTTTTCAGCTTAATTATAATGACGGTAATTCATGTGTTATACAAACGGGAAGAGTTTGTTGCCTTTCCACATTTCTTGAGTTAGCTTAATGTTTGTAATGAATCGCGTTCGTAGACGGAAGCTGAGTAGTCTTTTTATTTTCTGGCTGATATAACACTTATTTCGACAAAACTGTTATTACATCTGTGTTCATTATAGAGAAAGCAAGGTATTGTTTTGCTCGACAAATACCAAAATTAAAAATCAACAACAACAATAATAACAAAATAATAATAATATAACAATAATATCATCACCATCATTATTATTATTATTATTATTATTAGTTATTATTATTATTATTATTACTATTATTATTATTATTATTATTATTATTATCATTATGCCCTGGTAACAAATTCAGAGTCAAAACCATACAATCTTCTCTGCTATCCTTGTCGTATTCAAGTCCTTTGGTCACATCTTGTAGGAGCTCCTTAGCATGGGTCAACTGGCCTACTGCAGTTATCCTCTCTTCTTATGTTTTTTTTTTTACAGTATGTTCTTAACCTCCCGCACTCACTATCCTTGGGCAAAAAAGTACCTCCGAACACACACACACACACACACACACACACACACACACACACACACACACACACACACACACACACAAAACCTCTTCAACCACCGGCCAGTTTATAAAGTCCTTTCAATCAAGAGCATAAAAGGGCCAAAACAAAAGTATATACAGTGTGTGTGTGTGTGTGTGTGTGTGTGTGTGTGTGTGTGTGTGTGTGTGTGTGTTTGTTTGTGGTATAGGAGGAGGACAAAAGGGCATGCGAGGGAGGAGAAAGGTGTGCTGTGTGTCGCGTGAAGGTGGAATGCATCAGGGTATCAGGTATCAGGGACTTGTTATTTATATGCAAATGGTGTGTATAATGCAGCCTGAGTGGGCAGGTGGGATGGGGTGTTGGTGTGGTGTTGGCAGGGTGTGGGGTGTGAGAAGTGAGGGCGCGGGATGTGTGGGGAAGTGTGTGAGGATGTGGTGTGGTGTGGGATGAAGTGTGGTGGGTGGGTGTGATGAAGTGAGGTGCAGGTGGGTGTGCGTGCTGTGGTGAGGTGTGGGATGTGAGGGTGCAGGAGGTATATTGAAGTGTAAGGTGATGTGAATGGGGTGTGACAGATGTGAAGTATCAGTGAGGGGTGAGGTGAGGTGTAGTGGGGTGGTGTGTGAGGTATGGGTGGAGTCAGTGGGGTGCTGGTGAGGGGTGGGGTGAGGTATGTGAGGTTCCAAGAGGTATAACGAGATTTGAGGTGCGTTATGTGAGGTGTGAGAGATGTGAGTTGCGTCGGTGAGCAGTGGGGTGGGGTATGTGGGGTGGAGAGCGTGGGGTGTTGGCGTGAGGGGTGAGGTGTGGGGTGCAAACAGGCTGTGTAAGTGTGGGCTGTGAGGGGTGTGGAAGGTGTGGGATGCCGGTGTGTAACGCTCAGTGGGAAGGGCGAAATCTAGGTGAAACAGGTGTGAAAGTAAATGGTGTAAGTACGAGTAGGTGAGGGTGTAGGTGTAGGCTCAGGAAAATTGTTTATCAGGGTAGGTGCAAGAGAAAGCAGGATATAGTGTAGAGTGTTAATGAAAAAAAAATTAAAAGAGGAGGTGTGAGGGGTTGAGAATGAAATCAGGGGTTAAGAAAGAAGTGTGAGGTTGAAAAAGAAGTGTGAGGTAAATAAGTGTGGGGATAAGAGGGGTTGAAAAGAAAGTGTAGGGTTAAGAAAGAAGTGAGAGGTTGAGAAAGAAGTGAGAGGTTGAGAGAGAAGTGTGTGGTTGAGAAAGAAGTGTGGGGTTGAGAGAGAAGCGTGAGGTTGAAAAAGAAGTGTGAGACATGAACAACACCTATAATGGCACTGAAACGTGATCTGAATTTAGGAAGCTCAAAAAATTTAAAAAGTTTACCAAATTTTGATACGAGAAGTTGGAGAAAATGACAGAAAGCAAAATAAATAAACAAATAAGTAAATAAAAGTGTCACTGTAGTATATGAAAAGTAGAAGTGAGTAATCTACCTAAGTGCTCTCATGGGGTAGGCAGAACGAAGAGTAATTTTTTTAGGAAGATGAAAAAATTTGTAGAAAGAATATGAGATTTGAACATGGAATGATGGGTGTTGAATTGAGGGAGACGAGAATTAAGTTTTGTGTGTGTGTGTGTGTGTGTGTGTGTGTGTGTGTGTGTGTGTGTGTGTGTGTGTGTGTGTGTGTGTGTGTGTGTGTGTGTGTGTGTGTGTGTGTGTGTGAGAGAGAGAGAGAGAGAGGAAAAAACATATATCCCCTCTATAAAAAAAAAAAGAAAACGAAAAAAGAAAAAACACAACCCCCCCAACCCGTCCAAAATCGTATAATGATATAAAAAACAATTCTGTAGTTCCAATTTTGACCACCAGAGGGACATTAAGAAAATCAACATTTTTGCCATTTTTAGCCAAGTTTCGAAAAATGTTGGAATCTCTTATTTAACCCACTGGATCCCAGGGGTGCTGGGCGAGGCATGGCACTGGGTGGGTACTAAGCGTACCGCCCTCCGCCTATCGGCTCATAGTCGCGAAGCTCGTAGGTCCCTACCCGGGGGTTCCATACTTTATAAACACTTGAAAAATCCCCACTTCTGTCCAATATTCCGGACACTGGGCTCCAATGGGATATACATCATATTTCCCCGTAAAGAGCGACTCCTGTTAGAGCTGTTTAGAGAGCTCTGTATGCATTCCTCTTGATTTCCATAGAGGATAGACAGAGACAGACAGACAGACAGATAGAATGATAGACAGACCGAGACAGATGGACAGACAGACTTGCCCTTATATATACGAACACTCTCTCTCTCTCTCTCTCTCTCTCTCTGACACACACTCAAACACACACGGGCGCATACACATTCACATACAAAAATTTACGCCGTACCCGCCCCCTCCTCTCTCTCTCTCTCTCTCTCTCTCTCTCTCTCTCTCTCTCTCTCTCTCGGCAGTATTTTTCCTGGGCGCTGCGTGGGGGCTATTCAACACACGGGTCGCCCAGCTTAATACTTGCTTTTAACACATTTCTGGGGGCGTTAGTTGCTGGAGAGAGAGAGAGAGAGAGAGAGAGAGAGAGAGAGAGAGAGGTGTGTGTGTGTGTGTGTGTGTGTGTGTGTGTGTGTGTGTGTGTGTGTGTGTGTGTGTGTGTGTACACTTTGTCAGTATATGAATAGTTAATATTCTGTGCTTTTTATGTAATCTACTGTATGTAGATAATGAAATACCGCATATAACATACTTTAAGGTATGATACAGTAGTTAATATATATATATATATATATATATATATATATATATATATATATATATATATTGACAGATAGGTAGATAGATAGCTATAGACAGAGATAGAAAGATAGAGAGATACAGACAGATAGATGGATAGACAGACAGATATCACTTAGGGAGAGATGTCAGAAAGACTCCTGAACCTACGAGAATACAAAGGATATGGACAGGCACAAAGCCGGGATATATATATATATATATATATATATATATATATATATATATATATATATATAATCTCTCTCTCTCTCTCATTTTGTTATATATTCAACCCCCCTATATATATATATATATATATATATATATATATATATATATATATATGTTTCTGTAACCCTTATGCAATTTTACTTAACTAAGCGAGACCAACTGCACTGTAGGGAACACTTCTTACAATTCAAAAACGTTCTCTTGATGGATGGACCGGGAAGGAGACGTTGCATTTATCTTGTCTTTTTCTTCGTTTTTCAATCAATAACCTTCTTGTAACCTGCAGACAATTTTCTCCGGTTTGGAGGGCACCCAAGCGTGTTTACTCCAGCCCTGACAATGATCCTTAACCTCTTTCAGCTTAGATTATGGCCACGTGTAGTTGGACATGAAGGCCCAATTTTGACGTGTAACAAGACAACATTCATATCTCATACCTAACGCTCATCTAACTTCACACAGACTATAGTAAAGGTTAATGTAGACTATTTATAATTTTTACAGCTCAAAGGGTAATTACAGACTCAAGGAATTTCTCACGAGACAAAAAAGGCGGCATAAAAAAAAAAGGCAGCCTATCGGTACCACGTGACGCGCCTGGAATGACACCTCGCTGGAATCTCAACCCTGGAAACGAGGATGGCCTGGAAAGGGAGATTTTATTTATTTATTTATTTCATCCACACAGCCCTTTCGGAACGGTGACGCCTTTTTGAATTATACTTTTAACATCTGTAGACGATTTTATTTAGCCATGGAGAGAGAAAATAAAGCAAATAATAATATGATAGTTTGTTACATAACCAAGCACTCAGAGACAGCATACCTTCGCCTACGACTATAAATTTATTGTTAATTTATACATCCAGACCCGAATCCAGCTCAAAATCTAATCAACTCTTCCTCGACCCACTGTCCACCTATCCTCCAGGTTACATTTCAATCCGATAATAACTTTTTGATATAACTTGTACACACACACACACACACACACACACACACACACACACACACACACGGGGAATACATAACCTCCGTCCATCTTTTCAACTCTCAATTATACTTTTAACTACACCTCATCCTACATCAACCACTACCATAACTACACCTCTAACTACATCAACCACTACCATAACTACACCTCTCACTACATCAACCACTACCATAACTACACCTCTAACTACATCAACCACTACCATAACTACACCTCTAACTACATCAACCACTACCATAACTACAACTCTAACTACAGCAACCACTACCATAACTACATCTATAACTACAACCACTACCATAACTACATCTATAACTACAACCACTACCATAACTTCACCTCTAACTACATCAACCACTACTATAACTACACCTTAACCTACATCAACCACTACCATAACTACACCTCTAACTACATCAACCACTACCATAACTACACCAGCTACATCAGCCACGACTATAACTACGACTCTAACTACACCAACCACTACCATAACTACACCTCTAACCACATCAACCACTACCATAACTACACCTCTACTACATCAACCACTACCATAACTTCACCTATAACTGGCCTATAACTCAAGCTCACTCGCCATTTCCACAAGCCAGCGCAACAAAACTAAGGGGAATTATAAAGTGTGTTAATTGCTATAACTATTACGCCACAACTATTTCACCTACTGCTATAATTGAACCTATAATTATCGCTTCAAGGCCACCCCGCACAACGCACACCAGACGAAACACACACACACACACACACACACACACACACACACATACGATCGATTAAAAAAACAAACTAACACGACTAATTAAAAAAAAAACACGACTGAAGGAATTATCATCGAAATAATACCCACGATTGATAAAACCAAGACTGACTGAAGGATAAAAAACGACATAAAACAGAACACACACACACACACACACACACACACACACACACACAGCATCATTTTGCTTGCAAAACCTGCACCTATTTTTACCTCATTCCTCGAGTGACCCGCTAATTGGGAGTAAGGTAGACGGCATTGGGAAAACCAGGTGAGAAGTAGGGACCAGCTGAGAATTAGGGAGCAGGTGAGAATTATAGACCAGGTGAGAATTAGGGACCAGGTGAGAATTAGGGGCCAGGTGAGAATTAGGAACCAGGTGAGAATTAGGGACCAGGTGAGAATTAGCGACCAGGTGAGAATTAGCGACCAGGTGAGAATTAGCGACCAGGTGAGAATTAGGGGCCAGGTGAGAATTAGGAACCAGCTGAGAATTAGGGACCACGTGAGAATTAGCGACCAGGTGAGAATTAGGGACCACGTGAGAACTTGGGGCCAGGTAAGAATTTGGGACCAGGTGAAAATTTGGCACCAGATGAGGATTTCGGACCAGGTGAGAATTAGGGACCAGGTGAAAATTTGGCACCAGGTGAGGATTTGGGACCAGGTAAGAATTTGGGACCAGGTGAAAATTTGGCACCAGGTGAGGATTTGGAACCATGGTTTTGTTGGAGTATTGTTCTTTTTTTTCTTTCTTGGGTGACTTGTGGGTTTATGAAGATAAGTGCTGTGTTGGTCCTTTTTTTTTTTTTTTTTTTTTTTTTTTTTTTTTTTTTTACGGCACTTAGAAAAACCATGTGAGAATTAGCGACTATGGTTTAGCTTGGGATGGTTCATGGTTTTGAGTGAATGGGCTCATTTGGTTGTGTGTGTGTGTGTGTGTGTGTGTGTGTGTGTGTGTGTGTGTGTGTGTGTGTGTGTGTGTGTGTGTGTGTGTGTGTGTGTGTGTGTGTGGATATGCACGTCTAGGCCTGTACTTCCTCTTTAAACGCGTCAGTCGAATGGCTCTACCCCAATGGTTTTAAGAAGAGTGATTTAATGTGGGTCGTTTGGCCTGTGACATGGCGTCAAAAATATGAAAAGTTTGGGTAATGGGTGGATGACTGAGTGGCTTTTTTTATTTTTTTATTTTTTTTATTTAATGGGCACTGCTGAATGTTCTATTTTTGTACACACCTATTCCTGTTCTTGCGTTTGTCGATGATAACTGGGAATGAGGGTTAAGGTGATGATGATGATGATAATGATGATGATGATGATGATGATGATAAACAAGCTTCACCACACAAAACAAGCATTATACACCACATACACTATTAATTCAAGGTGTATGTATATCAAGATTAAGTCAGAGATAGTGAAGGTGACTCTGATTCCTACACATACATCGCACGACTGAGACAGGTGTGGCAGAGAAGATTCAGGTGTGTAAATAACTGGGAAGAAAGATTGAACACCTGGCAGGGAGTTGTGCGTCCCTATTCTCGTCTTATAAGGAAACTCCCTAGCACCTTCTCATATGCGATTTATTTTGCTTATTACATCTTACTGTCTAAATGTGTTATATAAATCCATCAACATTGCCATATTCTGCATAAATGACGCACAGGAGGATACTAACCGGCATTATACAAAAATAAATCGCTATGGAAGAGGTGCTAGGGAGCTTCCTTACCCGACGAGCATACGGGCCATGATAACTGGCGAAAAGTACAAAGTCACATCCAATAAAGAGGCTGAATGAGGGGACGATTTTATTTGCAACAAGACAGGCTTTTCCAATTACAGTAGTTGAATGCAGCTTTCGTAATTTTCCCTGTTAATAGACGGTTTTCCTAGGCTGAGTAAAATCGTCTGGTAATAGCAATAATTCTTTTCCATCCTCTCTCTCTCTCTCTCTCTCTCTCTCTCTCTCCTTCACATGGCATAATTTCGTAAAATCTTAAAATCAGAAGTTAACCATCAGATAAAATATGATGGTTGGTGAATTACAAAGGAGCTGAGATTTTCTCTGAATATTCCTTTGGTAAAACAGTCAAGGGGAGTAACAGGAATCTCATACAAAATAAATTCTCTCTCTCTCTCTCTCTCTCTCTCTCTCTCACACACACACACACACACACACACACACACACACACACGCACACACACACACACACACACACACACACACACACACACACACACACACATTTTCAGTGTGAAAACATTTCTTAGCATTACTATTTTCCTTTGACCAATCCTTTCATTTTTATCACTTCATTCTCTACTTAACGATGAAATGACGAGTAATAATTTTGCCCCCCCCCCTCTCTCTCTCTCTCTCTCTCTCTTTCGCTGGAACACGTTGTGGCTGAGATTCAGGATTTCTCGGTAATCTCTTGTTGACCAGATGAGAGTCGTTTTTATTTCTATTTTTTTCTTTTCTTATTTTTCAAAGGTCGTGGAATTCTGGCCGTGTCAAAGAATGAAGTGATATTTAGGCTACGGATATTCAGTGATATTTAAGGCACGGATATTCCATGACAGTTAGGACAGGGATATTCGAAGGTGATATTCTGACAGGGGTACTAAAGAGAGACGCCTTCATGTGGTGGCACCGATATATCTATGTGGCTCCTCTGAGTGGATGGGAACTTTAGCCTGCAGCCAGCCGGGTTCACGTTCAGATAGGCTTGGGTTCCATACAACTCTAGCATGGGTGGGGGGCACCTTCTCATCCCTCCCTACCACCCCTCCCCCTCTCCAACACCGCTGTTTATACACGCCTCAGTTCCGTCTCCACACATACCTTACCAGGCTTTAGGTAGGGCCGACACTGTTATATTTCTCCCATAAACACCTTTGACAAACGTGGGAATAAAGTGAAATACTGCTAGAACCCTGGCTGTTCTTGGGTTACGATTTATTTTTTTATGGTTCACAAAAACAATGAATTATATGTAGTGTGTGTGTGTGTGTGTGTGTGTGTGTGTGTGTGTGTGTGTGTGTGTGTGTGTGTGTGTGTGTGTGTGTGTGCGTCCGTGCGTGCGTGCGTGCGTGTGTGTGTGTGTGTGTTTAATTCCTTTCAGTGTTTATGTCCCGTAATTCCTTTCAGTGGTTCATTCCTGTCATTCCTTTCAGTGGTTCATTCCTGTCATTCCTTTCAGTGGTTCATTCCTGTCATTCCTTTCAGTGGTTCATTCCTGTCATTCCTTTCAGTGGTTCATTCCTGTCATTCCTTTCAGTGGTTCATTCCTGTCATTCCTTTCAGTGGTTCATTCCTGTCATTCCTTTCGGTGTTTCATTCCTGTCATTCCTTTCAGTGTTTCATTCCTGTGTTTCCGCTTCAGTGTTTCATCTGTGTAGTGTAATGCCTGGGTGTAACCCGGACAAGGCTGCCACTTACACTTTTACGTCGCCCTCTCCAGTATTTTTGAGGCCCTATAAAATTGAATCCTGAACTTTCGGAGGAGATAAAATACAACGAGGAAAACTTTGTAGGGGGGATGGGGGATAGGGAGAGGAGAGAGGGAGGGGAGGGAGGGGTGACGGGGGACGAGATGAAGGGCAGGGAAGGGGAAGGTGACAGGGAAAGGGATGGGGGAGGGATAGGGGGAAAGAGACAGACAGACAGATAAACAGCGAAAGACAGATAGAAAAGCTGACAGATCGAGACAGACAGACAGAAAGGAAGGAGGGAAGAAAGGAGATCCCTGTCAATTCACATACAAGGAGACTAAGAGACAGACAGGTAGAGTGACAGCCGTGGTCCCGTAGAAGACAGGTGAAAGGTGGGTAAAAGACAGGTGTGTGTGTGTGTGAGAGGACGAGGGAAATACTCAAGTCTTTGTTGTTTTCTGGGGCGAAGCAATGGGGATGATTATTCTTTGTCGCTCCCTTGCTTTGAGACGAGAAGGTAGATAGATAGATAGATAGAGAGAGAGAGAGAGAGAGAGAGAGAGAGAGAGAGAGAGAGAGAATGTGGAACTGTGATCATTGCGTCCCATAGGAGAGAGGAGGGGAGGGGAGAAGAAAGATACAGAGACAGACAGACAGACAGTGAGACGGACAGAAAGAGAGACAGACAGTGAGACGGACAGAAAGAGAGACAGACAGTGAGACAGAGAGACAATGCAGTGGTCATCGCGCGGTGTCCTTTCTTGCGATGCTACGGAATCCAATTATTGACGTGGGCAGACTCGTACCGACAGCCATCACCCCAAGTCATGAATCCCACGACGACCGTTTGCCTGGCAGCTCCTAAGATTCATAAGATCAATTTTTGTAACGAGGGGGGGAGAGGGAGGGTGGGGAGAAAGAATGGAGAGGGGGAAAGAAGAGGGGGAGGGAAGTGGTTCAAATGTGAGAAGAGGAAAAGATGGGGGAAGGGAAGCGATGGAGAGAGGTTGAGTGGGAGGGAGGGGTGTGGATGGAAGAGAAGTGAGGAGTGGGGAGGAGGAAAGAGGCAGGAAAATGGGAGAAGGAAGGAAGGAGGGCGGGGAGAGCTTGGGAGGCAGGGAGGAACAGGGGGTGGGAAGTTGGGAGTTTGGATGTGAAAGTTGGGAGTGGAGGGGGAGGAAGAGAGAGGGAGACACGAGAGAGAAGGAGGGAGGGAGGAAGGATGATGGCTAAAGAAGAAAGGAGAAAGGAAGGAAGGAGGGAGGCAGAGATGGCGGGAAGGTTGGGAAGGAGGGAAGGAATAAGAAAATGTGAGGGGTGGTCAGAGTTGGAAAAGGAATTTAGAGAGCGTATGAAGAGGTACGGAAGGGTAGGTGGGGAGTAGGAAGGGGAGGGAAAAGGGATGGGAAGGGGAAGGAAGGATGGGAAGGGGATGATGGGATGGGATGGGGAAGAAGGGATGGGATGGGGAAGAAGGGATGGCACGGGGAAAGTTGGAGGGGAAGGGGAAGAAGGGATGGGAAGGGGAAGAGAGTGGGGAAGAAGGGATGGCACGGGGAAAGTTGGAGGGGAAGGGGAAGAAGGGATGGGAAGGGGAAGAGAGTGGGGAAGTGGACGGTGTTGGTGAGTGTACCCAAAGGACTGTAATCTTTGGTGATATCAATTTACCTGTTCCTTAATGGGGAGGAGGATCTACCTTCACACACACCTTTACACACTCTTGGAGGAAAGTTTACCTATCCACACACACACACACACACACACACACACACACACACACACACACACACACACACACACCTACCTTTACAAACTTTCAGGCGGTTAAGTGAATCACCCTGATACGTGGAGGAAATTTCTAAGATCTTGCTTTGACCACATCTGAAAGTTTAGCTAGTAATGTTACGGCAGGAGAAAAAAAATTAGCACCTGTAATCAATGTCATGTACCTTAAGTTCCCTGTAGACAGTGTTAAGGTTTGTTACGAGGAGGTGCATAAGAGTATGGGAGATAATATTACAGCTATATTTATAAAATTAATGTACACAGTAATAAAGGCAATTTATGATAACCGTGATTAGAATTCCACTCCCCAAACAAATGATCTATATTACTTAAACAATTTTCGACAAACTGCCTGTCTATCTGCTCTCAAGTGCCACGAACGCCAGGCAAAAAAATACGAAACCCAAACCCAGCAACACAGATATCAATTTTTCTCTTATCAAAAAGGAAAAAAAAAAAAAAATGAAATTACTAAAAGAACACGTTATAAAAATCAGTATAATAGTCTTCATCGAAAAGCAAAATAATGATAACAAATTCCGAAAATCTCTAAGCACTCTCTGGCAGCATCAATTAATCAAATCCCCAAAGAACTTCTACTTATATCAGAAAAATGAAGGCAGCAGCACCAAAAACATGTCCACAAATCACAAAACAGTGGAAAGAATGACGAGACTGAGATGACTATAATTCCTAACGCTTCCTTTGAATCCGTATTTACACTAAAAAATACAAATATGATTCCTGCACCTTCTCCAATTCATTTAGGGGTAACTTTACTGAAGATACATTTACTGTGAGAGTTCTATGGCTTGAAGTTAGTCGCCTCAACTTCAACCATAACACCTGGGTCACATAAATCACCTCTATGAATATTAATGAAGCAAGGAACGTTATATAAAAACCTGTATTAATGCACAGGCAATTTTTTTTTCTTGTATGCAAGGAAGAAGGAACCAATGCCCAGAAGCCCGCAAGACTGTTCCCTCCAAGACAAAACAAAAACAAAATCACAGACAGCCAAATTCAAGACATGAGTGGAAACTAATAAACCTATCTCTGATGTTAAAAAGGTAACAAATAATTACCTAGCAATTACTGTCCATTTAACATCTCTGGTCTGTAAGATATCAAAAGCAGTGAAAAGGACCATATCTGTCAGAATCTGTAGGAGGCAAATACATCTCATTACATGTTCATACAATGGAGTACGAAATAATCCCATCTGTCTCGTGAATCTTATGCATTTTTTCAGCGATAAACTAAGTACGAGTGATGAAATTTGGTAACGTTGTCTATCTCGATTCAAAGAGATTCGATAAACTTCCCCCAAAAGACTCATTCAGACGCTAAGGGTACATGGTTTCAGTGGCAGTGTAGTCCAATGATTCGATAACTGACTTAAAGGATACAAAAAGGGCTGTAACAAATGGAAACGAATCACACGGACAAGACAATGCAGAGGACAGCAACATGATTCACTCCCTGACATAAATTAGAAGCACCGGTACAAGATTTTCTACGATAAAAAAGGCATGGGAGACAAAAGCAGAACAGCATCGTTATATATGTCTCTAAAGCTGATTAAAAGTTACCTTCCTTTCTGGGCTATGACTGTGTGGAATATGATATGCATTCATTCTCTCCTACGAAATTCCCATGGTACTTTTTCGATGCTGCGTTTTTTTACTTTTATTTATTATCATTTTACATTTTCCCGCCCGCTTCAGCTAAAGAGACTGCTCAGTTGTGGGGCCGTCCCGCACTGCTATCTTTGTCTTTAACTCATAGAAGAGATACCACAGTCATAACCTATCTTCAACAGCCTCGAAAGGATAAAGAGGTCTGTGTGGTTTACTTACTTTTCTACTATGTATTGCTCTGAATGTGGGGAAAAAGAGGGAAAGAGAAGACAGGGAGGGAAGAGGAGGAAAGGAGGAAGAGAGAGGGAAGGTGGGAGAGGGGAGGCAGGGGAGGAGAGAGAGGCAGGGGTGTCAAGGTGGGGGTAGGGAGGCAGGGGGAGGGGTAAAGTAAGGAGATGTTATTGTGGCTGGCGGGGTACGTGGGGTGAGGGTCATAAAAGAGGTGATTTGATGGAGAGTGATAGAGCAGGGAGGGAGGGAGGGAGGGAAGTGGGAAGGGAGGGGTGGAGGGGAAGGCGGAGAGTGACAGAGGGGAGGGGGGGGGGAGCGAGAAGGATGGAGGAGAGAGGAGGGAAGGTGGGGAGGGAGATTGATAGAGGAAGAGAGTGATAAAGGAGGTCAGAGAAGGAGGGGTGGAAATATGGAGGGAAGGAGGGATGGAGGAGAGGCAAGAAGGAAGAAGGGAAGCTGCAAGGGGGAGAGGAAGGACGGATGGAAAGAAGAATGTGTAAGAAGAGGAGGAGAAGAAGGAAAGAAAAGACTGAGGAAAGAAAAGAGAAAAAGTTATTAAAGTGGAAAGGGAGGAGGAAGGAACAAGAAGTGAATATGAGAGAGAGAGAGAGAGAGAGAGAGAGAGAGAGAGAGAGAGAGAGAGAGAGACAGACAGACAGACAGACAGACAGACAGACAGACAGAGAGAGAATCCATATATCCCACCATCTCCCTCCTTCAAGGTTTGTAAATATCACATTTAATTTGGAAAAGTCTCCCCTAAAATGAATAAAAAAAAACGAGTATAAAATAGTTTCGAGTTTGCAAAGAATAAATTGAAACATACATAATCGAACTGGAAAAAATTACGGCTCAAAAATATATATGACTATCTAAAAAGTGGCTAAAAAAAAAAAATAAAGAAATTAAATAGACCAACTAACCAAACAAAAGACAACTGAGAAAATACTATGATGAAACAACACACACACACACACACACACACACACACACACACACACACACACACACACACAAATCCCGCTACAACTAAAAAAAAAAAAAAAAAGCAAAAAGGGCTGAACAGACCACAAAAAAAATCGTAAAAAAAATCGCCTTGAAATCTAAAAAAAAGAGGAGAATAAAGAGAGAGGGGAAAAAAAGAGAGGCGAAAAAAAGATCGATCCATGAATCCACCAAAGCCGAAAGTTGACGAGAAGGCTCCTATCATCCTCTATAGAATTCCCTGCCCAGGAAAATGGACATGAAATATTCAGGATCTCGTCTCTTCCTTTCCTCAAATTTCTGAAAAGCCAAAGATTTCCTTCTAGGTCGATGGGATCTTTTAAGACAAGCTGCCTGAGTGGGTTAGGAGGGGAGGGGAGGGGAGGGGAGGGGAGGGGAGGGGAGGGGAGGGCTGAGGATAGCAGAGGATAGGAGAGGAGAGGAGAGAAAAGGAGAGGGGAAGGAAAGGGGTGAGGAAATGGATTAGAGGGTGGGGAGGGCAGGGTGTGGGGAAGAGGGTGAGGGAGGGGGGATAAATGGGGTGGAATGGGAGGAAAAGGTGAATGGTGGAACTCAGGAGGGGGAGGGGGATGGAGAAGGGCGTGGGGGGAGAATAAAATGAGGAAATCTGAGAGAGGAAGGGGGTTAGGAGGGGTGTGATGGAGGGGAGGGAAAATTTGGGGGAGTATGCATAACTGGAAGGTGGGAGAGAAAATCTGGGGGGGGAGGGCGTGGGAGAAGGGGAAACTAGGGAGGGGAAAGAAGGGGGAGGAAATTTGAGAGAGGAAAGGGGGAGGAAGAGCAGCTGCGAAGGTCTGGCAGTGTGAAAATGGTTTGTGGGGTGTGGGAGTGCAAGGGTGAATGGGTTAAGGGTGAAATGGGTCGGAATTACGTGCTGAATGGGGTATAATGAAGAGTGTTGTATTTTAGGTGAAGACAGTGTGGGTAGAGAGAGTGAAATGGAAGAGAGAGCAAAGTCGTAGGGTGAGAACGGAGAGGGTGTGAATTGGGAGACGTGTAGGGGAGAGAAGGGAAGTAGGATGGGTAGGGTGATAGGGTGTGTGGTGATTAAGAGGAGTGTGAAGGGTGTTGTGGAATGAGAAGTGTGAGCAGGGTAGGGTGATGGGGTGTTCGACAGCAAGGAGTATGTAAGAGTGAGAGTGGAGTGAGAGAGAGAGAGAGATAAACTATAATGGGTACCAAGATGAGGAGAGAGTGGTGAAGGAGTGGTTGTGGTGTGGCAAGAAGAGGTTGTGCGATGGGGAGTGGGGTAATGGGGTGTTCTGCTGTCTAGTGGGGGGTGGAATGGGTGAGGGGTGAGAGTGGTGTGGTGGATGATGAGGTAATGTGATGGGGAATGGGGTGTTTCGCTGTCTAAGTGTTAATATGTTAATCTCTGTTATAATGTATGGCAATATAAAACCATACATAGCGAGCATAAGTGTGTGTGTGTGTGTGTGTGTGTGTGTGTGTGTGTGTGTGTGTGTGTGTGTGTGTGTGTGTGTGTGTGTGTGTGTGTGTGTGTGTGTGTGTGTGTGTGTGTGTGTGTGTGTGTGTGTGTGTGTGTGTGTGTGTGTGTGTGTGTGTGTGTGAGAGAGAGAGAGAGAGAGAGAGAGAGAGAGAGAGAGAGAGAGTTAAAGCAAGGAAAGCTGACTCTGAATAAAAACTTTGGAAGAGAGAAGTGAGACAGAGGACGAGGTGGGATGAGAGAGAATTCTGGTGAAGTGTGGGTGGAGGAAGGCTGTTGTGAGTGAGTGAGAAAGTGAGCTAAGGAAAGATGGTGTGAGAGAGAGAGAGAGAGAGAGAGAGAGAGAGAGAGAGAGAGAGAGAGAGAGAGAGAGAGAGAGACAGAGACAGAGACAGAGAGGGGGGGGGTTGGGTAAGTCAATGAGTGAGGCAGGGTGAGTGGGTGAGCAGGGTGAGTGGGTGAGGCTGGGTGAGTGGGTGAGGCAGGGTGAGTGGGTGAGGCAGAGGGAGTGAGTGAGGCTAGGTGAGTGGGAGTGGCAGGGTGAGTGGGAGTGGCTTGGTGAGTGGGAGAGGCAGGGCGAGTGGGTGAGGCAGGGCGAGTGGGTGAGGCAGGGCGAGTGGGTGAGGCAGAATGAGTGGGAGAGGCAGGATGACCGGGTGAGGAAAGTGAGTGGGTGAGGCAGGATGAGTGGGTGAGGCAGGGTGAATGGGTAAAAGAGGCTGAGTGGGTGAGGCAGGCTGAGTGGGTGAGGCAGGGTGAGAGGATGTTTCGAAAAATTTCCTCTCTAAAAAAACAATATCCTTGTCATATTACTACAAAAGTAAATAAATAAATAAATAAATAAATGGGGGATTGTTTACAGTACATCCGCCAAGGTAATCCAACATGGCCGCCTCTACTGCCCTAATCCCCTATGTACGAGATTAGGGAGGAGATTAGGGCGTTTTTCGTGGGGTAATCTGGGAGCAATTACCGGCGCCCTCCTTTCCAGTGATTTTTTTAGTGGTAGAGAGCGGTTATCATCCTAGTTCCTCTCCTGCCTCTCTTTATCTACCCCTCTCCTGCCTTATTTCACTGCCTACCCTCTCCTACCTGCCTGCCTGCCTCACCTCTCACTCATATTTTGCTTCCCTACTTGCCAAATTTCCTGTCTCTACCTTCCTACCCACCTGCCTCCCTACCTGTCTCTTCTCCTACCTTTCCCTCTTCTGCCTCTCTACCTGCCTACCTCTTCTGCCTCTCTACCTGCCTACCAATATGCCTTCCCACTTGCCTCAACACTTACCTTATTTCATTGCCTAGTCCTCTACTGCCTCCCCAGGTGCCTTATTTCACTGTCTAATTACCTCAATCCTGCCTCCCCTCCCTTGCTTTCTTTCTGCCACTTTATCTGGGTCATTATCTGCCTATCTTTCGGTTTCTTCTCCCTATTATCAGCCCCAGTCCTGCCTCACACTTTGCATCACCTCTCTTCTGCCTCTCTTCCTCTTCCATCTTCTGCTTCAACTGCCTCTCCTCCTGCCTCATCCTCTTCTCCATCACCTTTTTCCTTTCCAACTGCCTCTTCCATATCACACCTCTCCAAGTGGTAAGGCAAAGTGGTAATGAGCTGTACCACTTTTGCCTCTCCTTTGAAACATTCTCCCTACCTTTCCGCCACCTCACTGCAACCTACCTGCCTACCCCTCCCCCCCTCCCCTGCCTGACCACTTGCTTCCCTTCCCAACATGTCGTTTACCTCCCCACCTGCCTTCCTTCTTGCCTCACTACTTTCCCATCTGTCTCATTCCACTGCCTTCCCCCTGCCTCACCACCTACCTTCCTCCTGCCTACTCACCTCTCTCTCCATTCCTCTCATTCCTCACCTCCTGCGTCTCCACCTCTGATCGTCTCTTCTTTCATTACCTCACAGCTTCTTCCTTCACCTGCATGACCTCCCTCCTTACCCTCTGTCTTCCCTCCTACCTCATGCTTTACCTCCAGTCTTGCCTCTCTCTCTCTCTCTCTCTCTCTCTCTCTATCAGCTGCATATCATCCTCCCCCCTCCTTCCTCCCACACCCTCTGCCTCGCCACGTGCCTCAGTCATTAATCCCACCTGCCTGCCTATCCTATTACACCAGGTCAGCCAATTGCTTTTTCATGCTTTATCCCTCACAGACTTCCAGGCAGAGGCAGATGGCAGGCAGGGAGAGAGGCTGGTTATTAGACAGGGAGGATAGATGAGATGCAGGAAGGGAGGTAGAAAGGGAGTACAAAGGAAAGCATAGGGGAACAGACCCATTACACCGTTCAAGGCAATTTGTTACAGGATAGGTTATAACTAATGTAACTATTCTATCTATGAAGGACAAGGGTAGGAAAGCAGAAAGGCTCCCCCCCACCCACCAAACCCTCCAGTCGAAGCCGGCAGGAAATAATAAGCAACACGATGCAGCAAAAGCATACAAAAGCTGTCAGGGAAACTTCACAGGAACGGATGTAAAGAAAATAATATTCTCAACTATTTACCCTGCTAAGTAAACACACCAACTTAAGGAGTATTTTGTTGTTGTTTTGTGGTTACCGGTACGCCCTCCATGTTATAACGGCAAGACATCTAAATTCATAAAAGTATTATTCAGAAGTGAACTTGCATAGCTGCGGATTGGAAAACATATACTTATCCAGGCGTTTTAAAATGTTAGTAAAATGTCACAGCTAAACACAGAAGGATGCAACGTCTTCCATATATTTCCAACTCTGATGAAGAAGTGCTTAGCCTCACGTGAGTAGGATCGCTTGCCAACGATTTTATGTTCACTGCCTCTAGTATAATTCGACTAATCTACTGTGATGTATTTCTTCGACAGCCATATTATCATGTCCTTTCACGACGCGATAATATGGGAGAAAGATAAGTAGATACGAAAATGGGTAGGTAAGTAGGCAGGACGGGAGTGAGACACAAGACAGGGAGGCAGACAGAAAGAGGAGGAGAAAAGAATGTTAGAGATTTATAGGAAGGTAGGTAAGTAGGTAAGAAGATGGGAGTGGGATATTTTGAAAGAATGGGAGGGACAGAGGCAGCACGCAGGTAGGTAGGCAGGTAGGCTGGTAGGTAGAAAGGTTGACTGGCTGGTTGGTTGGCTGGTTGGCTGGTAGGTAGGCAGGTGGGTTGGTAGGTAGATAGACAGGCGGGTTGGTAGGTAGACAGACTGACAGGCAGGTAAGCAGGAGAGAAATAAAGTAAAGAGGAAGACAGGCAGACTGAGAAACAGGAAGAGGGGTACAATGAGGGACGTGTAGGTAGGGTCAGCAGGTGGAAAAATTCGGTGAACGACCCGCATACAGAAGGATAAGGAAGTAGCTGAGACGTTTGTACACCCAGGCAACTCCATCATCCAGTCGTATCAGTGCCACCACGTGAAGGCACCCCTCTACAACACCAAAGGAAAAGTAGGTAACACTTCAAGACGCTTCACAACTCGAAGACTAAATTAAGAAAGTGATTAAGTTCAAGAAAAGTCAGATTTGTGATAATATGACCAAGAAAATCCGTCATACGCAAATCACACACTAATTTTTCCTGATCACGTTTTTCACAACACAATTCAATGACAGTAAAACAAAAATTAAATCAAATTTTAAATGACGGCCAATTAAAAAAAAAGGGGAAAAAATCACCATAAAACAGATTCCACAAAAAAAGTGTCAATTCCGAAAAATAAACATATATACATATTTTTTGGAATTGGGGGGGGGGGAGGCTCAGTGGCATAAACTTCCCGAATTAATGAGGCCCGAGAGATGAGAAAATTGAATTGAACTTTTGCATCCGGAGAATTCAACTTTTTTCATTAGCTTCCCCTCCAGACACACACGACACGGAGACACAATGGGCGGAGGTGAGGAGGTGCTGTGTGTGTGTGTGTGTGTGTGTGTGTTTGGGGAGGGAATAAGAGGGGGAGATAGATGGGGAGAGACGGGAGACAGAGGGGGACAGAGGGGAGAGACAAAGATAGGGGAATGGGGGATGGGGGGAGAGAGAGAGACATAATGGGTGGAAAGGAGGAGGTGCTTTGTGTGTGTCCGGGGAGGGAAGGCGATGGAGAAAGAGAGGGGGAGAGGAGAGGGGAGAGAAAGTTAGAGATAGGGGAATGAGTGAAGAGAGTGAGCGAGATACACAAAGGGCGGAGGTGAGGTGGTTTGTGTGTGTGTGTGTGTGTGTGTGTGTGTGTGTGTGTGTGTGTGTGTGTGTGTGTGTGTGTGTGTGTGTGTGTGTGTGTGTGTGTGTGTGTGTGTGTGTGTGAGAGAGAGAGAGAGAGAGAGAGAGAGAGAGAGAGAGAGAGAGAGAGAGAGAGAGAGAGAGAGGCAACTGTGCAAGATTAGGCAGCGTGTAGGAGGGAGAGGGAACAACAGAATAAAGCAAGAGAGAGAAAGGAGACGAGGAAAAGAGTGAGGCAGAGTCAGGCAAGGTTAGGCAGGAGGGACAGCCAAGGGTGAGGAAAGGAGAGGCAAGAGGAAGAGGTAAGGGTGAGGTGGGAGAAAGTGGGTGAGGCCGTGTTAGGCAGGAGGGGAGGGGCGGTGCTACGGATGAAGAGAGGAGGAGGAGGAGGAGGAGACGGAAGTAAAGGTGAGGTAGGAGAGGCAGGCAGGGTGAGGTGGCAGGATTGCGTAGGGTGAGGTAGGAAAAAGTTAAAGGGGAGGAGGGAAGAGGGAGAGGAGAGAGCTGTGGGAGAGGCAGGGAAAGGCAGGAAAATAAGGTAATACAGGAAAACAGAACTACAGGTGAGTCAGGGAGATTGCTGAGAGAGAAAGCTAAGGGTGAGGCAGGGGTGAGGTAGAAGGGAGTTAAGGGTAGGCATGAGAATGAGCTAATGGTGAAGCAGGAGAGGCAGGAGACAGGCATGAAAGGAAGGGGACAGGCAAGAGAGGACGGGGACAGGCAGGAGAGGAAGGGGACAGGCAGGAGAGGAAGGGGACAGGCAGGAGAGGAAAGGGACAGGCAGGAGAGTATCTAAGTGTAAGGCAGGAAAATCAAGAGATAAGCTAAAGGTTAGGTAGGACACAGAGACAAGGGTGAGGCAGGGGTGAGGCTGGGGTGAGGCAGAGAGAGAGAGAGAGAATAATTATATATATATTACTGACAAACAGACAGACAGATAAATATACAGTAGATACATATATGTAGTCAAAGCATGCCATGTGAAATCAGCTGTTCCCAGTCTGAAGGCGATATAATATACAAAAACCTGGACAAATGCAGTTCGGAATAATAATAATTTATGATATATATATATCATAAATTATTATTATTCCGAACTGCATTTCAACCGCTATTTCGACCATCGGCTCATCAATGCTGACAGCCTGCAAAAAATCGTAATTATGAAAACTAGTTGAAAGTTATCATCATCATCATCATCATCATCATCATCATCAAGACCTCCTTTTCACACCTAAGTATGGGGTCAGGTAGGGTCCAGAAAGCCGGGAAAGAAGAAACACGATAGGGGGAAAAGGTAAACGCATGCCTTGTTGTGAAACGGGAGAGAGATTCATTTTCTCACCATTCAAGCCCCTGGAATCCTGATTTTTGTCTCACAGGCCTAACCACAGCATTTTTTTTCTTCGAAGATATGCTGCTCTCTACCAGCCAAACAATTAATCCGTCGACTATGAAGCTAACAATGAGATTACAACGTATTTCATGTGCTCCTTCGTAAGTAATTCACCGCACCCACTAATAATAATAATAATAATAATAATAATAATAATAATAATAACGAAGACTCACGTGTGCAAAGATACCAGCGTTTTTCGTCGAGTAATATAATGAACTTTCGTTAAGCTGACAACGCCCTTTTACCTTGTTACCATCTCACCTTTCGTAAAAATAAAGCAGGAAATATGACAGAGATTTACACTTTATTTATCGATTACATAGGGAAGTGAAATACGCTGGAGATGTAAATACCTAATCATCCTGCCTAATTATCTACCTGTGTACCTGTCCTACCTAATTATCTACCTGTCTACCTGCCTGTCTACCTGTCCTATCTAATTATCTACCTGTCCTTCCTAATTATCTACCTGTCTACCTGGCCTACCTACCTGTCTACCTGCCTGTCTACCTGAACACTGCTTTCGACCGCAGTGTGAGGTTATCATTTTGTAGCTTCGGTATACGCATTTATTGGCGCGGCACTTCTTCGTGACTAGTTGGGCCTGAAGTGTTAATATTCGGTACACTTCAGCATTAATTTTAGCAACATGGCATTTTTACGTCAGTTTAAAGTGGAAGGATTAAAATACTAATCTGCATCCCCACGAACCACCTTACTCTCTCTCTCTCTCTCTCTCTCTCTCTCTCTCTCTCACACATAATCACACCCACACACTAGTCAACCCTCAAATTTATGACATTAAACATTACACCTTTACCGATAAATAGGAGAAAAAATGAGGCACGGGATAACCAATTTACGACCAACTAACTGAAACAGACAGAATAAATACACCGACCCACCCAACAACGCCCATAAATTGTTTAGTGGTTTATTTATCGCCATTAGAGTGACAGGAATTATTTGTTTTATTTTTACTCGTCCCCAGTGATGTTGAAAATGCTGGGTCAAAGCTTTCAGGATTCCATAAAGAGTATTGTTGGAACTTTGTCTCGATCACTGGCTTTAATCTCTCTCTCTCTCTCTCTCGTTCTCTTCTTCCTCCCACATCCTCTCTCCCTCCACCTATCAATATATCTATCTATCTATTTGTATATCCACCCATCGATCACTCCCATCTATCCACCTCTCTCTCTCTCTCTCTCTCTCTCTCTCTCTCTCTCTCTCTCTCTCTCTCTCTCTCTCACACACACACACACACACACACACACACACACACACACACACACAAAGTATTTATTTTTCATATCCCTTTCCGATGTGCTTATATATTAACGCCTTACCTATGTTTGCATCTCCCCGCCTCTCTCTCTCTCTCTCTCCGGGTCAGATCTCTCACTACCTTTCTCTCATCCTCTCTTACGCACCCTAATCCAGCTCTCTCTCTCTCTCTCTCTCTCTCTCTCCGGGTCAGATCTCTTACTACCTTTCTCTCATCCTCTCTTCCTCACCCTGTATTCATCCAGCTCTCTCTCTCTCTCTCTCTCTCTCTCTCTCTCTCTCTCAAATTTCGAGTTATTTATACACCAAACACACCATTCCACATTCTCCCAGAGTAAACTTTGGGCAACCGTAACTTCTGTGAATGCAACTTTAAGTGGCATCCTCGCTCACTTTCTTTATTTTCTTTATTTTCCCTCGCTATCTTGTTTTCCGGAATTCTCTGTAACCTTGTCTTTAAAAATGTGAGATATCGTTTTCTGAGGTGGGTTCTCTCTCTCTCTCTCTCTCTCTCTCTCTCTCTCTCTCTCTCTCGTGAGGATAACAGCCGGTCTTATGAGCTTAGTTTGTCACTTACCTTCCACTTCCTGACTTAGGTGTGTGTGTGTGTGTGTGTGTGTGTGTGTGTGTGTGTGTGTGTGTGTGTGTGAGAGAAAGAGAGAGAGAGAGAAAAATTACTCACGTGCGGGGGGGATTAATGTGGCAGTATCTCTACAGCAACCAAAACACACACACACACACACACACACACACACACACACACACACACACACACACACACACACACACACAATTTTATATTTCCAACAACTAAGATTTACAAAACTCAAATAATCTGGTGTTTCATTGATTCTTTCTTGTAAACCATTAACAACGATACAGTTACATAAGAGGTCCCTAATACCTTTTCCTAAGCGATTTATTTAACCCTTTAATGTCCTCTTCTGTTACACAAATCCTTGTAATATCGCCATACTCTGCATAAATACTGTACAGAAGGATATTAATCACCCGTATCCAAAAATAAATCGCTAAGGAAGAGGTGTTAGGGAGGGCACAGACGGCAGTGAAAATTGTGAACACAAAGGTTCATCGGTTAAGGAAGCCCCCTAACACCTTCTCCTTAGCGATTTATTTTTGGATATGGCTGGTTAATATCCCTTTGTATGTTGCTGATGCAGAGTATGACGATATTGGAGGGATTTACATTACACGGAAGAGGAGAGTAAGGTGTAATAAGCAAAAGAACTCGGTTTGGAAAAGGTCTCTCTCTCTCTCTCTCTCTCTCTCACACACACACACACACACACACACACACACACACACACACACACACACACACACACACACCAATAAAGTCAGTGTCCCAGCATTATATATATATACATGCTATCACATAAAAAATTCTCCCAATAATTCTCCTGTCAGTCATCAATTTCCTCCCATCTCCCAGAAAAAAAAAAAAATCAAAAAGCACTCCAATCAATTAGCAATCAATATTTAAGCATGACATATACAAAACATAATCATTTCTATCTAACCACGTCAATCGGCCACAAGATAAAGTCATTTCTCTTATCTATAGCGTCATTTCACTGTCTATTGCTTCATGTCACTCTTACCTTTAGTGTCATTTCACTCTTATCCTTAGCGTCATTTCACTCTTATCTATAGCGTCATGTCACTCTTATCTATACCGTCATTTCACTATCTATAGCGTCACGTCACTCTTATCTATAGCTTTATTTCACTCTTATCCTTAGCGTCATTTCACTCTTATATATAACGTCATCTCTTATCTATGGCGTCATTTCACTCTTATTTACGTTATCTCCAGACTATGATATCCAACTTATGAGACTCTGAATATAAAGGCAAGTGATAGCGACCTTCCTTGACCTCTGCACTCCGGTCAGGTCATTCTTATCTCCCTCCTTGCCACCTCCAGACGATTTTCTTTATCTCTGGAGGGGTTTTTGGAGGTGGGGGGGGGGGAGAGGTAGCGTTCATTAACCCTTTCAGTACCACGGATTTCTTCTAAATTTAATAGCCTTGCCAGAAAATAAAAAAAAGGTAAAAAAATTAATTGGATTCAAAAGGTTAACCCTGGAATATGAAACTTAATATGATAAATACAATCACAGGTAAAAATCAAAATAAATCAATAACTAAAATCGTCATTGGAGTGGTTGGCTATACAGGGTGGTCCAAAAATAATGCTGCTCTTCTACTCTGTCTGGTGATTACTCTTGTGTTGCGGGGACGGCTCACTGTCACACCCACGCCCACACCAGCAGACTGAGCTGTTCCGGCGACATACAAGGTACCACCATTTTCGTTTCTAGTGGAGTGTTAGTATTCTCGTCGGGTATGGAAGATCCCAAACACCTCTTCCTTAGCGATTTATTTTTGGATATGACAGTTAATATCCCTCTGAACGTAACTTTATGCAGAGTATGGTGATAGTGGAAGGATTTATGTAGCACGGAGAAGGAGGGTAAGGCGTAATAAGCAAAATATATCGCTTAGGAAATGATGTTACGGCCCTTCCTTAACCGACGAGAATACCGGAAGCACACACACTCTCTCTCTCTCTCTCTCTCTCTCTCTCTCTCTCTCTCTCTCTCTCTCTCTCTCTCTCAATAAAATCTCATTACCTTACCTCAATCACAGCTAACCTCACAACCTCACACGCAGCCTCACCTCCTATCATTCTCCTCATTCTTCCGCCTTAATACCTTCCAGTCTTTCCTTCCCTCATTTCATATAAGTTGTTCATCTCTCACACCCTTCACCCTACTCACCGTTCTCATACTGTCACACTAATACCACCTCACAACCCCACACTTACCCCAAACCTCACCTCCTCACAACCTCACACTCACCCATCCCCACCCCACAACCCCACCCTCACCCCTCCCCACCCCACAACCCCACACTCACCCCTCCCCTCCCCTCCCCACCCCACAACCCCACACTCACCCTTCCCCACCCACCCCACACCTTTCCATCATCTCCCCTTACCTGCCCTTCCCATTTTCTATCACGGTGCCGTAGCAAAAGTTCTCGAGGGGGAGACTGCCTTGTGCTCACGAGTTCTTAATTAAGTCAACTTTCCGGACTTCTGGGAATACTCAGGGCCGGACAGAGTCAAGGGGACGGATTGCGGATTACCGGATTTAATTGACGGAGTTTTTTGAGTTACTACGGATACGCGGAATAGCAGTAAATTAACCACTTCAGTCCGATGACGCGTTTTCATCGTATCTTTCCTAATATTGTCGGATTTATATTTTTCATCTGACGGAAGTAGGATATTCCCACACCCTGAGTACCTTTTCTTTTCTTTTCTTTTTTTAAGGTGAAAGCTGAGGAAGGAAAAAATTAATTTAAAGAAAATCCATACACTATACTACAGGTGTCCATTAAAAAAAAGAAAAAGAAAAAAGATAAGCTGGATTTTGCTACTCCGTGTTGAAGTCATAGATGCATGAAAGTTATGAGGCAGGAATGAGTCTCCTTGGTTTCTAGTCAAATCAATCCTCCAATATGACTAAAACGGGCTCTCAACTGAACTGAAATGACCGAGTCTCCTTGGTTACGTGTCAAATCAACCTTCCAATCTGACTACACCAAGCCATCAACCAAGGTGAAAGCGAATGAGTCTCCTTGGTTACTATTCAAATTAACCTGGGTATCAGCTGAGCAGAAAGGGGTTTGGGATGAAAACTAGCCAATACATCGACTATACCAGACGATTTTCCTCAACGTGGGAAAAGCCCCTGGTAGTGAAGGGGTTAATGAAGGCTGTAACTAACCCCTTCAGTTGGAAAAGTCTCAAGTAGTAGTAGTAGTAGTAGTAGTAGTAGTGGTGGTGGTGGTGGTGGTAGTAATAGTAGTAGTAGTAGTTGCTCTAGCCTCACGTTCAACTGAGACGGGAACCCGGTGGACTACAGTACAGGCGGACACTGACCACCTCCTGCAACTTACCATCCTCCTTTCTGCGGATAGGTAAGTCAATAAGGGACGTTTGTATAACCGGGTAGCTCCATCACCCCGTTATATCAGTGCCATCACATGAAGGCACCCATCTCCAGTACCAATATGAAGAAGTTAATTGTATCTTTTTAATTCTAACATCGCAAGAAAAATCCGGTTCATTTTCAGAGTAGAACAACAATAATAACAATGTTTTAAAAGCTTAATTGGCATTTAAAGGATGCAAAAAAAAAAAAAACTACACAAATTATTCTGGAATAATTCTGGCCAAAGCGGAAATTAATGAACAGAATACGTAAAAGCAGCGGGAGAAACAGTAAAAGGGAAAATATCGAGAAACAGAAAAAAGAAAAATTGCAGAAGAAACAGAAAAAGGAAAAACAGCAAGAAAAACAGAATAACGAAAAGTAGCAAGAGAAAAGGTAAGTAAAGAATAGGAATAAAGGTAAGTAAACAATACCTGGTAAATGGTGAAACAGGTGGAAGGGGTGGACCAAATATTAACAGTACGGCATAGAGTCAAGAAAGTTTTGTGGGAGAGAATGTTAGGTATTTATGGCATTTATGGATCTAGAAAAAAATACATAATAAACGTGACAGGGCTATAGAAGGAGTTACATAATTTTGATGCGAAAGAAAACACGGCTGATTGTGAGCGATTTTCTGATTGTCACAGCGATTTTTTTTTTTTTACAGCAGCGATTTACGTTTAGGGTTTGGTGGATATGTGAGTGACTTGTTAGATCCACACTCCGTTTCTTTTTCTTCCATTTTCTAATTTCGTGTCATTCCTTCATTCTTTCACCAATCCACTTCGAAACAGGTACAACTGTTCCTTGGGCAAATACTAAGAAAAATGTTTTAATCTTATTTTTTTGGGGGGAGAGGGGGACGCTTAAGATTTTTAAATATTCTATACGGTCAAAAGTCAAAATAAAAAAACCAAATTTTAGGATCCATTGTCCTTGCATGGTCATTAATCATCAAGGCAATTTACACAGAAGTATGCCAATTTATATAATCTACGTGGAGACCATCTTGCATTCCCATGGTCAAAACTTTATTTCAGTATCAGCAACAGACAGACACGAGTGTATGACGCCCCAAAGGTTGATAACAAAAATATGAATGGGA
>NC_137053.1:4020000-4052500 GCF_032717465.1 Coenobita brevimanus | reverse complement strand
TCCCCCCTTGTTCCTGTCCACCCAGCAGCAAAATTAGGGACCTGGCTGTAACATTGATTACTGATGGTTGTATTGTAGGAGAAGATTAAAACCTAGAAAAGTTGACTGGAAGAAAGAGGGATAGGTTTCATTAACGCCTTCACTAGTACAGGTCTGTCACAAGCTGAATATATATAAAAAAAAAAAAAAAAAAAAAATCTACAGTTTGCGTGAAGAAGAAACAGTCATCTCCAAAGCATCTTTCATCAGTTAAAAAAAAAAATCTCTAGGAAACTTAAAAAGATGAAAAAGACTGGAAAACAAAGACACGACAGGGGATACTAATGTATTTTTCATCTGCAAGTAAATATGTCGCAGCCCCCTCCACTTTTGCCCTGAACGACCCGCTGCAGGGGAAATCCAGGTGATGAATAGCAGAGATTGTCGGTGATTTTTCAGTGTCAGCGTTGCGTGTGCGTGGCTGCGTGTGCGTGCGTGTGTGTGTGTGTGTGTGTGTGTGTCAGCTCACCGTGGTATTGGGTGGCGTTGTGTGATTTGTCAGCCGTGTCAGTCAGTCAGTCAGCTAAAAAATAAAAGAGACCTCCCTCCCCAAAATTATAAAAGCATGCCATGATGTTATTAATTGCTGGGGTTTCCGTCAGTCAGGGGTATTGTCAGCGGCCAGTGTCAGCAAATCAGGGCTTCACAGTTACGGGGTGCGGCAGTCGGAGTGAATGGCAGTGTTTTACGGTACAAATAATTAAACTGCATGACCGCAATTTGCCACCGAATTGAAAAAAGGTTCATAGCAGAAAGAGGGACGCGCAGATTTATTTATTATTTTCGCGTATGTCCGATTCTTGGCTTAAGCTAGTTTATTAAGAAGAGACAACACACTTGGCCCGACTTGGACCCTCCTGAAATAATACAGCCTGACCGAAACTAATGCATCCAGCCACTAGACAACTTTACAAACGTGGGTATAACTCTTCCACCATCATATACAAGCAATCATTTTACCTATACATATTCGACACACAAAATAATGCACAGGAATTACAGTACCGATATTTGACCCTAATAATTACACAACCTCACAACAAAAAGAAAATACTGGCTAATCTGAATCTTGAGGATGCACGGGAAAAAGGGGACTGTGAATGGGAGTAAGTGGGAAATTTGTGCAACCTTTGTGTGCAACCAAGGAACTAATATTGACAAAAACGTCAGGGGAATTATAAACAGATCAAACCAGTAATATTTATAAGGGCAATGCTACTTTTACTTCTAATTTGGCACAAGCATAGCGAAACAGAAATAAGATAAAAATAATTCAGTCTTCTTATGGCGACAAAAATATTCACAGTATGCTTGACAGAATGAAATACCACCTGGTGATAATATAGGGGTAATACACAGTTACTATGAAATAATCCTGACCTCTGATGAAACGCTGAAAGGGCAAAAGCACAGACTCCTAGTGGATGAAAAAAGTACAAGGTGGACTGCCAGAATAATAAAAGTGAGTGTACAAAAAACAAAAAAACAAAAACAAAACACGTACACTAGCACTGAAAATCTGACCCATGAGCTTCAGTTTAAAAAGGTGTACAGGGACAGTGTATGCATATATAAAACAACTGAGAGAGGAAAAGCTGCGTTACTTGATTTCATTCTTCCTTACTTCAGACGACTTTACTGGACATGGGAGGGATTTTCTGAGATGGAGGGATTACATACAGCCTCCATTAACCTCTTCAGTACGAGATACCTTTCTAAAGTCTAATAAAAATCGTCCGTCTTAAGAATAAAGCAGTAGATGATGGATTCTAATTCACAGGATTAAAGTTTTGGTTATGTTTCGCTGTCTTTCAATGAGCTTCAGACAAACTCGGGGGAAAAAAAAGTGCTTCTCTGACTTTCATCTGTTCTTCACCACTTCACTAAGATGACGTGTTTTTTTTTTTCTTTTACTTTTTTCTTGCTATCTCCAGACGATTTTCTTTAAGAGAGATTTTTCGAGTTGGGAGGACTACACATAAAGCCATCTTATTTCAAAACCAGTGTACCATAAGAGATATAGGGGAGATGTCAGAGGTATGTGATGGAAGGGTGCTATGTCCTCTAAGGGTTTACAGAGATGAATGTTTGTGCTGGGAACGTGTTTTGGATTTGGAGCCTCCTCGCAAGACAGAAAAATAGCTTGAGAAAGAGAGAGAGAGAGAGAGAGAGAGAGAGAGAGAGAGAGAGAGAGAGAGAGAGAGAGAGAGAGAGAGAGAATTATATCCAGGTACAAAAAAATCCTCTCTCCTTTTCCTTTCACTGTCCCAGCATCTTAGTTATACAAATGTCCTCCGCACACACACACACACACACACACACACACACACACACACACACACACACACACACTCGGTCCTAAGCTTGCAGTTTTATATCCCTGTGTTTGTTTGTGTGTTTTATTAAGGGGGCGGCGGTGCTGGGGCCTGGCCATAAAAGTGTCCTTGTGTTTGTGTTTAGATATTTGTGTGTCTGTGTTTAGATGTCTGTGATTAGATGTGTTTATGTGTTTGTGTTTAGATGTTTTTGTTTAGCTGTGTTTGTTTGTTTTGATATGTCTGTGTTTAGATGTGTTGATGTCTGTTTAAATGTTTGTGTTTGTGTTTAGATGTGTTTTGTTTGTTTTGATGTGCTTGTGTTTAGATGTGTTTGTGTGTTTGTTTAGATGTGTTTGTGTTTAATGTGTTTGTGTTTGGATGTGTTTGCGTGTTTGTTTAGTTGTCTGTGCGTTTAGATGCGTTTGTGTTTGTGTTTAGATATGTTTGCGTTTGTCTGCTTTAGTACTGTTTACCTGTGAGTGCATCAGAATTTATGAACACTGCACGATGCTTGTGTGATATGTATGGGGACTGTAGAAGTGAATGATCATGTGTGTGTGTGTGTGTGTGTGTGTGTGTGTGTGTGTGTGTGTGTGTGTGTGTGTGTGTGTGTGTGTGTGCAATGAGCTCCATCCAATCACAGCCTCTCCCAAACACCAAACACAGCCCCTTACAGAAACCGAACAACGCCTCCCCAAAAGCAGTCCATTCCAAACACCACAGCCATTTCCAAACACCACCAAACACAAATTCTTTAAAGGGCCATCAAATACTGCCCCGTCCAAACACCAAACAGCCGCATCCATACACGTCACCTCACACACACACACACACACACACACACACACACACACACACACACACACACACACACACAAACACACAGGACGTAGACAAACACAGCCTACCAAACACAAACAGCTCTTTCCAAACACAGTCACTCCTCAACACCAAACACAGCCTTCCTACGCACACACACACACACACACACACACACACACACACACACACACACACACACACACACATTCCTTTAACCCCTTCACTACGATTACTTATCATTATACTTTCCATTTACTTTTTTATCTCTATTTATTGTTTTATTTATTTTCATTATTTTTGTTTATCATTTATTATTATTTTCACGACGATTTTTCAAGAGAGAGAGAGAGAGAGAGAGAGAGAGAGAGAGAGAGAGAAATCACCCTGTATAAAATCCACTGCCGGTAGCAAAGAATACAATACACCTACAACCAGAGGTGAAAATAGAGGTGTCTCGTGCGTGAGAAGGGTGTAGCGTTTGACCAGGCGGCTCCGTGACAGTGTAAGGGAGAGTGGACCGATTGTGATTTTGGATTTTGCGTTGACGAAGCATGTTGACAAGAACTCTGAGTCGAAAAAAAAAAAAGGAAAATGAAAGGAAGGAAGGAAGGTAGGAAGAATGAAAAATGTAAAAGAAAGAAAAAAAGAGGAAGGAAGGATGGATGGATGGATGGATGGATGGACGGAAGGAAGGATGGATGGATGGATGGATGGATGGATGGAAGGAAGGAAGGAAGGATGGATGGATGGATGGATGGATGGAAGGAAGGAAGGAAGGAAGGAAGGAAGGAAGGAAGGAAGGATGGAAGGAAGGAAGGAAGGAAGGAAGGAAGGAAGGACGGAACGAACGAACGAACGAAGAATGAATGAAGGAAAGAAAAAGAAAAAAAAAGGAAAAGATGGAATGGAAAGAAAAGAAAAAAAAGGACCCATAGGCTAATGAGCTAAAATAAACTAATGAGAAAATGTTACCGTAATACATGGGTGATGACACAGGAACACCCTCCCTCCCACCCTCTAAAAAAAACACACACACACAAAGACACTTCCAAAACAAAGCTAAACAAGGCGACCTCTCTCCCCTCAAACGTCAGGTGGGGTAGGGAGGTGGTTAGAGAGGGGAGAGGGAAAGGATGGGGAGTCAGGGGAAGTGTGGAGGGGGGAGAGGATGAGAGGCAGTGGGGAAGGAGAGGGGTTAGAGGCAGTGTGGAGGGGGGAGAGGGGTTAGAGGCAGTAGGGAGGGGGGGAAGGGGGTTAGAGAAGACGCGGGGTTAAAGGGAAGGGGAAGGGTTACAAAGGGAGAGGGGTTTGAGGGAGTTAGAGAGGGGAACAAGATGGGGTTAGAGAGGGGAGGGAGAAAGGGGAGTTGGGAGAGAGGGAAAGGGGAAGAGAGGGAAGAGGAAAGAGGAGTCAGAGGGGGAAATAAGGGAGGTTAGACAGGGGACCGGGTTAGAGAGGAGAGGGGAGGGGAGAGGCTTAGAGGGGAAGGGGGAAAAGGGTAAGGGGAGGGGGAGGGGTCAAGAGAGGAACTGGGGGGGGGTTACAGAGGCAGAGGGGGGGTTATGGGAGAGAGGTTGAGTAGAGTGAGGGGAAAACCGGTTAGAGGGGTGAAGGTTAGAGGAGAGGGGAAGGGGGAGGGGGAGGAGAGGGGGAGGGGGAGGGGGCTGGTAGCGGTGACTTCATTTCCATACAGAAAGGGTGTCAGTAAAATTTATGGGATATTCTCTGCCCTTTTTTGTTTTGTTCCTCGGTGTGTGTGTGTGTGTGTGTGTGTGTGTGTGTGTGTGTGTGTGTGTGTGTGTGTGTGTGTGTGTGTGCTAGGTATTTCTCTTACCTGAATTAAATCGACAAATAGAAATCTTTCACAGTAAAAAGAAAACAAAATCTGTAAGCTTGCAAAACGGTACTAGTATATTTTTTGAAATAAACAAAAAAAACAATAAAGTAAATAAAGAAAAGTGAGCCAAAATCAAGAAATGTTTACGTCGAGAAGTCAAGAAATGCAGCGTCTGACTGGATGTAGTAAAGGAGACGGAAGTACATATTAAGGAGGGCAGTTCCACAGTTGACCAGCTGTATACATGAAGGACTGAGAGTATTAGTTAACTTGTGAATTACAAAGCAGGTTGGAAAAAGGGCAAGAGTGCGTCGGTAAATGGATGCCACACGCCCGACATAATTGGGAGGGATGCAAAAAAAAAAAAAAAAAAAAAAAAAAAAAAGTAGCGACCCTTGAAACAGGAATGGTAAAGGGAGCGAGATGCAACAGTGAGGTGAAGAGAGAAAGGCTTGAAGGAGTCAGTATGTGGGGGAGGAATGTGATGAGATGAGAAGTCTTTGTTTCCACTCGGTTTAGAAGAGCCGTAAGTGATGTGCCCTCCCACGAGTGAAAGTATTACACCACAGAGGAACAAATTTAGCCCCTGGATTAAGTCTGCAAATGTGAGGGAAGAAGGTATGGAGTCTGTTTAACACACCCGATCTCTAACTTTTGCAAGGAAAGTAATGCTGTTTTTTTCTTTTCCACTATCTCTGAATTTTGCAAGGAAAATAATGCTGTTTTTCCATGATAGGTTATGAAGGGGAATGAAACCTGAAAGACACTGAGGAATGGTGAAGGACTAAGCAGAGTCCTGTTGAATACTAAAGGATAATCTTGTGGAAGGTTTTGGTGGGCTGAGAGACAAAAGAATTGAGTTTTTGATGCATTAAAAAGCAGGAAGGTTTCTTTTATTGCAATCAGAAAAACACAGACAAGCCAGAAACCAGGTGTGAAAAAACCTCATCTCAAGACTGTCGAAGTAACCGCTGTGATGGACGTTGTGGGAAGCAGGTGAAGAAGTGAAGGGTGGAGTTACAAGTGGAAAGGGCATGAAGTACACCTCAGGGGATCACTGATGAACAGGTGGATGAGAGTTAGGGAGAGGAAAAACCCTAAGGAATAAGACTGACAGCTTTAGAACAGTGGCCGTATACAACAACAGCTACAGACTGACCAGATGAGGAAGCTAGAGGTGATGGAACAGAGAAGAGAGAAACCGTAAGTTGTCAGTTTGGGAATTAAAGAACCGTACTAGTCTGTCGAAAACCTCTATGATAAGTGAAATGCTAAAGGTTTCACTAAATTTCCTAAAAGAAGGATGACCAAATATCCGAAAGGAATGTGAGGAGATCGGCAGTGGAGTCCTTTTGACGGAACCCATACTGACTGACAGGATAAAGAGATGAAAGGTTTGAGACTCTTGGAAATGACGATACACTCAAAGATTCTGTAAATGGAAGATAGTAACGCAACAGGGCGATTGTTAGAAGGGTGGGAACGGTCACCCTTCTGTAGGACGGGTTGAAGGAGAGAAAATTTCCATCATACAGGGAGGGTGCAAGTTGATAAGGGCGACAATGTTTGCCTTGGTAGGGTGTCGGCATGGGAGTGTGTAGATGGCTCAGGAAAAATGTTGGTAATGTCAGTACACTGGTCGCAATAGTAAGTATGGTGTCAGCTCAGCAAGACGGTAGAATGCACAAGAAAATGTTGGTAATGTAAGTAAATAAATCTAACTGTAGCGTTGAAATAATTGTCGCCAAAAAATAAATGTAACTGCCAGACACCTCAATTAATACGACGTTCGGTGTTAGAAGAAAAATTATTGTCTTCCTCCTGCGTCTTTTGGGATAAAATAGAAATCATCATCATCATCATCATCATCATCAATCCATTTTTTCCCATTCATCCATTACAAACAAGCGTAAAATTAAAAGTTTCAAAATACTCAAATCACGTGCTGTGCCGAGTTAAACGTTTCCAAACATTTAATAAATTTCAGGTAAAGGCTTCCCAGGTAAACGTTTCCAAGTGTTTAAAAACGTTTCTCGCCGGCACGTTTTTCACAGAGGGGGAACAAATGGCAAACACAGGCCCACGTGCAATTAATCTACTCGCTGTGAAATATTGCTTGATATGTATATAGCGGGGTAGGTAAAGACTGGGCCCGAAAAATGTTTACTGGAGGCAGCGAGAGGGTTGGGAATGTTTAGAGAGGCGTGGGAAAGGCGTGAGTGATGAAACTGTTAGCCTGGGATACTGTGGGAGTGGAATGGTTAACTGGAAAGTGTTTACAGCTGAAAAGGTAGTGCTAATAATGTTTGCTGGGGGAGTGAAGGTTGGGAATGTTTAGAGAGGCGAGGAAAAAGGGGTGAGTGATGAAAAATGCTAGGCTGCAATACTACGTGAATGTTTACTGGGAAATATTTACAGCTGGGAAGGTAAAGATGAAGGGTCCGTACTCTCATTGGGTAAGGAAGCTCCCTAACACCTGTTCCTCAGCGATTTATTTTTGGATATAGTGATTAATATCGCTATGCACGTTCTATATGCAGAGTATGGTGATATTAGAATGATTTAAGTAACACTGAGGAGAACAGCAATGTGCAATAAATCGCTTAGGAAGAGGTGTTAGGGGGCCCAAGTGCTTAAAATGTTAGCTGGCTGCGATGTTGAAGGGAAGAATGTTGAACTGGCGAATGTTTAGAGAGAAGAAGGTAAAGAAAGAGTACTAAAAAAACGTTTGCTGATTACAATGTTGAGGGTAAATGTTTACTTAGAGAATGTTTACAGTGGGATGTGTGGAAAATGTTTAGTGGCTGCAGTGCTGGAGGGTGAATGTTAACTTGGATAATGTTTAGAGGAATGTGAAACTGGATACTTTTTCTTTTTTCTTTGGGGCGGTGGCGAATGTTTAAAATGAGGAAGGCAAATCTCGAGTTCTGAAAATGTTGACCGACTGCAATGTTGGAAGGGTGAATGTATAATCCTTTGACCCCTGTTGTACATGTGAGTGAGGTGGATGGGGGAAGAGGGAGGGGGAGGCCGAGGAAGAGATGGAGGGATGGAGTGGAGAGGTATGTGAGTGAGGGTGGTGAGCTGGGGAGAGGGCAGTGAAATGGCAGGGGACAGGGCGACATGGAGGCGACTTGTTCGTGGCCACCCCCTACGGTATTAAGGCGTCTGGCAACAGATAGATAGACCCCCGTTGTTACGCTTGGGTATTATATTCACGGCAACACCAGACGATTTTATTAAGCTGAAAAAAAATCGCAGCAAAGGCTTTAACACTATCCCCCCAAAATCCCTTCGCTGGTGGTGGTGTAAATTTTAAGTTATTTAGGATAGGAACAGACGGTTTTCTTTCAGACGATTTTGATCAGGTGAAATATTAAGTCATATATTTATTGATGGATATATATACTGTAAGGGATGTGGTGAGGATGAGGAAGAGGAGGTGGAGGAAGAGGAAGAGGATTAGGATGGAGGAAGATAAAGAGGAAGAGGTAAAGACTGCTTATATGGATGGATTGTGTTGAAGGTGGTCTGATAAGGAAGGGGGGAAAAGGAGGAGGATGAGGGAGAAGAGGAGGAGAAAGAGGAAGAGGAGGAGGAGGAGGAAGATGATGTGAAAAATGAAGAGAAAGGTGGTGAGAAAGAGGAAGATGACAAGAAAATAAAGGGGCAAATGATGAGGACTAATGATGATGATGATGACGATAATGACGATATGAGGAACAAAAGGAGGAGGAAAAAAGAAATGGAAAAAGAAGAAGTAGAAACAGAACGGGATAAGGATTGAAAGCAAAATGGAATGGAAGGAAATTATGAATGAGAGCGAGGTGGGGAAATATGAAGGAATATTTTTTTTTTTTATTCGTCATTTTTGAGAAAGGACGAAGATTATAATTTATTCTTGCTGACTAAGGGAGATTTATTTGGGTCTAGAGAGATTTTTCTGGGTTTGGTGGTTAGGTATACTCCTAAATTAATCCCTACTTAGCTACATGAATTTCTTAAGTTAAATATAATTGTGAATAGGAGGATTAAATCAATAAGCCTCTCTCTCTCTCTCTCTCTCTCTCACACGCACACACACACACACACATTCACCCACCCCGCCACCACCCACACACACAATCCTCCTCCCACCTTCCCCCACACACACAATCCTTCCCCCCACCTACCCCCACGTTCCCCACACACACGGTCAATAAATCCTCCAGAGCTCCATTTGTTTTGCCCGCCCCCTGCCTCCTGTAATCCCCTCAAATCCGGCGTCAGTGTGCACCGGATTAATGAAACTGGGGTAAATAAATCTGACAGCTGCTGAGGTATGCATTACACCTTCGACGGCTGTGGTGGGGATGGGGATTTTTAGTGATGATGATGATGATGATGATGATGGTGATGATGGCAGTACCGGGTAATGATGATAATAGTGATGATGATGATGATGATGGTGATGGCAGCAATGATGATGATGAAGACGATGATAATGATGGCTGTGATGATGATGATGATGCTTGCACCACACCTGAGAGGCCGCCAGAGACAGGTAATCTCCCGTATTCTACCTTCCATAAAAGACTTCGTAACAACTTTCTATTGGCGATTTATTATGAGTTTACAAATCAACTCTCTCTTTGTACTTTACTTGTTCATTTACTGTAACGACAACACTGCTTCAGTAACGTTCATGAGGCTAAATATTATGTAACAGACAAAATAAATCGCTTGAGATGAGGCGTCACGAAACATCTAAATAAGTTGTAATAAGACAATAAATCGCTTAGTAAGAGGAGTTACGAAATCGCTACAGGTGTAATAGACAGATCGCTTAGTAAGAGAGGTTACGAAATCGCAACAGGTGTAATAGACAAAATAAATCGCTTAGTAAGAGGGGTTACGAAATCTACAGGTGTAATAGACAAAATAAATCCCTTACGGGCAGGCGTTACGAATGTCAAAATTGGTTAGAAATTGTAAGCCAAGTTCCCTTCATTTGCATCTTTATAGCACATTTAAATATTTCAAGGGCATTCTCTCCCATCCCTTGAAAATATCTAAAAATAATGGTAAAATGGCACTAATAATACAAGGATAGTCCAACAATAGCGCTCCAATTGAAATTCAGACTCTTATGTACTGCACTTTCAGCCCAGTCTGCTGGTGTGGGCGCAGGTATGGCAGTGGGAGTACGGAATGAATAAACGATGCACGCTAGAGTGGTATTGCACGGTCGGCTCAAGCTGCTGGTGTGGGCGTAGGTGTGGCAGTGGGAGGAAGGAATGTATATATGATGCACGGCGAATGTTAAGTGCAGCGCTATATATGGACCATCTCTATTTTATCTCAAAAAAACATGTAATTAGTAATGATGATAATTAGCCTCGTTAATTAAGCTCCTCCTTTTTCACCGCCCCCCCCTCTCTCTCCCGGCTCCTCCCTCCCCCCGCCCCCCTCTCTTGCTCTCGACTTTATTGCTCTCTCATGTGTACACCCTCCTCTCTCTCTCTCTCTCTCTCTCTCTCTCTCTCTCTCTCTCTCTCTCGGTGTTTGCTCGTTCATCTTGCTCCATTAGGCCGAAATCCCCCTTAAAAAAGACATTTGCAACTCTCTCTCTCTCTCTCTCTCTCTCTCTCTCTCTCTCTTCATCTTCTCTATTTCCCTCATCTCACTATCATTCTTAGTATCTCTCATCCTCATTAAGCCCCTTCACTCGTTATTGCTTCCTAGAACTACTTAGGTACACACACACACACACTCACACACACACACACACACACACACACACACACACACACACACACACACACACACACACAGCAAGACCCCAGTAACCCCATAAAAACGTACAATTCTGTGTTACACATAAGCGTATTCACATACACACACACACACACACACACACACACACATTAAGAGAGCCCAGTCATTACCATCATAAACGCCCCTGCCAATTTAACGCTTTTTACCTGAGGGATGTTTACTCTCATTAGGCAGGGAGGGGGCAGGGTGACTTGGGAGGGGGGAGAGGTGAGGGGGCAAGGGGGGCGGGGTGATTTAGGAAGGGGGACAGCTGTGGGAATGAGGGGGGAGGCAGGAAGAGACAGGAGAGGCGGCAGGGTGGCATGAGACAGATGTGGGGGCAAGGTGACATGGGAGGAAGTGACAGGTGTACACGGGGTTAAGGGGAATGTGGGGAGACAGGTGGAGAAGGGAGGGTAGTGGGGAAGTAAGAGGAGGGGGAATAGGGAGAAAATGGGGAGGGATTGTAATTTACTTTTGATCCTGCTTTCACCTCACCTCATCTCCTTCAAGCTGCCTTCATTTCCTTCACCAATGATTTTCTTTTTCTTACCACTGAAGTCCTTTCTTTTGCACCTGTTATTTCCTTCTCCTAGTCCGGTGATTTTTTGTGTTCTTTTTCATGATTATTTTGTATTTTCTTTTGGGCTGATATTCATTTCTCCTACCAATATTTCTGTTTTCTTCTCGATGCTTTCCTTTACAACTTATTTTCGTTCTCCTCTAGTAATCTAAAATTCATCTCACCTATTACAATTTCCTTTCGTCTCAGCAGATATAAGTGCTCCTGAAATTTTCTCTCGACTGCCAGATTTCCTCTACAATTTATTCCATTTCCTTCCTGATTTATTTACCCTCTTTTATTATTTTATTTTTTTTCTCAACTGATCTCATTTCTTTTCACGCCTGACGGAATTCCTCACTCGTCGAATTTAATATCCTTCTCGACTTGGCTTTCTATACGAGGTCTTTCATTTTCCTTCTGACGTATGTGGCTTCTTTTACGGAGGATTTCGGTTTCTTCCCGAGATTATTTTTGCTTCTTTCAAGACAGACCTCACCTTCTTCAAGACGGACGCTATTTTTCCAAGTTAGCTATTTCGTCTTCTTCCCGGCTGATCTAAACTCTCAAAAGACTGATTTTATCTTTTCCCAGAACGATTAAATTTCCTTTACGAGTGACTGTAAAATTTTCGAATGCTTTTATTATCTCTATGACTGATTATTATTTCCGCCTCAGCTAATTAAATTTCTCTCATCATCCCTTTCAGCAAATTTTACCGGTATCTTGTAAACTAATTCCATGTCCTGCCACCTAATTTTATTCTCTTCAAGCCTGACGTCGTTGCACTGACTGATTTTTTTTTTATCGATATATTTAACTTTCATGACGTACAGGGTTTCCAAAAAGTCTTCCTGGGGTGAGTCTTGAAAATTCTCGAGTTAATCTTCCATATGCTAAAATCTCCATCTCAATATATCAAGCCGTTTACAAGCAACTTATTTATTTATTCTTCATTTTGTAAATCTAGGTAACTTTGAGGACAGGGTGTATTTTATTTTCTCGACTGATTTCATTTCTGTTATACCTTCCTTCTTTTTTTTTTCATCATTACCTTCTTTTCAAGGGTCTGTTTGCTTTCATTAATATCTTCCTTTCTATTTTTCATTTTTTCTTGCATTTTTTTTTTTTCTTCCTTCTGGTAATTCTTCGATTCTTGGTCTTTCATATCGTCCTTAAATTCTTCAATTCTGTTTCTTTTTCACTTTTATCCTCGTCCTTATTTTTCTTCCCTTTGTTACTCCTACTGACTGCTGAAGACGAACTGGAATTTCTTCATTTACTTTTTCACATCTTCCATCAACCTCGCACCTTACAATATACCATCAAAACTACTATTCACCCCTCCCCCTTTTTTTTTTTTTCATTTTTTTTTTTTTTTACAGAAGATTAACAGGAAGCAAAACCAAATTCTTAATAATTCCACCCACCAATTGGACTTTCATTTCACGATACACTGTTTCTTTGACACACCAGTAGTATTATTCATTATTTTGCCTCTTCGCTCCACCCAATCTTCCATAAATTTCCTTCAGACAATTGTATCAGCCTTACTTTTCTCTGTTTACCTTACAGCGCTTGCTCCTCACACCATTAACCTCACTATCACTGAGACCACCACCACGCACCACACCACCACACCGTTACACATTACACCTCCCATCTCTATTTCACACCATCACACCACACGTTACCATCACCACATACCACACAAGCATAATCAAAATACCACAACCACCACCACCACCACCACACAACACACCACTCCACATCACCACACCTCCCTCAACCCACCAACCTCGCTACACATCCGTCACACCTTCCCTTATTCCACTACCGTCTGTCTCAGTAAATTTCTCTCACCCAAATCACATCATAACGCTTCCCCGCCTCACCTTCACTCATATTTTCGTCATCCTAGTTCCATTTCCTTCCTGTAGTGTGTTCCTTCTAACCTGGCAAGATCCCTAACCCTTTACAGCTCTGTTGATGGCCAGGTGTAGTCAGAATGAAGTGCTGATTTGACTATAATCTTTTTACTCTAATTTGACTCAAAATTTTCATCTCCTCAACTTGTAATTCTCCGTTGTAAGAATAGACTGGCACTAGATTATAATACTAGTCACGAAGAAGCTGTGGAAATTATGTAGAGCCACAGATTTTTTTTTTTTTCTGCCACTGAGCTACATGAACTGCGCTGCAAAAGGATGAAAATGGGTGGAAAGACAATAGCAACCAAGGAGACTGTTAACTCAGGCTCATCCAATTTCACGGAACCCATGACTTACCAGTAAACGTGTGTGTGTGTGTGTGTGTGTGTGTGTGTGTGTGTGTGTGAGAGAGAGAGAGAGAGCGCGTGCGCGCGCGCATTAAGTAGGTGTCTGTCTGTCTGTCTGCCTGTCTGTCTGCCTGTCTGTCTGCCTGTCTATGTATGTATGTATGTATATAAGTACGTATTTATGTACGTATATATATATGTATGTACAGTATGTACGTTAGTAGCTCAGTTCCGTCAGATGAAAACAAACTGATTAATATGTGAAGAAATAAGAGATATTAATAACCTAGACGAGAATAATCAGGAATAATAAGCAAAATAAGTCGCTAAAGAAAAGGTGCTAGGAAGATTCTTAAACCAGACGAGAATAATACCATGACCTCTAATCACATCTCTCACTGCAGTTCGTTCACCTTAAGTTGGCCCAGATTTTCGTCTCTTCTCGTATTAATTCACGCGGTTCAGTGACACAGTAAGGTAATGCTATGGCTCTATATCCTTTTCATAGCACTTCTTCGTGACTATGACCATATTCTAGTGTTATTCTATTATTACAACTCAGCATTCAAGATGAGAGACGGCAATTTTAGGCCAAGTTAGAGTAAAATGGGGATATACTTGTACACGTCATCCCGCCCCAAATTGACTAGTTATCCCTTGAATCAGGTCACGTTTTCTGTTGGTGAAATTTTGCAAACCCCAAACGATCATATATCATTTTTTTTTCTTTTTTTTCTTCTTATTTTTTAGGTCTCATACCAGAGGGAATAATGATGGCTGTATCAATGCCTGCAGTTCTAAAAGTTCTCTCTCTCTCTCTCTCTCTCTCTCTCTCTCTCTCTCTCTCTCTCTCTCTCTCTCTCACACACACACACACACACACACACACACACACACACACCGAATTAAAACCCAGATGGAACACAGAAAATACCACTACACCTCCTTCTTCCACCACATACCATCACCATACCTCTCATCCTCAATACACCTGTCCATCACGACTTTCATCTCTACCACACCTCTCCACCACATCTCACCTTCCATCAAACTGTCCCTCCATCCCCACCACACCTCACCATCCCATTTCCCCCTCACCCCTATATCCCCATCAAACCTCTCCACCGTATCTTACCATCCATCCTCCCCTTCATAACCTCTCCATCCCCAACACGCACCTCCCCCTCACCAACATTTCTTTCCCCACCTCTCCCACCTTTATTCCCTTCCCCAAGCATCTCCCCCTAACAATTCACCTCACTCTCCCCACCCTGCCAAACCTTCTCCCTTCCCCACCCATCCCACCCAAACAACTCACCCCTCTCACCTTCCTCACCCATCTCACCATAGCAATTCACCCCTCTTTCCCCACCCTCCCATCTCTGTTCCCCTCCCAATCCCAGGCCAATTCCCCTCTTCACCCCTCAGCTCCTCCCCAACACAGCACACGCAGCAACCCTAACTCGCCTCAAACTAACGCAGCGGCAAAACCCATCGCCCTCTGTCGCACCCGCCCTTCCTAAAACTCACTAGGCACACTCCCCAAGCATACAGGCACACACTGGCACCCCTCTCTGGCACTTTGATGGCACTGTGACGGAGGGGACGGCAAATTGGGCTTAATGAGAAGGTAATCAGCGGCAAACAGCAAGAGTGTGTCCGGGAGTAGAGGGGACACTACCTGTAATTAGGGTTGCCAATCAAGTCAATCTACCTGTGCCATGGGGGACAGGTGCAAAACAGGGGGCTTGAAATACACAGAGCAGGAAATTACAAGGGAAAATCTGCTAAGGTAATTATTGATGCATTAGTGAGTCAAATAATTTATAATATAATACTGTAAGACATCAATTCCACTTTTCAAATGCTACCAAGAGGGGTGCTCCATATCTAAACCTCTGAGACCAAAAAAGTACAAATAAATTAAATGAATAAATAAATAAATGAATACATAATACACAAATATATAAATACCTGTATGTATATATATTGTTTTAAAAATTATGGACCATCAAATAAAGTACAATGAACTGACAGTAAATTTAGTACCATCAATAATATACTTAAATAAACAGGTAAATAATAAATCAATAAAATAAAGCAAGTAATTTGGCTTAGAATAATAAGATACACGAATCAGAACAATACCATTCTCAGATAAAGACAGGAGCGGTTCCCCACCCGTAATAAAATATAATTAATGCTAACAGTGGTGACAAATGGCCAGCAATAAAGAACACAATCATCTCAGATAATCATTAGTGTGGGACCTGCGCCAGTCTCTCTCTCTCTCTCTCTCTCTCTCTCTCTCTCTCTCTCTCTCTCTCTCACACACACACACACACACACACACACACACACACACACACACATTTACCTATCTATCTATCTATATATATATATAGTGGTATATAAAATCATCAAGAGCCACTGCACGCCCACTGCTGAAGGCATCTCTCAACCTTTTCCACGAATTCCATGACTAAGCCATTCTCTGAAACGCTTTGCCTGCAAACTTTTTTATCTCATCTCTATACCTCCTGTCTGGCCTTTTTCTGCCACGCTTACAATCCTCTTGGAGTCCAGTCAGTCAGCCTCTTTCTCCATCGGTTACCCCCTATTCTTCCTACATGACCTGCCCACCTCCACATCTGTTCATTTATAACTTCTATAATGTCTTTGACTTTTGTCTGCTCTCTCACCCAAGCTGATCTTTTCCTGTCTCTTAAAGATATTCCCAACATTGATCTTTCCATTGCTCTGTGAGAAATTATATATATATATATATATATATATATATATATATATATATATATATATATATATATATAGAGAGAGAGAGAGAGAGAGAGAGAGAGAGAGAGAGAGAGAGAGAGAGAGAGAGAGAGAGAGAGAGAGAGAGAGAATAGTAGCCCACAGTGCATATGTCTGGATGTACGTGCATGTTATGTACGTATAACTGTGTGCATATGAGGGCGCGTGCCTAAAGCTATGTATGAGCACGTACATACAGAGTGGTCTACACATCTGCATTCACGTGTTTGTATGAATGGCCGCCTGAAAAGTGTACGTATTGTTTGTATGTGTGTCCAATGTGTGTGTGTTTACTTGGGTGTATGTGTGAGTGATTGTGTGTGTTCATGAACGTAGATTTGAGTATATTTTTGTTCGTACACTACTATGAACATTTTGTGTGTGTGTGTGTGTGTGTGTGTGTGTGTGTGTGTGTGTGTGTGTGTGTGTGTGTGTGTAAAAACGACCGGTGTGCGGATTCTCACAGGCCAGAATACAGAGTGAATATTGCAAGGCTTCTGACGGCAGGGGAAGAGAGAGGGAGAGACAGGAACTGTCCAATATTGTTTTACACTCCAGATCAATTCACTTCTAAATATCACTTCACAATTCACATCACTTCCAAATACAGCTTTACACTCACTGTACATCACTTATAAATACTGCTATACATTCACCTCACTTCGAAATACTGCCTTATCCTCACTTCACGTCACTTATACTACTGTCTTGTTACTCACTTCACATCACTTCCAAATACCACTTTATACTCACTTCACATCACTTCCAAAACCTGCTCTAGATGAACTCACTTCCATTTACTCTTTTAAACTTCCTTCACTTCCAAATCTTATCCTGCATTCACGTCACTTCCTCATACTGTACCAAACTTACGAATATTGTACCAAACTTAAGATTACTGTACCAAACTTAAGAATACTGTACCAAAGTTAAGAATATTGTCCCAAACTTAAGAATATTGTCCCAAACTTAAGAATATTGTACCGGTACCAAACTTAAGAACAAGAGGGATCAGTTTCTACAATCGTGGAATAACCTCCTAAATCCAGAGACGCACTTCTTACCTAAAATCTTCCTACTTAAAGACGATCTTCTTTAACTTAGGAACTTTAGAAAAAAAATAAGTCGAAAGAGAAAAACCGTTTGGGGATACCACTGAAAAATTCTAACGTCAGCTAAAATGGAGGGGAACACACACACACACACACACACACACACACACACACACACACACTCATAATTTACTTAACTGGGCACAAACAAGGAAATTAATCTCTCTCTCTCTCTCTCTCTCTCTCTCTCTCTCTGCTTATCTCCCCCTTTCTCTCCAACCTTCAATCATCCATATCTCCCTCCCCTCTTCTCTCTCTCTCTCTCTCTCTCTCTCTCTCTCTCTCACACACACACACACACACACACACACACACACACACACCTTGATAATGGACCGACACATACTTTCCTTCCCTCTCCCCACATCCCCCCTCCCCACCGCCTCCCCTCCCCATCCCCCCCAACACAGAAAAGCTACACAACCAATATCCGCTACGCTTTCTTTTCTCTCTCTCTCTCTCTCTCTCTCTCTCCATGACACCACCAAAAAACACCCACTCTCTCACACACATTTTATTTCTCTTCGCATCCGACGCACCATCCTCCCCTCCCCTCCGCTCTCTCTCTCTCTCTCTCTCTCTCTCTCTCTCTCTCTCTCTCTCTCTCGTATACCAGTCAATTTCCTCTATGTCGTTCTTCTTTGGAGCTGCTCGTGGTATTTTCTGTGTTCCATCTGGGTTTTAATTCGGTGTGTGTGTGTGTGTGTGTGTGTGTGTGTGTGTGTGTGTGTGTGTGTGTGTGTGTGTGTGTGTGTGAGAGAGAGAGAGAGAGAGAGAGAGAGAGAGAGAGAGAGAGAGAGAAAGAGAGAGAGAGAGAAACTACGATAAGAGGGAAGGAAAGCAGACATGAGACGATGGGAGAAGAGATACACGAAAAAGAATGTAGAGAAGAAGAAAAGAATGAAGAGCAGAGGCTATTACGAGGAAGGAAGGATGGAAGGAAGAAAGGAAGGAAGGATGGAAGGAAGGAAGGAAGAAAGGAAGGAAGGAAGGAAGGAAGATGAAGAAAGTAATGAAGAAGGAAGGATCGTGGAATCAGAGAGAGCAACGGTGATGATGGAAGGATGGAGGGAAGGAAGAATGATAGGAATGAAGAATAAGGATCGTGAAGGAAGACTAAGTAACAGAGGAGAAGAAAAGGAAGGGGAAGACAATAATAAAAAGAGTAAGGAGGGTAAAGGAGGAGGAGGGAAAAAAAATAATCATACACAATTTTTTTTAATAACGTTCATCATTAATCCACAAACCTGAGCTACCTGGCTGAAATGAGATACCTGTTGTTGTTGTTGTTTTGTTGTTTTTGTTAGTGAGGTGGAATGCGCGGCTGTTGTGATAGGCTTCGTTTATAAGCACGTATGGATGAATGGATGGATGGTATGTATGCATGTATTTATGAATGTATGTACTGTACTGTACTGGATGGATGGATGGATGGATGGGATATATGTATTATGAATGGATGTATGTATGTATGTATGTATGTATGTATGTTTGACGTATTTCGCTTGTCCGTCTTTTACGTCTGCCTGTTGTTTTAAGCCTGTCTAACGCTTTTCGTGTTTTTTCTACTCTTTAAGTATTTCGTTTGTCTGGCGTTTTTCGTCTGTTCGCCTTTTTCGTTTTTTTTTTTTTCTTCGTCTGCCTGTCTTTTTTCGTCTGACTCTTTTTCGTCTTCCTGTCTCCAATCTCTGTCTGTCTGTCTGTCTGTCTCTCTCTCTCTGTCTCTCTCTCTCTCCTCCACCAGCCATTCAATTTGCCCCCTCCAGCCCCTCCAACTCCCACCTCTCTCTCCAACTCCTCCAACCTCCCCACCTCTCTCTCTAACCTTCCCCCACCCTCTGCAACCCCTCCAACCCTCTCTCCCATCCCTCCAACCCTCCCTCACACGCCACAACCCCCTCCCCAACCCCTCCAATGCCAGCTGCGGAAATAAACAGTGGCAGGGAATGCAGATGGGCAGCCCGGGGACCTAATTCACTGTACTGTTTGGGCAGCCTAACGAGCCGCCGCCACTCCAATACTCTCTCTCCCTCTCTCTCTCTCTCTCTCTCTCTCCTTATCTACCTCCATGCTACCCTGTCTGTCACTTTCTTTCGTATCTCACTTTTCTTTTTCTCTTTCGCCAGTTCCCTAGCGTCTTAAACTTTCTCCCTGCCTCCCTCTCACACTTCTATCTTACATTCGGTCCCCGTCTGTCTCTTCCTCCTACCTCTCACTCTCCTGTCTCTCACTGTCGTTTTTGCTGTCACTCGCTGGTTCGTCCACCTACCTTGCATTGTCCATCTCCCTCCCTCCTGTCTCAGTACCTTCCTCTCCTGACTTATTTTTTTTTTGGTCAGTCGCTTTCATTTCCTGTCTTAGGTATTTTTCCTGTCACTCAAAGTTATTTTTTGCTTGTCTAGCATTCTCTCTCTCTCTTCTATCTCCTGTTTCACTTCCTTCCTATTTTTTTTACGTTCCATCTGACAAAGTCAGAGGGTATTGTTATCATTGGTGTCCGACCGTAGAGCTGGGCGGCTGGGCGTTGATATTTTGTTTCCGGTGCAAAACTAAGAATGTATTAACTATAGGGTCATGAAATTTCACATAGTTATGTGTCTTATGGTGACCTGGTGCCTTTTGATAGGTAGAATGCTGTGTCAAGTAGTTTTGTTGAAAAAAAAAAAAAAAACTCAGATTTCAATGCAACCTGAGAAAGTAACCTGAAGCCAGAACTCTGTATTCACTACAGAATCATGAAGCTTCAAGTAGTTATGTGTCTTATAATGAACTGGTGCCCTTTGCTTGGCAGAATGTGGTGTCTGAAGTAGTATTTTTGGAAATAATGAAAAAGTAATATTTTTTTTCTTAGAGATTTCAATGCGACCTGCTGTCTCTTATACAAGGGGGGGGGGGGTTGAGAGCCGTTCTGCGCTTGGTTAGGTGTGCAGGGAGGTGGAAGGGTATGTGCTTGGTTAGGTGGAGTGTTGCAACAGCGTAGCGTTGCCCATGGTTTTATTCTGCCACCATCTCTCTCTCTCTCTCTCTCTCTCTCTCTCTCTCTCTCTCTCTCTCTCTTTCTCTCGTTCTCTTTCATCCGCTTGTTTTCTGCTTCCCCCCCCCTCTATGCCTTTCCTACCCGCTGGTCTCTTTCCTCCTCCTCTTCCTCCTTCCTTTCTTTCTCCTCTTCTTCCCTCCCTTCCTCTCCCGCCCTAACACCACCTTCAATAAACCTCAAACGCACATGAAAGGAATTCCACAGTGTGTTTGGAGACGAAGTGTGTGTGTGTGTGTGTGTGTGTGTGTGTGTGTGTGTGTGTGTGTGTGTGTGTGTGTGTGTGTGTGTGTGTGTGTGTGTGTGTGTGTGTGTGTGTGTGTGTGTGTGTGTGGTAAGGTAGACAGACAAGGAAACAAAGCACACAGAGGGAGAACTACCAACGGCATGTTTAATGGGGCACATAATCACCTACACATCATTAGAGAGAGAGAGAGAGAGAGAGAGAGAGAGAGAGAGAGAGAGGGAGACAGACAGACAGACACAGACAGACAGAGAGGAGCAATACACTGAGAAATACAATGGCGGACAGAAGTATCGATACACTCTATGACAATAAATACAGAGAAACTGAACACTGACTTTCGATACAAAATGATACAACCCAATAAACTTTTCAAAATACTGTGGACGGGCTAGGTAGCACTAAATAATTCTTAACAACTCTTCCGAAGCGATTTATTCTACACTTAAACCTCAGTATCTCCTGGTGTTTCTGATGCAAAGTGTCAATATTAATGCATGATGAAAGAGATCTCTAAGGTGTAATATGCAAAATAAATCACTAAGGAAGAGGTGTTACGAAGCCTCTTATATCACCGAAGAGTTTCATAATTATTCGGTCAAAAGGTGGAACGAAATTCTTGTCTGCGACTGTACGTAAGTGAGAGAGTCCAATAGGCGAAGACCCACATCACTAATACGAACGTGTCTGATGTAGTCCTCTCTCTCTCTCTCTCTCTCTCTCTCTCTCTCTCTCTCTCTCATCGCCCCTCCACCTACAGTACTTGCTTTCTCTCTCCCCACACCCCTCTCCCTCGTCCCCCTCCCCCTCCAATATGAGCAGTATCGGACGCGTGACAATCAATACCACTACCCCCCCCCCAAAGCGATTCCCTCCTCCACACCATCCCCATACCACTCTCCCCCCCCCTCCACCCCACTTTCCCCCCTCCACACTACGTCCTCCTCTCCCACACTAATCCACTCTCCCTCCACACCACTTCTCCCCTCTCTACACCCCTCCCCTCCATCTCCACACCTCCCTCCTCCCTCTCCACATCCATCCCCCGCCCGCCCCTCCCTCTCCACACCACTGCCTTTCCTCTCCTGTCCCCTCCCCTCCTCCCCTTCATCCCCAACCAAGCATACCCTTATTGAGTACCGCTATCCTCCCCCTCCCCACCTCCACCTCAAACCACTTTTGGAATTTGCTACCCCTCGTCGTTGCTTCATTCGTGTGTGTGTGTGTGTGTGTGTGTGTGTGTGTGTGTGTGTGTGTGTGTTTACAGATCATTTAAAAAAACATGAAATACGATTAACTTTTATTTGTTTTTGCATTTTTTGTGATGGAGGTAAATCTTAGTTTTTTTTTGTTTTTTTTTGAAGATAGAAACTCTCTCTCTCCCTCTCTCTCTCTCTCTCTCTCTCTCTCTCTCTCTCTACTGATCCGTTTGAAATATGGAGGGAAAAAAACACAGGGATGAACTTAGTGGCTGATAACACACACCCACACACAAACACACATACACACACACACACACACACACACACACACACACACACGCAATCTTAAGGAAACCAGGAAGAGAGAAGTTGAGGTATCTAATTAGTGAAGTTAGATAAGGCGGTACACACGCAATTAAACTAGTGTTGAATGAGTTAGTAAATAATTCTTATAAAATGTTCAAAAAGAGAGTTAATGTGTGATGATAAAATTAAATGATGATGATGATGATGATGATGATGGCAGTAATGAAGAGAAATGATGACGAAACTAAATTATGGTGATGATGATGATGATGATGATGATGATGGCAGTAATGAAGAGAAATGATGAAGAAACTAAATTATGGTGATGATGATGATGATGATGATGGCAGTAATGAAGAGAAATGATGACGAAACTAAATTATGGTATTGATGATGATGATGATTATAAGATTGATGAATGTGATGATGATGAAAGTAAATGACGATGATGATAATGATAATGATAATGATGATGATGGTGATGATGACAGTGACAGCAATACACTACAAAATAAAACCCAATATATTTCCTTAACCCTCAGTAAACCTCGGTTGGTGGAAGTGGGCGTCTGCAGAGATGGTGGTTAACAATCCGCCCTGACAAGATAGCGTACCGCCTTTCGCTTACCGGCTCGTTGTCGTGAAACTCATAGGTGTTAATTATGGGTTTCCCGCTTAATAAATTTTTGAAGATCCCCCACACCGTCAGTAAGAAAATTTTGGAGGGTAAAAAAAAAAAAAATAAGACCAACTATTTATAGTCATTAAAACCGTATAATAATAATAATAATAATAATAATCATCATCATCATAATAATATCGTTCCTTATAAGTGTCTTGGGCAACGAAAGTGAACAAACTCCTAGGCCCGTATTGGGAGTCCCTAACACCTCTTCCTAAGCGATTTATTCTGCTTATTACTCCTTATTTTCCTCTTCTGTGTCATTGAAATCACTCCTATAACACCATACTCAGCATAACATACCAACTGATATTAACCCGCCTTATCCAAAAATAAATCGCTTAGCAGGATGTGTTAGGGAGCTTCCATAAGACGAAAATAGTATAGTTAGCCGTATGATAAAAAAAAATAAAAAAATAAATAAAACTTCACTCTTTAGACATATAATACTGTCTTCTTTCCTCGTAAATAGTGATCGTTAATTAACAGGGATGGTGGCTGGAGGCGCTAATTAAGTGAACAAATAAGGTTACTTTACACACACACACACACACACACACACACACACACACACACACACACACACACACACAGCACGCAATCTTATACAGTATATGATATGCAGTAATACAAAATTCTCTCTCTCTCTCTCTCTCTCTCTCTCTCTCTCTCTCTCTCTCTCTCTCTCGAAGCGCTGTATCTCTAAAGGTCCAAGTAATTACATTATAACCGAAAATCGTATTACAGAGTCCTCTCTCTCTCTCTCTCTCTCTCACACACACACACACACACACACACACCTTAACACCATCTGGAGACATGAGAAATTCACCTTTATTTTCCACCTTTAAATTTCAAGACAAACCTCCATCACATTGTCTTTCCCTCAACTACAAAACAAAGACTACAGGAAAGGTGAATGAAAAGGTAAAAATGAAGAATAAAGTACAGAGGATATTAATAATGAAGAAAAGACCGCAAGGAGAGTGAAGGAAAAAAAAAGATAGAAATGAAAAAAAATACATTAGATCTACAACAATGAATAATAATAATGAAAAACTTGCTAGGAAAGGATGAAATCTATCTATCTATCTATCTATTGCCAGACGCCTCAATCCCGTTTGGGGTGGCCACAAACAAATCGCCTCCAAGTCGCCCTGTCCCCCGCCATTTCACTGCCCTGCTCCCAACTCACACCCCCCTCTCTCATATACCTCTCCACCCCATCCCTCCATCTCATCCTCGGTCTCCCCCTCCCTCTTCCACCCTCCACCTTACTCATATACACTCTCTTCGTCAGTCTTTCACCCTCCATCCTCTCCACATGGCCAAACCACCTCAGTGTGTTCCTCACAACGCTTCCTATCACATCCACATCCACACCACAACGCTCCTTTATATCCTCATTTGTCAGCCTGTCTCTCCACGTGACTCCACAGGCTCCTCTTAAATAACTCATTTCCACTGCTCTCACTCTTGACTTGTGTTCTTCCAACAATGTCCAAGCTTCACTTCCGTATGTTAGAGTTGGTATCACAATACTGTCATTTAGTAACTTTTTTACTTCCATGCTCACTTCCCTGTTTCTTATCACTGCTTTCAAGGAACCAGCAACCTTTCTTCCCTGCTGTACCCTTTCAAGCACTTCACCCTCCAAACCTCCATCCTTACTCATCACACTACCCAAATACTTAAACGTACTCACATTTTCCAATTCCTCACCATCCAACCTCGCTGTACATTCACTGACTTCACCTCTCTCAAAGAAATAATAGTTATAAAATTATTCACGTATATTCCCATTTATCACACACAGAAAGAGGAAGAAGACGATGAAGAAAGCTGAAAGAAAATTGGAATGGCATATAATAACTCAATCAATCAATCAAGCAGGCAAGCAAGCAAGCAACCACAACTCATTTTATCCTCTCATTTATCACACATGGAAAGAGCAAAAAGGAGATGAAGGAAATATGATGGAAAAAAGAAAACTAGAACAGCATATAACAGAACAATCAATCAATCAATCAATCAGTTCGTCAGTCAGTCAATCAATCAATCAATCATCAGTCAGTCAGTAAATCAATCAATCAGTCAGTCAGTCAGTCAGTCAGTCAATCATCAGTCAGTCAGTCAGTCAGTCAGTCAGTCAATCAATCATCAGTCAGTCAGTCAGTCAGTCAGTCAGTCAGTCAGTCAATCAATCAATCAATCATCAGTCAGTCAGAGTCAGTCAGTCAGTCAGTCAGTCAGTCAGTCAGTCACTCAATCTGTCAGTCAATCAGCCAGTCAGTCAGTCAGTCAGTCAGTCAATCACTCAATCTGTCAGTCAATCAGCCAGTCAGTCAGTCAATCAGTCAGTCAATCAATCAATCAATCAATCAATCAGGAAGTAAATATCTCGATCCCATAAATAAAACTAGTAAAAAATAAATCTTTTAAATGTGTTGGGAAGCCACCGATTAAATGTTAACTTTTATTTCTCATGTTGGTGTAAATAAAAACATAAATAAAAGCAAATAATTTCAATATTATGGTGTGGTAATGAGTGTTGGGTTCTCTCTCTCTCTCTCTCTCTCTCTCTCTCTCTCTCTCTCTCTCGAAAAGCAGACAAATTAATATTATGATAAACATGTGATACTGAGAGTTGGGTTCATTATTCTCTCTCTCTCTCTCTCTTTCTCTCTCTCAATTTATCAATCTAACTATCTACCACACACACACACACACACAAAACCTTGACGACAGGTAAAAGAGAGGTGAGGAAAAAAGGGGGAAAATGCGAGAAAGGAAAAGTGGTTACGAACATAGGAAAGAGAGAGAACGGAGTTACGACAGAAACAGCAAAATGAGAGGATGAAAAGAGAGGAGAGGGGAAAAAAGAGAGACAGAGAGGTGGGGAAAATTCAGAAGTGTAAGGAATAGGGAAAAGAGAGGAAGAGGCAAGGAAGAGGGGAAAGTGAGGGGAGAGGAGAGAAGGGAGTCAAGATGATGGATGAGAGACTACGAGAAAATGAAGAAAAGAAGAAAAGAGAAGGAAGAAGGAAGGAAGAGGAAGGGCAGAAGGAAGGAAGAGGAAGGGCAGAAGGAAGGAGGAGGAGGAAGGGGAGAGGGGAGAGACAGAGAAAAGGAGAGAATGAAGCCAAAAAGAAGGGAGAAGAACTAAGATAAAATGAAGGAAAAATAGAGACGGAAGAGGGAAGGAAGAGAAGGGGTAAATATGCCAAAAGAAATGAAGAGGGAGTGGAAAGAAGGAGGAGAAGACAGAGGAAGACAAAAGGAGGAAGAGATGGAAGAGGATGCGTGGGAAAGGAGAAAAAGAAGAGAAAAGAGGGAGGAAGGGAAGGAAAGGGAAAGAGGTAAGCAGGTGAAACAGAAGACTGGAGAAAGTGAAGGGAAGAGAAAAAGTGAAGGAAGAGGAGGAGGAAAAGTGAAGGAACAGGAAGAGGAAAGTGAAGGAAAAGAAGGAATGGGAGAGGGAAGGAGAGGATGAGTAAAGAAGGAAGAGAGGAAGGAAAAGGAGGAGGAAGGAAAAGTGAAAAAAAAAAAGAGGGGAAAAAGTACAAAGGAGGAGGAGGAAACAGGAAAGAAAAGGGAAAGTAGGAAAAGAAGGGAGGAGGGAGGAAAGAGAAGACGGGATGGAAGGAAGAATCTGGGGAAGGAAGAATGGGGGAAGGAAGGAAGAAAGAGGGATAGGGAGGCAGAAAAGAAGAAAGAAGGAGAGAAGATGGAGGGGGAGGAAGAAAAGAAGAAAGGAGGGAAGATGGACCGGGAGGAAGGAAAGAGAAGAGAGAAAGGGGGGAAGGAAAGAGAAAGAGAGAAGAAAGACGGAGAGGAAAGCAAAGGGAAGAGAAAGAAAGAAGGAAGAGGGAGACAGGAAGGTAAAAGATGACGGAGAGAATGGAAGGAAGAATGGAAGGAAAGGAAGGGAGAAAGAGAGAAAGGCACGAAGAAAAGGTAGGAGGGAAGAGGAAGACGGAGGAGGGAAAAAAGGAAAAAGGAGGGGGGAGGAGGGAGAGAGAGAGAGGACAGAGAGAAAAGAAGTGAAGAAACAGAAGCGGGAGGAACAGAAGAGGAAAAATGGAGGGACGAGGGAAAAGGAGGAGGAAATGCGAGTGGAGGAGGGAAGAGGGAGAGGGAGGGAGGGAGGGAAGACGGAGAGGGAGGGAGGGAAGAGAAGGATACTCTCTAACTTTTTAATCGCGTGTGGTTCCCAGGAGAGACAGGCTTGCTAAGAGTTCCTTCATTCCGCCTCATGATACCCACTACCCAGCCCTCCTAGCACCACCACCACCACACTCCATCCTAGCAAGCAAACCAGTACAGTCCCGGCAGAGAGTCCTAGCAGCTCATCCATCAGTCCTAGCAATTAACCCACCAGTCCTAGCAATTAACCCACCAGTCCTAGCAATTAACCCATCAGTCCTAGCAATTCACCTATTAACATCCAAGCAGAGTCCTAGCAGATTCCTAGCAGTTCTCCTTTTACTCCTAGCACAGTCTTATTTCTGTCCTTATATAAACAGGCCTAGCAGTGACCTATTAAAGATCTACAAGAGGTCTAGCTAGTCACGAAGAAGTGCTAAGTAAAGGATGTAGAGTTATTACACGCTTTGTCTCAATTGAAATACGTGAAATAAGCTAAAAAAGACGAAAATCCGGGCCAACGTGAAATATACCACTGTAATACGTGAAATAAGCTGAAAAATGGGCGAAAATCTGGGCCAAGTTAAGGTGAATGATTTGCCAGAGAAATACGTGAAATAAGTTGGAAAAACACGAGAAATCTGGGCCATGGAGAAACCTGCTGCTGAAATACGTGAAATACGCTGGAAAACGACGAAAATATGGGCCAACGTGAAAGGTTTACCCCTGAACTACGTGAAATAAGCAGCCAAAGGACGAAAATCTGCCACCGAACTACGTGAATTATGCTGCAAAGGGACAAGAAATCTGGGTCGACGTGAGAGATGTGGCACTGAAATACGTGAAATAAGCAGCAAAAGGACGAAAAATACTTGTCCATTAAATACGTGAAAATAAGCAGCGAAAGGACGAAAAAGATCTGCCAAGGAAATACGTGAAAATAAGCAGCAAAAGGACGAAAAAGGATCCGCCATTAAATACGTAAAAATAACCAGCAAAAGGACGAAAAAAATCTGCCCATGAAATACGTGAAACTAGGCAGCAAAAGGACGAAAAAATCTGCCCACGAAATACGTGAAAATAAGCAGGAAAAGGGCAATAAAAGGTCTGCCCATTAAATATGTGAAAATAAGCAACAAAAGGACGAAAGAGATGTGGCACCGAAATACGTGAAATAAGCAACAAATGGTCGAAAAAGACCTGCCATTGAAATACGTGAAAATAAGCAGGAAAAGGACGAAAAATCTGGGCCAAGTTAAGGTGAAAGGACTACATTTTTAGGCCTTCTACCCCCCCCACCTCAGAGTTAAAAAGGCCTAGGATCTTACTGGGGTTCTACTTTTTGCTCTCTCTCTCTCTCTCTCTCTCTCTCTCTCTCTCTAATACAAACTCGATATACACGACAGAAGTGATCTTTGTTCTTTGTTATGTGAAGAACAGTTAGGATAGAAATTGCACGGTGATGATGATGATGATGATGATGATGATGATTGTTCTTTATTTTCCTAGCCCCGTCCTCCTAGCCCATCCTCCCAGTTCTATCCCCCACCACCTGTTCTCCTGACATATCTCTATCACCTTTGTTCTCCTAGTATATTCTCCTAGGCCTACAATCTCATCCTAGCTATCTTTCTCCTTCACAATCTTTGTCGAATTCTGTCTGTCTGATTTCTGTCTAATTCTGTCTCCTAAACTCCTCCCTCGTCTTTCAGCTCCACCACCAGAGGGTCGTTTACAAAGTGATTTGATTCCGTAACGCCTCTTCCTTAGCGATTTATCTTCCTCATCGCACTTCAGTATCATCTATGTTACTCGTGCAAACTAAGGCGATGAAGGAAACGATATAAATAACATACAGTGAAGTGTTAGGGTGTAAAATAAATCGCCATGGAGAAGGTGCTAAGAGGCTATACTCAGTGATCGAACTCCCCTGCTTGCATTCCTTCCCCTTAACGGCGGGCACACAACACCCACCTACCTACACACTCTTTTACCTCCTCTCTCTCTGAAACTCCCTTCACCCAGATTAGCTTCCCCAAAGCTTCACCCTACAGCAGTTCAAGTCCAATTGTTACAGATTTTTCTATGAAAGGAGGACACCTGTAATCCGGAGTATGAAATTTCTGTTTTTCCTTCCTCTATTCTTGTTAAAAAAAAAAAAAAATCTGTAATCAAGAGTCAAAAAGAATATAAGAAGGATGGATGATCTCTAACGTGCAGGGAGGAATTATAAATATGGGAGGCAGGGCACTCTTGCTCACTGCTGTACTCTCATCCACTTTTCCTGTATGCAACTGGTCGACTCTGTAACTTTCTTTCCCATTCCGTCTTTCCCCCTGCCTATGATCTCCAGTCTCTTACATGCAGTGTGTCCTCCTCGAAATCAACAAACCTCGACATTGACTTTATTCTTTTCTTTTACGTGGAAAGAATAAGCTTCGGTGGCTGCAATTGCTGGCTTGTCATTTCTTTCATTATTTTTTTTTAATAAGATGTCCATTCCGATTATTACAAAAAAAAAAAAAAAGCCATACTGATTGAATATTGAAGCCTGATTGCAAACACGAAACTGAGGGGAGGAGGGGGAAAGGGAGGAGTGTACTATAATTTCACAGTCATAACAGGAAGTTGAAGATACACCGAAGTACAGGAAAAATATAAAAAGATTTCTATATTAAACACGAGCACACACACACACACACACACACACACACACACACACACACACACACACACACAAACGCAGTTCAAGACACACAAGGGCAGACACACACACACACACACACACACACACACACACACACACACACACACACACACACACACACACACACACACCCCGGCGCCTCCATTTCCCCTGACCAACACCCACACGTCGTTTTGGTGTCACCTTCCTCTCCCTCCCCCCCTCCCCAATCCCCTACCCCCTGCCTCCTCCCCCTCATACCTCACTTCGCCTCTTCTTCCCCCCTCCTCCTCCAACTTCTAACTAATCCTCTCACACTTCTCCAGTTCCTTCTCCCTTCCCTCTCCCCATAACATCCCCCCACCCTCCCATACCTTACTTCCCCGTTGTCTTCTCCTCCCCTCTCCCCTCTCCAATTCAACCCCTCACCCTCACCCCAAACCCTCACTCTCACCCCCAGCCTCTCACTCTCACCTCAACCCTTCACTCTCACCCCCAGCCTCTCACTCTCACCTCAACCCCTCACTCTTACCTCCAGCCTCTCACTCTCACCTCAACCCCTCACTCTTACCTCCAGCCTCTCACTCTCACCTCAACCCCTCACCCTCACTCCCAACCCCTCACTCTCATCCCCAACCCCTCACTCTCACCCCAACCCCTCACTCCACCTCACCCTTCAAGTCGTTCTTCGTCTCCTATCCTCTTCCTCATCCTTCATCCTTCCTATTCTCCACTTCCTCCCTTCTCCCTCCCTCTCTCTGATTCCCTTCTCACCTCTTCATTGTATCCTCCTCCCTCATATCCCTCCCTCTCTCTCTCTCTCTCTCTCTCTCTCTCTCTCTCTCTCTCTCTCTCTCTCTCTCTCTTTCCTCCCACTCTCTGATTCTCCCCAGCTCCCTCATCTCTCTCTCTCTCTCTCTCTCTCTCTCTCTCTCCTCCCACTCTCTGATTCTCCCCAGCTCCCTCATCTCTCTCTCTCTCTCTCTCTCTCTCTCTCTCTCTCTCTCTCTCACACACACACACACACACACACACACACACACACACACACTCAACAAGCACACACGCACGACTGCTCTTTCCTCGGGCGTCAATAAGGGCAGAGGCAGGGATGCGGGGGGGGGGGGAAGAGGGAGAGGGAAATGAAGTGAGGAGAGGGGGAGGAGGAGGCCGGGGGGAAGACAAGACAAGGAAGGCGGAAGACAAGGAAGGCGGAAGATAAGCAGGTACAGCTGTGGACATAAATTCTTTTCCACATCATTACAACCAATAAAGTGTGCTTTGGAAGCGAGTGACGAGCGAGCGAGCGCCATGTCATCACACATTCCCTCTTACATAAAATTACAGGCGAAATCTCCAATATTTAATTTCTAGAGTTGATGCCAAAGAGGGAAAATCTTTTTGAATGTGATTTTGTAATAACGACATTCACCGATTACAGCCGAACACTCCCTTGGTAAAAGTCGAGATTTCAAGGGGTTTCTACGACTTTATGGATGAGATTTTAGTAGATTACAAAAGTTACTGAATGATTTTCCCACATGCTCAAAGAATTTTAAATATACTTCACATACGAGTAAAGTTATTAGCTTCTGTTTGGCGTGACGATCGGGTCGGGCCGCACATTTCCAAACTTAATAGAGTGTAAAACATCGCTCGCTCGCTTCCCTCGCTCGCTCGTAATAAATAAAAAACACTGCGCAACATACCATAAAAAGACAAAACAAATATATATCTTCATTATTCTAGTTAAATAAATCTCGTACAGGGGTTGGCCAGGGTACAGCAGAGTTGTTTTTAATCGACTGGGGGCCAAACCAAGCGCTCAGATCAGCTAATTAATTCCACACAATTCCAGGAAGCATTAGGGAAGCAGGGAATTTGAAGTGTGTGTTAAGACTTGGAACAATGGGAGTGTCTTAGCCTGGATTTAAGACTCGATGTAGAGACGCTCAGAAGAAAGATTAAATGACTACCTCTCTCTCTCTCTCTCTCTCTCTCTCTCTCTCTCTAATGAGGAAATTCTGTATTCTGGTTTTTCCGGAGGGTAAGGAATCTCGATGAACATTGATAATTAAATCGTTTTTCTTTGGCCTGGAGTGTGTGTGGGACGGAAAGAAAAATTGTGTGTGTGTGTGTGTGTGTGTGTGTGTGTGTGTGTGTGTGTGTGTGTGTGTGTGTGTGTGTGTGTGTGTGTGTGTGTGTGTGTGTGTGTGTGTGTGTGTGTGTGTGTGTGTGAGAGAGAGAGAGCGAAGATGAGAACGTCAATAAGAACGAAATGCCCATCTGTTGCGAAGAGAAAAGTTGGCTTTATTGGAAACTCCTCTGCATAGCATTATCTACCCTCCCTCTCCCCTCTCTCCTCCCACTCCCCATCTCCCCTCTCTCCTCCCTCTCCTTATCTTCCCTAACTCCCTCTCTCTCCCTCTCCCCCTCTAACCATACTCCAACTCTCCCTTCTCCACCCCCCCACCCCCTCTCTCTCTCTCTCTCTCTCTCTCTCTCTCTCTCTCACTCACCATACTACATCTCTTCCTTCCTTCCCTTCCTCTCCTTCTCCCTACCCCCTCCCGTCCCCTCTTTCTCCCTCTATCTCTACATTTCTCTCTCACTGCTCTTCCT
>NC_137053.1:3937500-4017500 GCF_032717465.1 Coenobita brevimanus | reverse complement strand
AGGGGGGTCAAACAGGGACAGGTCAGTGCGTTTAAAGGTGGGAGGGGTCAAGGTAGGTCAAGACGATGGATGTTTAAGGTGAGTGAGATTGTAAGGAAGCGAGGTAAGGAAGTTGAAGAGGCTAAGGAACTGACGATTGGTGGATGGATTGACTACGAAAGAAGACACATGATAAAGGGTTTGGCACCTTGGAGGCTCCCTAACACCTATTCCTTACCGATTTATTTTGGATACGACGGGCTAATAACGTTTTGTACGCTGTTTATGCTGAGTATGGTGATATATGGACGATTTACGTAACACAGAAGAGGCCGGCAAGTAATAAGCAAAACAAATCGCTAAGCAAGAGGTGTTAGGGAGCTTCCTTAACCAACGAGCATACGGGCCAATGGTTGTGAGGTGGAGGTGGGATTTCAGGGGCCTGAATGATGTGGAAATGACAGCGTGGCTCATTTCACTGACCATGCTGCTTCAGTTTTCCCTTCTTTTTTTTTATGTTTTTTGATGTTTCTGGATATTACCTAACTCCACCTTTTAACCAGGAAACAGGACAACGACGAGGACGACGACGACGACGACAATGACGATGATAATCTTACTATTATTTCTCTCTTTTCTTCCTTATTTCATCTCCTTCACGTTTTCTTTGCTTCCTTCTTTCTCTTTCTTTTTTAGTCTTTCAATTTCACTTTCTGCATCTTTTGGGGCTTTTCGCTGTTTTCTCTTATTTCGCTTCCTCTTAATCTTGATTCTCCTTGTTTTCCTCTTTAAATTTGTCCACTTTCTCCTTTCTTTCCTCTTCCTTCTTTCCCCCTTCTCTTCTCTCCTGCTTATCTCCTTTCTCCCCTCAGTTCTCAAATTTCCTCTTTCTTGTCTGTCTCTAATTTTCTCGTCTTTCTCTCATTATTTTATTTTTCCTCTCACCCTTCTCTCTTCCTCCTCTCTTTCCCCTCATCTTCTACTAACTCATATCCCCTGCTCATCTCTTTTTCCTTCTCCTCCTCTCCCTTCTTCCTCTTGTTTCTTTTTTCTCCTCTTCAGTTTTTCTTTATTCTCTTCCCGTCAGTTTTTCCTTTTTCCTCTTTCTTCTCCCTCTCTATTCCTCTCCTCTACTTCCTCTCCCTCCCCTCTTTTCCTCTTTCCTGTTCTCTTTTTCTTCCACTTCTCCTTCTTCTCCCTCTCCTTTTCTCCTCTTTCCTCCTCCTCTTCTTTTTCTGGCTACTGTTCCTCACCTTCCTCTTTTCACTAGTTCTCTTCATCTCCTTTTGCTTCTCCCCTCTCAGTCTCGTCCTCTCTTTTCCTGTTTTTCTTCCTCTCTTTTTTTCTCTCCCTCTCTTTTTCTTCTCTCCTCATCCGTCTCACACTGAAGGCCCGTCTCGTCGCTGTCTATCCGTCTGTCTGTGCCTCTCAATTTTATCGATATTCTGTCACTTCTCCTTTCTCTTGGTCCCCTCCCACATCATCACCCTTCCCTCCCTCTTTTTCACCCTCTCTTGCCCCTCACTCTATCTCCCTCTCTCTCCCTTCTCCACCCCCACTTCCCTTAATCACCCTTCCCTTCCACTTACACCCCCTTCTTCCCCTTTCCCCCTCACGCCCCACTCCCTCTCCTCCCCAACTCCCACCTCCTCTCCTCACACCTCCCTTACTACCCCAATCCCCCACTCAACCCTCCCTTACCCCCACTTACACTCCCTCCCCCATCCACACAACCCCATTCCCTCTTCCCTCCCCACTCCCATCCCTTCCAGTCACCCCTCCCTTACCCCCACCCTCTCCCTTCCAATAACCCCCACCTTACCTCACACCTCCCCTTCCTCATCCCATTCCCCCATCATCCCCCCCTTACTCCCACTCCCTCTCCCCTTCCCCACCCCATCCCCCCCATCACCCCTCCCCCACCCCTCTCCTCTCGTTCTTTCATCCTCTCCTGCTCACCATAAATTATCTTTTTTTAACCCCTTTCTCTCCGTTCCCATCTTATTAATTTCTTTCACGAGAGAGAGAGAGAGAGAGAGAGAGAGAGAGAGAGAGAGAGAGAGAACGGGTTGATCTCCAGGTTACAATGATGTTTGTTTATCTTTATTTGTTTCTTATTTTTATTTATATTTCACTATTTCCTACGCTGGAAAATTATCGTCAAAGGCATGGCAGATTAACTCTCTCTCTCTCTCTCTGACGTAACCGATCCATTAGGTAACTCATATTACATCCCACACATCCATAAAATTCCCTCTCTCTCTCTCTCTCTCTACTGAATCTGTTTTTCAATTTCCGTTATTCCTTCTTCCCCACAATTTTCTTCTTATATATCTTCCTGTCTTCTCCTCCCTTCCCTTTCTTCTTCCGCCTTCCCTATCCTTCCTCTTCCGCCTCCCCTCCCCATCCTCTTCCGTCTCCCCTTCCCTTCCCCTTCCATATCCTCCCCATTCCTCCTCCACCTCCACTTTCCTTTCCTCCTCCATCTATCCTACCCACACTTCTTCAACTTCCTTCATCCCGTTCTCCTTCCAAGTACTCCTTCCCATCCTTTCCTCCTGCCTTCCACTTCCTCCTCTTCCATCTCCCTCCACCTCACACTTTTTTCTCCTCCTCTCCTTTACTCTCTTCTACTCCCCCTTCTCCCTCTCTTCCATCATTTCTCGCATACTCCCCCCACCCCTCTCTCTTACCCCTTCCATTACACCATCTCCCCATTCCCTCTTCTTCTCTCCCTCCTTCCCATCTAATTCCCTTCACCTCCTACCTTCCCTTCCCTCCATCTCTTCCCTTCCCAGTCCTTTTCCATCACCCCCACCTCCCCTAAAACTTATTCTTCAATCCTCCCCTATTTCTCCTTCCCATTAACCCTCCCCCCTACCTCTCCTTAACTTCTCCCCCTCTCCCCTACCCATCCCTCTCCCCCTATCCATTCCTCTTCCATCTCCCCCACTTTCCCTTAAGACTATCCCTCACATCTCTTCCTCCCCTACCCATTCCCCTCCCTCCTCCTCTTCCCTCCCCCGCCTCACCTCAATCCAATCCCTTACTCCCCCTTCCCTTCCTTTTCCTTTACTCCCTCTCTCTCTCTCCCTTCCTTCCTTCCTTCCCCCTCTCTCCCTCCCTCCCTCCCTCTCGTAGCACAGGTGACCAAAGCAATATATATTTCAACTAAAATTTTCCTAAGTGGGTTGCTGGCACGTGTAACCTTCTCCCCCCCCCCAAAAAAAAAAAAAAAAACTGCATTCGGAAAAAGAGGTAAGTGGAAATGCCAATTCTAGCAATGCTCTCCAATTTCACCGCCGCCAAAATATTACCTTACCCAAAATTTGCGATTGGTTTTTTATTCATGGTAAAATTTTATGCTTTTGTGAGTCTCTAAATTTGGCGCGCGCACACACACACACACACACACACACACACACACACACACACACACGCACACACACACACACGCGCACACACACACACACACACACACACACACACACACACACACACACACACACACACACACACACATCCTCCACCTTGGCCCGTATCCTTGTTGCGTCAGGTAGCTCCCTAACACCTTTTCTTAAGCGATTAATTTGGTCATTACACCCTACTGTCCTCCCCTGGGTTACACCATCTAATATCGAAATAGTCTACTGTACATACATACCGTACAAAAGGATATTACCCAGGAATATTCCAAAATAAATCGCCAAGGAAGAAGTGTTAGGGAGCTACCTTAACCCACGAGAATACGAGCCCTTGGGATGTCTTAGAAGATTTAAATATATATGAATATCTTTTAATTCTATAATGTATATTCTCAAATTTTTGGATTTTGAATGTGTTGGATGAATTATATATACGGTATTATTTTTTTGTTTTATTATTTAATTCGTTCTTCCTAAACAATAATTGTGTTTCTGAAATAATCTGGTTTGCTTTTTTTTGTCAATTCATCTTTTTTTTTTTTTCTGACCATCATTTCATATCTCTGATCATTCCTCCCCCCCCCACTCTCTCTCTCTCTCTCTCTCTCTCTCTCTCTCTCTTATGCTCTACTCTTTTTCAGTCACATTCTTAACTTCACCATTTCATTTCTCTCTCTCTCATTTGCTCTGCTCTTTTTTAGTCACATATTTTTCTTACCTTCACCATTTCACCTCTCTCTCTCTCTCTCTCTCTCTCTCTCTCTCTCTCTCTCTCTCTCATTTGCGTTACTCTTTTTCAGTCACATCTTCTTACCTTCACCATTTCACCTCTCTCTCTCTCTCTCTCTCTCTCTCTCTCAATAACCCCTGCCATTTACACTGCCCTTCTGAATGTCTACTTGTCTGGTTCTCATCGCCAATTAACAAGTATTTTTTAACATCAATTTAATTACCTTTTTTTTTTGGAGGGGGGGGGGATGGTCGTGGCGCGGGAGGTGAGGAATCGACAGCGGGATTGGGAGGGATGATTGGGATACGAGTGGGATTGGGTGGGAGGGATTGGGATACGAGTGGGACTGGGTGGGAGGGATTGGGATACGAGTGGGACTGGGAGGGATGACTGGGACACGAGTGGGACTGGGAGGAATGGATTGGGATACGAGTGGGATTGGGATACGAGTGGGATTGGGATACGAGTGGGACTGGGAGGAATGGATTGGGATACGAGTGGGACTGGGAGGAATGGATTGGGATACGAGTGGGATTGGGAGGGATGACTGGGATACGAGTGGGATTGGGAGGGACGACTAGGATACGCGTAGGATTGGGAGGGATGATTGGGATACGAGTGGGATTGGCAAACTACTTAACACCTTCTCCTCCGTGATTTATTTTCCACCTCAGTATCCCCTGAAATGTTCCTGATGTTAAGGCGAAATATACAGTACATCACACGACAATGCCTGGATTAAATATGCAAACAAAATCGCTACGGAAGAGGTGTTAGGAAGCTCGTAATCAAAAGCCCCTATTTTTATCAGTTAAGAAAGGTCCCTAACACCTCTTCCTAAGCGATTTATTATGCTTATTACTCCTGTGTCATTAAAGTCCTTCAGAATATCGCCATACCATTCATGACATGCAAATTGATATTAACTAGTCATATGAATAATAAATCGCTACGGAAGAGGTGTTAGGGAGCTTCCTTAACCTCGTAACTAAGTTTACATAATTACTTTTTTACCTTCGTTTCGTATCTCCCTCCTTCTCTCCTTCCTTCCCCCCCTCCCTCCCTTCCTTCCACCTTCGTTCCTTCCTTCTCTCCCTCCTTACCTCCCTCCCTCTCGCTCTCCCTTCCTTCCTTCCTTCTTTCTTCCCTCCCTCCCTTCGAATTTCCTGCAATTACAACTCAGTATTCAAGGTGTAAGTGGCCCAGATCCCCGAAGTGAAATAAATAAAATAATAATAATAATAATAATAGTAATAATAAAGATAATAATAATAATAATAATAATAATAAATAATAATAATAATAATAATAATAATAATAAAAAATAAAATACATAACCTTCCCTCAAACTTCATATATAACTTTTTTTATTCATAGTCTGGGCGATAGAATTCTCTCCCACATTTTCTTACGCGGCAGGCACTCTGTTCAGTTCAACTTGGTTCAAAATTTCGTTTCTCCATCTTGAATGCTGTAAAAGAAATAATATCATGGTAGAAGTGCGCTAGTCACGAAGAAGTGCTGTGGAAAAGATGCAGAAATGTAGTACTGTCTTCCTCTGTTGGTGTTACGTAAAATAAGCTACAAAAGGACGAACACTCTGCCATATTCAGATGGACTGCATATATGGTTTCTCTCTTGGATGTTTCTCCGCTTTCCTTTTTGCCTCTCTCTCTCTCTCTCTCTCTCTCCTTCCTTCGCGTCCTTCCTTCTTACTATCCTTCCTATTTCTTCATTTTTTTTTTCTCATCTCCTCTGCAAATTCTTACCTCCTACGTATATTTCCTATTTCCTTCGCGTCTTCCTTCTCCCCCTTCTAAGTAACCTTCCTCTTTCTTCATCCATTTTCCCCACGTCATTTTCCTCATGTTATTTTCCTTGCTTACTTCTCTCCCTCCTTCGTCTCTACTAATTCTCTTCTTGTGGCTCGTCCTCTCATGCAATTCCATCCACGTAATTCAACCCCTTCAATCCGACAACGCATTTTCATTAAGTTCTAGGCATCCCCTGAAGACTTTATATATACATCAAGAAGCATATATAGCAGTGAAGGGAGTTACTGTTGTTCTGTCTACAAATTCCAGATCTTAGTTTCTTCTAAGGTGAATAAAATCGTCCGGAGATATTAGAGAGAGAACTAGGAATTACATCACAGCATTCAGACGGCTTAATTTCTCACTCATCAGAAAAATCAACCTGGAATTTCTCTGCTACTTATACACTTGTCTTCCTTCCACCACAATCTAGCTTAGACTCGCTGACTCAAAGTTTTAATTTCATGCAAGTTCAAAGCCTCATCTTGGAATCTCCACATACACTCTCGCACGCATAAAAAGACACTATGACACATAAACACACACACACACACACACACACACACACACACACACACACACACACACTAATCCCCCCACAGACACACACTCCTACTCCCACGTCCATCCGAAGTACACTCCACCAAGCATCCACATAAAAGGTCACACACACACACACACACACACACACACACACACACACACACACACAACCATTAAACTGCTCTTACACCCTGCTTGTGGCTGGACTGAATGACCCTTGCTTGTGAGGGGCATGAACAGAAATCCATTTTTTGATCCTTGATATTTGGGTTGGTGAAAAAAGTTATGTTATATATATAGGAAAATTATTAAGTGAAACAGATTGGCAACCTCTCTTAATAAGTGCTTCATATTTCCCTGAGTTTGCCCTTGAAATCGTATATATTAGCTAAACACACTGTCCGTTTTCTCTCATACATGCATAACAGGCTAGAGGGCAAGTTCGAACTCACTCCGTATCGCAATGGCGTTTGAAGCTGAATATTACACGCGCCTTTTCTGGGATGGATATTTTGGGGTCCGGTGGTTCCTGGGCTGTCTTCTGGTTGCTCGGCGCCCGTGCGTTTACACTTTTTTTTTTTTGGTTACGAGATCACTTTAAATTCAGCAGGAAAAATTTGTAAGAAAAACGCCTTCAGGTGCCCGGCGAAGGTACAGCACAGAGAGGATATCACACACACACACACACACACACACACACACACACACACACACAAAATTGCTGTGAACTATATCCATGGAAGAATAAATGAAAATCAAGCACGTCAGTGAAACGACAATGGCAATGGGGAAACATAATCGAGGATAATATATACATAGACACAGAAAAATAGGTAGGTAGACAGACAGATAGATGGATAGACAGACAGACAGACGGGCAGACAAAGACAGATAGATGTACCTCATACGAGTATATTTCAATCATTATTTTACTTTTAACCCCTTAACTCAAAACTCTACACACTTCATTAAAAAAAAATAAAGTGAAAATATGAAAATCAGGGAAACTCAGCGCCCATCTCCGTTTGTCTTAGTGAAGTGTGTGTGTGTGTGTGTGTGTGTGTGTGTGTGTGTGTGTGTGTGTGTGTCACCAGCATTCAATGGACAAATCCTTCACCAAACATTGCCATAACTTTACGAGGAAAGAGAGAGTCCGTGTGTGATGTGGTGCTATGTAAAACGTTAGTCTCTCTCTCTCTCTCTCTCTCACACACACACACACACACACACACACACACACACACACACCAATGGACCTGTTGCTATTTCCTTCCCTTTGTATTCCTCTGTAACACACAAAAACCAAAATAATGAAACCTGGCGCGATATCTCCGTAGAGTTATTCAAATCCATCGCAATGAAACCTGGCGCGATATTTCCGTAGAGTTTACTGTATTACGCTCCTCTTCCACACCAATGGGCGATTTCTTGTGTGTTACACGGGTCACTCAGCGTCATCTGTGTCTACCCTACATCAGCTGCTTAATTCCTACTCTCACTGCTACACACATGCCCACACCAGCAGACTAAGCCGTCCCCATACCACTCAGTTACGCCAAGTGAGTTTCTAGGGCAGTGCTATTTCCATACGACCCTGTACATAACTATAATACTTCCATTAAAACTAGTTTAAAATAATTTTTTTGTATGTTTTTCAATTAACTTTTAATTTTTTTAGGGAAACGCTATTTACGGATTATCATGTATATATATTTCTAATATTTCTATCAATATTGAAAAAAAAAAATCTCTAGGCACTTTTCAATTTACTTTTTTCCCATTTTCTTTTTTTCTTCCATTTTTTGTTTTCGACGTACTCGGTCCTGTCGTCAGCAAAAAAAAAAAAAAAAAAAAAAAAAAAATCCCAGCTTGGCGATTTTGGGGTTGGAACCGTAAAACGCGATGGCCAAGTGAAACGGGTGTCGTAAAATCGTACCTTGGGACTCCTATGACCCACCCTCTGCTGAATAAAATCGTCCGGCGTTAGTAGGAAGAATACGAGAGTTGTCCCTACCATGAGAGGATTAACCCATTCAGTACGATGACGCTTATATGAGGTGAAAAAGAAATCTATTTATTTATCTATCGAGCAATCTATCAATCAATCACCTACCTACCTACCTAACTACCTATCTATCATCTATCTACCTACCTACCTACTTACCTACCTAACTACTACCTACCCATCTATCTATCTACCTATCTATCTACCTACCTACCTACCTATCTATCTAGTGTCAGTCACACCCTCACAAACTTCAGGGAGATCACTACATAATACCCCTCCACTCCATGCCCCTCCACTACGACTCCCACCTCCACCACCCCCACAATCACAACCCCCCGCCCACTACCCCCACCATCACTCCACGCCACTCATCATTCCACACAAAGGGGCTCAGTTTGTTCTTTGTGTTATTATTATTATTATTATTATTATTATATTTATTACCATTATTATAATTACTTATTATTATTATTATTATTATTATTATTATTATTATATTTATTACCATTATTATAATTACTTATTATTATTATTATTATTATTATTATTATATTTATTACCATTATTATAATTATTTATTATTATTATTATTATTATTATTATTATTATATTTATTACCATTATTATAATTATTTATTATTATTATTATTATTATTATTATCATTATTATAATCACTGCTGTGAAGAAGGATGGTATCATTTTACTTTTTCTTCTTCTTCTTCTTATCATCATCACTACAAAAATCCATCTCAAAATTTCACTTCCATTAATTCTTTCTCCTTGTCATTTCATTAATTAATTAATTTATTTATTGGCGTGTTTTTTGCTCCACTGTCTGCCATATGAGTTTATTTAATTTTAACCTGATTATCCTGAGCATATATCCAAACACAAACACACAAACAGCCCAAGCCACCCTCTAGCACACAACACACTCGTCAGTCTCTCTCTCTCTCTCTCTCTCAAAAGCATATATCCTGCAAACAATGTTACCTTTTCTGAGAGGGGCAATTTGGGAGAGGGACAGCGAGATTTGTGCTCTCTCTCTCTCTCTCTCTCTCTCCCCCATCTCCATATCAGTGCCACCACGTGAAGGCGCCCCCCCCCCCTCCAGCACATCTCTAACAGCATACCAATTATTTAAGACTTTATCAACCTTCCCCCCCCCAGGTCGAAATCTCTCTCCTGACCCAATAAAATCAATTAAAAAAGGTCATACATTTCAAGGGCCTTTTTTTTTTTTTTTTTTTTTTTTTTTTTTTTTTTTTTTGTCTTTTCATCCTCCATTCTCCTTCTCCTGCTTGTCTCCATCCTTCTTCATTAAGCAGATGCTCTCTCGCTCTCTCTCTCTCTCTCTCTCTCTCTCTCTCTCTCTCTCTCTCTCTCTCTCTCACCCAACTCATTCCATCTTCCCCATCTCTCCCCCACTTTCCTGCTTCCCTTCCCTTCCTTCTTTCCCCTTCGTCCATTTTCTCTCCACCCCAGCCAATCCCTTCCTTCCCTTTCCCTCTTTTCTTTCCTTCCCCCTCCCTCATTTCTTTCCTTCCGTCTCCCTCCTCCCTCTCTTAATCTCTCTCTCTCTCTCTCTCTCTCTCACGCCAACACCCTTTTTTTATATCGCTTTATCCAGCATTTCATCCCTCCTCCTCTCTCTCTCTCTCTCTCCGCATTCTATTCCATCCTTTCATTCCTTCCAACCTCGTTCTCTGTCTGACCCACTTTCCTTTCCCTCCTTCCCTCCTCCTTTCCTTCTCTCCTTCCCCTCCAAGCCATTATTTCCCTCTCCTCCTAACTTTACTCTCCTTCCTCTTCTCTCCTTCCCTCCTACCCTTCATCTCCCTCTTCTAAGTTCCTTCCTCTTTGTCCTTCTATCCTTCCCTCCAACTCCTTCATATTCTTCCTGCCCCCTCCCCTTCCCTCCTTCCCTCCAACCTTTTACCTCCCTCTTTCCTTCCTCCTCTTCTCCCCCTTCCTCTAGTTTATATCCTCCCTTTCTCCTCCTTTCCCCTCCTTCCTTCCAGCCCTTCATCTCCCAATCTTCACTCTTCTCTCCTTTCCTCCAACTTCTTCATCGCCTTTCTTCCTCTTCTCTCCTCCTCTCTGTGCATTCACCCCCTCCTCCTCCTCTTCTCGTCTTCCTCCAACTTCTTCACCTCCGTTCTTCCTCCTCTCTCCTCCCTGTGCCTCCCTCTCTCCAAATTCTTCTTTTCTTTTCCCTCCCATCTTCCAACTTTTCATCTCCCTCTCTCCTCCTCTTCCCCCCCCCTCTCTCTCTCTCTCTCTCTCTCTCTCTCTCTCTCTCTCTCGCTCTCTCGCGTTCTTTTGTATATCGCGGACACGCAGGACGAGGAATCTTCAAACAGGCTAAACCAACAAGAGACTCGGCCTGCCTGGATCCGCCGCACGTGAGGATGGTTCTGATGTGGCCAGCGAGGGGAGGGGAGGGTTGGGGAGGGGAAGGGGGAAGGAGGGGGAGAGGGATGGTACGAGGGGAGGGGAGGGGAAAGGCTCGGAAAGTGGGTGGTAGAGAGGTAAGGTGGGATGGAAACAGGGGAGGTTGGAGGACAGGGTAAGGTGGATGGCTGGAAGGGAGGGGACAGGGGGGGAAGGAAGATGGCTGCAGGGGAGGAGAAGGGAGGGGTATTGAAGGGGAGGAGAGGGGAGGGGAGGAGAAGAGACAGAAGTTGAAGGGAGGGGAGGGGAGGAGAAGAGAGAGAAGTTGAAGGGAGGGGAGGGGAGGTGAAGGAGGGGAAAGGTGGGATGGAATGGGAGGGGAGGCGGAATGTGTGGGAGTGTCGAGACCGGAGGGGGAGGGAGAGAGGGGAGAGGGGAAGGAGGGGGGTGGGGGTGAGGGAAGAGGGGGGATATGACCACGCTCCAGGGCTGTTTATTCCGCGGGATGCAGGAGAGGGAGACTCACAAGCACACTCAAACACGTCCAAACACCTGAGGAATGCAGGCGCCGTCGCGGTTTTCGTCTCCTCCTCCTCCTCCTCCTCCTCCTCCTCCTCCTCCTCCTCCTCCTCCTCCTTCTTCTTCTTCCCTTCATTCATTCCTCCCTTACTCCTACTCTGATCTTTTCTTCTGCTCCTCCTCCTCGTCCTCCTCCTCCTCCTCCTCTCCTCCTCCTCCTCTCTTCCGAGTTTCTATTCCTAGGTATCATTTTATTCCCTCGAAGTGGATATGGAAGAGAGGGAAGCACACTCCAGCACGCCCCAACACCTCAAGAATGCATGCACAGTCGTAGATATTCTTTCTCTCCCTCCCTCCCTCCCTCCCTCCCTCCCTCTCTCTCTCTCTCTCTCTCTCTCTCTCTGATACGAGCTCTCCCTTCCATTTTCTCACATGGTTGCATTTCCTCACAGAGCAAGATTTCTTCACATCCACTTTCTTTACTCAATCTCTTTTCCTCCACACTTTTTCATAAACCCTCTCTCTCTCTCTTTTTTGCACACCCGCTTTTCTTGCACACACACACACACACACACACACACACACACACACACACACACACACACACACATTCACTCTTCTTGCAAGCTGTTCCTGCTTGCCTTCACTGCACGCTCTCTCTCTCTCTCTCTCTCTCTCTCTCTCTCTCTCTCTCTCTCTCTCTCTCTCACACACACACACACTCGCTCTTTTTTCACACAGCCTCTTCTCTCACACTCCACGCTTTAATTTCTCACGCACTCATGGGCACTCAAAACTCGCTCGCTTTAGCACGCACGCACACGCAAATCCCCAAGAATATGTTTATGTATAAATCCAGTGGGGAAAAAAACATGGAATCGTGGGCTTTCTGGAGAGAGAGAGAGAGAGAGAGAGAGAGAGAGAGAGAGAGAGAGAGAGAGAGAGAGAGAGAATTATGCATTACAAAACAATAAATAGGAAGAGGATCAACTAAACTATAAGAGGGATTACGTATCTTTGCCAAACGAGAATAACCCTACTATAGTCATCAGATATGAGTAAATTAGATCCAAACTTTTGCCTGAGACTGTAGGATAAGTACAGTTGGGGACAAAAATATCGTTCCATTTCAGTCGAACAATTATGAAACTAACACAAAATTATCTGAAAAGCCTACTGAGTTTCGAGGACCCCATTACTGAGTTTCAAATGTCATCGTTCACCGTTTCATTTCTTATCGTTATGGAGTGCATCGAAATTTGTTCATTGAAAAAAAAAAAACCAATACTGTGGTAAGGAATATCACTCCAGGTTTAGACGAACAATTTGGAAACTTTTACAAGGTATTCTGAAAAGCTTGTTGGGATTCTATTGGCACCATTACAATGCACTTTGGGTGATCCTGCGAGGGTCAAAGTCAAGGTCACACATTTTTTGTCTGTGCATCGATTAAATCTTGAACCAATGAACGAATCATCTTCAAACTTTGCACAGGTGTTGGGTATGTGGAACTGAGGAAGTGGTTCGAATTTTGTGAATATCCACCAGGGGCAAGGGTAAGAGTGGGGGGCCCAAATTTGGGGGGCGGGCCGGGTGCAGTGACCTCGGGTCACTTTGCTCTGGTTTAACATGCGTCCGACTCTCAGTCCATTCCCGGAGGCCCAGCAGTTCAACGTGGCACACACCTCCACATGTCACTACTTCGGCGCTAACACCCACCGTCCATAGTGAATACATGCTTGGGCTGTCTCATATTATTAAAATCAAAGACCGTCCCTCATTTGTCACCAGTTCGGCGCTAACTCCCACCGTCCATACTGAATACAGGCTTCGGCTGTCTCTAATATATGATTAAAATCAGTAACCGTCTCACACGTTACTAACTCGGCGCTAACACCCACCGTCCATACTGAATCCATGCCAGGGCTGTCTCATATAATTAAAATCAGTGACCGTCCCACCCTCCTCTGGAACTGCCTCGTAATTTAGGCAAAGCGATGATCCCGCATAGGTACCTCGGAGTGCAGGCAGGGTGAGGAGGCGCCTGATGGTCGTCCTGGGAATAACAAACGAGTGTAATTCATCACATGCGTCCATTTCATCGCTGTGCCTGCTTTTCCTATGATTATCTAGGTGCTGACATAATTTGTTACCTTTACCTGCTCTGAAGGTTGTATGTGAAATGATTTTGTTAAGATGATGGTTAAATATTTTTAGAATTTATGACAAACACGCATACACAAACACACACACACACACACACACACACACACACACACACACACACACACTCAACACTTCACATATAGCCTACCTGCATCTCATACATCATTACACATCCAATCCACGCAAAATCTCATATACCCTACCCACACCATGTATCCTATCTACATATCTCACCTCTTTCCTACCCAATCATCAATACATTACCTTTGTCACATCCTACTTACACATCCTCATAAGCCCTACTAACACATCCTTGTACTTCCAATCTTCACATCCTCACATATTCTACTCACACATCCTTAATCCTCCCCATACAGTCCTTAATCTTATCCAGACATCCTTAATCCTACCCACCATCCTTACGCCTATCCAAACATCCTCAACCTTAGCGACACATCCTTACACATACCCAAGTTAATACCCTACCTGCAAATGATCATACCTTTCACATCGTTCCACATATCCTACCAGCCATCCTACAGCATATCCTACCCCCATCCCACACATCCTACCACATATCCTACCCCCATCCCACACATCCTACCACATATCCTACCCCCATCCTACCACATAATCTTACCTGTCATCCCACACATCCTTACACATATCCTACCCGCCATCCTACACATCCTACCACATATCCAGCCAGCCATCCTACACATCCTACCACATATCCTGCCCGCCATCCGACACATCCTACCACATATCCTACCAGCCATCCTACACATCCTACCACATATCCAGCCAGCCATCCTACACATCCTACCACATATCTTACCCATCCTACCACATATCCTACCCGCCATCCTATACATCCTTCCACATATCCTACCCGCCATCCTATACATCCTTCCACATATCCTACCCGCCATCCTACACATCCTTCCACATATCCAACCCACCATCCTACACATCCTACTCCCACACAGCCTAATTATGCACGCAGGATGTTTTAGTGGAGCAGAAAGCTAGTCTTTGATCATTCACTGGGACTGGCTCAATATCGACATGGCTTAAAACTCTCTCCTCTCTCTCTCTCTCTCTCTCTGTCTCTCTCCTCTCTCTCACACACACACACACACACACACACATATACGCAAATATAAACACACATTCACACTCCCCCCCACACTCACTCACTCACTCACTCTCTCTCTCTCTCTCTCTCTCTCTCTCTCTCAGCGTCCCGTCTATCTCCATCTCCACCGTTGACGCTTTCTCATTTCACAGTCATCTCCACAGACGAACCATTCGCCTTGCAAATCTCTCTCTCTCTCTCTCTCATTTCACTATCATCTCCCACAGAGGAACCAATCGCATTGCAAATTTATCTCCGTCCATCTCCTTCTCCCTCAGTCGCGTCCTCTCTCTCTCTTCTCTCTCTCTCTCTCTCTCTCTCTCTCTCTCTCCTTTCCCTTCTTCTCCCTCCTTCGATCTTCTTCCTCGTCCTTCCTTCCTCTTCCTCCTCCTCCAACTTTTCCTTCTCTTTATCATCCTCTTCCTCTTTATTTCTGGTTCCACCTTTTTCTTTTAGTTCAATTCTCCTCTTCCTCCTCCTCTTCTTTTTCTTCTTCCTCCCTTTACTCCCTCCTTCCTTCCTCGTTCACACATTTCCTCTTCTTCCTTCCTACCTCCTCTTCCTTTACCTTTTTATTTTCTTCCACCTCCTTCAAAACCTTCCTTCCTCCTGTACATCCTTTCTTCACTTCCTCATCCCCTTCCCTCATCCTAATCTTCTTCCTTCTCCTCTCTTCTTTCTTCCCTCCTCTTCGCTCTTCCTCTTCCCTCCTTCTTCTTCCTTCCCTCCTCCTCCTCCTCCTCCTCCTCCTCTTCCTCTTGATGTCTCGCTTCCACCCAATATTGGTCTCCTCAGCAAGGCGCATTTCGGCCCTCATTTTCTTTCGTCTTTTCTTTCTTCCTCTTCCCCCCGTCTCTCTCTCTCTCTCTCTCTCTCTCTCTCTCTCTCTCTCTCTCTCTCTCTCCACAGACCCTTCTATACCCTTGTCTATAAATATACACACATCCCACCCACACATCCTCTTGCACCACACACACACACACACACACATACCTAACAGTGAAGGGGATCACACACACACACACACACACACACACACACACACACACACACACACACACACACACACACACAAATACCTAATAGTGATAGGAATGTCTGTAAAGTGACCCCGATTTTTTTTAAATATTTTTCACTGACGTGTTTCTAAAAATAGTAAGGTAAAAAAAAAAATTAACCCGCTCACCCCGATGGCTTTTTTCTTGCTTCCGCTAGACGATTTTACTCAGCCCAGAACTAAATTTTCAGGTAAATGTTACGGAGAGTGACGCGCGGATTCGAGATGTTTTCTAATACACATACGTCGTCAAGGCGAATGATTTTTGTACTAGATACGTCTCAGGTGATTAACATCTGACTGTCGATCAAAAAATATTGGAGAATAAACGAATACCTACCTTGTGATATTACAGAGCCGCCAGACCGTCCCGATAGCGTGTTTACTGCTTTTCCCGCCAACTGGATGTCAGCACACCAAAACAAACTCAAGTGTATACAATTTAAAATCACAAATAGCAGTGGAAGCCTAACTGGAAGCGCTGAAATATAACTGGGGTGCTTCGCCCCCCAGACCCCCAATGATTATAACCTACCTAACCTAGTGCAAACTAAAATGTGCATTACGTAAAACTTGCGCCAAAACAGTGTCGTGCGTTAAGAGCGTTTGTTAATTATGGCTCAGGAGTCACACGACCTTGTGATGGGGAAGGCAGGTGCAATCATAAGGCAAATCTTTATATACATCACACAGGAGACGGCCATTAAAATATGATACAGAGCGATGAAATTAAATCACTTCATATTCCGTAAAATATAAGATCTGCACAGTATTGCGTACAATAATGGAACCCCGTATTTACGAATATTCTTATAAACCAACATTTTAGGCCAGTATATACGCTAAAAAAAAAAAAAAAAAAAAAAAAGTCAACACTTCGCTCAATAGGAAATTTGGAAAAAGGCATCAATGATCTAGATGTTTAATTATCTTCGAACGAGAGGGGTTAGAAAAAGCCTTTATTGTCCCCTTCTTTATCATATACTTTTTATTTTTTTATTGGTTACTTCTTTTAATCTTACTACCTCCAAACGATTATCCTCAGCCCAGGAGTGATTTTTCCACCTGGAGGGGTTATATACGGCCTTCTGAAGTCTCATACTACAAGACATCTTCAGGTGAATATAATCGCCTGTTTCCGGACTAATTAAGGTGAGAAAGGTGTCATTACCTGAAGGATTAAGTGGCTGTTACTTAAAGGGAAGGGGATTCATTGCGCGACAGACAGACTTTCAAGTGGAGGAAGGGTTCAAATACCTTTCTGTTCCCTTTTCCCCTCCTTCCCTCTTCTTCTCCTCCCTTCCCTCTTCTTTCCCTTCCTTACATCTTCTCCCCCTCCCTTCCCTCTTCCTCCCTTCCTTTCCCCCATCTTCCTCTCCTTCCCACCTTTTCCTTTTTTCCAATGCTTCACCTTTCTTCCCCTCCTTCCCACCTTTACCCTTCTTTCTCTCCTTCCCCTTACTTTTCCTCTCCTTCCCCTTTCTTCCACTCCTTCCTCCTCCTCCTCCTCACCTTTACCCTTCCTCTTTCTTCCCATCCTTTCTTTTTTCTGCTTAATATAATTCCTCTTTCCCTCCTCCTCCTCCTCTTCCCATATTTTTCACTTCCCTCACTGACCAAACATTTTCATTCATTAAAACCTTCTCCCTCCCCTTTTTCTTACCCTCCTCAGTTCTATCCTTTTACATTCACCTCTTTTAAAAGCGCTAGGATATGTATCTTTTTTCCTTCTTTACAGTTCCAAGTTTCGAGGACATAATTTCAGAACATCGATAAATATTTCTGATTTAATGTTACTATCCTTTTTGGGTAACCAGTATAGAATATTTCCTTTCCCTCCTTCCTATAAAATTTCCATCAGGTTTCTCTATGCTGCATGATGGTCCTTCTCGATATTTACATGCTGGCTTCCGCTTGAGGGACTGGTGGGTGGGGGAGAGCCTTCCTGCATTTCTATCCTTGTCTTTAACTCACAGATTAGTTTTCACAGTTATAACCTTCTCTATAACAAACAAACACGAATGGACCAACAGGTGTGGTGTTGTTTGTTTTCCTCTGCTGTTTGCTTTCCTTTGCATTCCCATTCCATTTCCTTTTCTAAGTTATTCCCTTCCATCTACACCTCTTTCTCCTCTCCCCAACCCCACTCTCACCCCACTCTACCCTTTCCTCCTACCCTTCACCTCCCTCACCTCATCCTCCCCCTCTCTCACCTCTTCCTCCTCCTCCTCCTTACTCACCTCTTCCTCCTCCCCCTCTCTCCCCTCTTCCTCCACCCCCTATCGCCCTTCTTCCTCCTCCCCCTCTCTCCCTTACCCCTTTTCGCCAGAACCAAGTATTCTCATTTCAACTTTTTTCTTTTTCCCTCCTCGCAAAGATCCAGCCAGCCAGCCAGTCAGCCATTCAGCCAGTCAGCCATTTTCTTCCCTCTCTCACCAAGCCATAGTAAGGGGAGGGAAAATGCATGCGGGGTTTTTCTTTGAGAGAGAGAGAGAGAGACACACACACACACACACACACACACACACACACACACACAAAGACAACGAGTGAGGGAAACACACACACACAAACACACAAAGACAACGAGTGAGGGAAACACACACACACAAACACACAAAGACAACGAGTGAGGGAAACACACACACACACACACACACACACACACACACACACACACACACACACACACACACACACACAAAGACAACGAGTGAGGGAAACACACACACACACACACACACACACACACACACACACAGGGAGGCAGGTGCACATCTAGCCAACACATCCCCATCTACTCCCCACTTGCATTGCCTTCCTAGTCAAAAGTTGGAATGAGATGATCACCTGGAGACTTTCTTCTAAGACTTCTTCGCCTTCCGAGTCTTCACACCTTTCCTTAATGATAATGAAGAAGGTGAAAAATAATGAAACAGGTAATGAAGGAGTGCGGTGGCTCTCTCTCTCTCTCTCTCTCTCTTACCGTGCAGCAAAATAATCCAAGAAAAATATCGAAACAAGTCAGCACCATCTTCTTCTCTCTCTCTCTCTCTCTCTCTCTCTCTCTCTCTCTCTCTCTCTCTCACCCAATAACTCCCTCACTCAGCCTCTCTCCCAAGTTAAGCAAGAGTTAACGTTGCTACCAGACAGCTGTTGAAGGGAGTGCATTGGAGGCCTCTGTTCTTAACCCCTGTTCCTCTGCGATTCATCCTGTATTCTATGCTGTAATATTTCCTTGTCTATACCTATTAAATACATACAGTGTGAGTCAAGAGTTTGTTTAATTTTTCAGGTCTATTTTGTACATCCATTAGCTGGTTAATATTCCCAATCTGATCTCTCTCTCTCTCTCTCTCTCTCTCTCTAGGTGGAATAATAAATGAATTTCTGTTCTTGAATAAAGTTGTGAATGCACCATCAACCAAAAATGAGAGAGAGAGAGAGAGAGAGAGAGAGAGAGAGAGAGAGAGAGAGAGAGAGAGAGAGAGAGAGAGAGAGAGAGAGTTGCAGCTACGAACATAAAAATTAGAGGCTTCACCAAACCCTGTTTCAGCGGTCTGCCACCAGGTGGTCAAGCGTCGCCCAACCTCGATTAAATATTTTGCGGGGTTTTAAAGACCTGTAAAACTGTACCTAACACTAAGTTTATAATAATATTGCTATTTATAGGAATATTTTTCCTATTCAGTCAAGCGCATATATATATATATATATATATATATATATATATATATATATATATATATATATATATATATATATATATATATACCTGTAAAGACAGAATAACCATGCTTTCAGAGAATCAGCCTGGGGACTAAAATAGTGTGCTGTCTATTTACATATATTTGAAAAAATCGTGTACAGTTAGTAAAAGGAGATTACCTTCGGGACTTCTGATGTGTGTGTTTTAGCATGCTTTAAAGAAGCTGTTCCACTGAAAATAATGTACTGAACGATTGCATAGTTGGTGAATCAGCCATATTAATCCAAACAAACGGCAGTGCGGTACAACACTTTAACCATAACAATGTATCAGGAGTTGAAGTGTAAACTTATAAACTGTGCAGTGGAGCCAGGAGAACATTTAATAGAATTATTTGTGTTAGACTTTTGGTTACTAAGATGACCAAGACCTCCAACAGGTCCGTATTGTTAGGAAAAGTCATACGTCAGGCAGGGCGGCATATCGAAAGGTGTTGCTAAATATGCGGCTACACATCTATTTTCTTTTGTGGATACTAACGAATGACAAATTTTAATCACTGTTATCTTGCTTTATGGATGGTTCTAGTAAACTGTCTAGGTTTTGACTCTATGTTATACTTACAGAGATGAGTACACTGATGAAAGCTGAGTTTACAGAATGACATAATATATACATAATCAAAGGGCTACCATACTGAAATTTCATTGCAGCATATCTTGCCATCCGGGTAATTTGATGAGTAAAATATGTTTTGCGGTGTTTTACTTTGTGTCAAAATTAAAAGGAAATTAAGCACTGGCTACTTTTTCAATGCCTACCCCGCATCAGAGCTCGGCGACAGAAGCGAACCTAGTGGCAGATTCCTGAAAGAGGATCTGGTGGTCTCTAATTCATCTGCTTCAACACGATAAATTAAGAGACAGTGATCGATGACTTATGAAACAAAGTATTGCGACAGACGAACACCAAAGTATTTTTCGTACTATTACGTGTGGGTTTCAGAACTGTTCGTGTAAAATGTGTGGGATATTATGGTCCAAAAAGTGAACGTTGCGTAGTAGTAGTAGTGGTAGTAGTAGTAATAATAATAATAAATAATAATTTTGCTTTTTTTTTTTTTAGTTAGTTCTTTTTACGGGGTGGGGCACTAACCCACCACCAACCCTTTTAGTCGCCTCGTACGACAAGCAGGGATACTGGGGGAGTATTCTTGAAACCCCCCTACCCCCAGGTACACGGTTTATAGTCTGCTGTCGAGGGCCGAAAATATACAGATTTGGAGTAAATATTTACGTGATGTGAGTGTTGGATGATTCTTAAGAGCTTATTGTGTGTGTGTGTGTGTGTGTGTGTGTGTGTGTGTGTGTGTGTGTGTGTGTGTGTGTGTGTGCGCGCGTGTGTGTGCGCGCGCGCACCGCTCTAAAACAGCAGGTTCACAGGAGCATGAGTTGCAATACTGAGATGTGTTTCATTACAGGATAACGAACTTATTAAACAGGCATAAATGAATGGTATATAAATTTTCACATAGTTTCCCATTAATATTCTTTAGTAAATACTTCTAGACTGACTACTGTTGACCAATACACATACATACACATACATACAGTACATAATTTATATACACAGGTACATACATACATACACACACTACATATTTCGAATTTCGGGGTCAAGGGTCATCTCGCCAGGTCATTAGGCTTTAAACGCTTCCTAGTCTGGTAAAACTTATTTCTGTTCACCATTACCGAAATCCCTTGTTTAATTTTCCCCGCCATTTGACAATTAGGGAACTTATTTCTGCGCTTTCCGATCTCCCACCCTCTACTGCCTTCCCCGGGGGTCATTAAGCACGATAATTACGTATTTAGAGGTACCCCCGTGTGCAGACCTACAGAGCACGGGGCGAAAAGGAGTTGACTGCACAGGCGAATATTCAATTTCAGACTACAATAGAGATCGCTTTCCTTAACGAGAGGGTGTAATGAGACAGTCTGGTTGGTTGGAGGGAGCACAGGGTGATAATGGTGGTGGTGGGGAAGGGGAAGGGGGAGGTGGTGGTGGTGGTGAGGAAGGGGGATGGGAAGGCGGTGGTGGTGGTGAGGAAGGGGGATGGGAAGGCGGTGGTGGTGGAGATGAAGGTCGTGGTGGTGGCGATGGTGGTACTGGTGGTGATGATGGCAGTGGTTGTAGTTTTGGTGATGGTGGTGGTGTAGTTGTGGTGTTTGGTAGAATCTCGTGGTTCTGGTGAGGGGGGGGGGGAATGGGAAGGTCAGACAAACACGGCAGCCAGTAAGGGGTGCAAATCAGTCTACACGATCCACGGAATGTTCCTGGGCATCTGCGGTAAGGTATGTTAGATGAAACGGCCAGGTGCAAATACTGGAGGTAGAGGAGGGCGACAGTGGTGGAAATGGTGAAACTGAATAAGCATAATTAGAAGCGTGGGGGGAAATACTCTACTGTCATGATCTACGGAATATTCTTGGGTATGTGTGGGGATGCGTGGTAGGGTATGCAAGTTGAAATGGCAAGAGCAAGGGTGTGAGAGGACCTTAGGCAGAAGACGGTGATCACAGTTTGAGGATAGGAAGCTCAGACAATAGGGTACTGAGGGTGATAATTACACTTAGTCATGATCCACAGAATAGTCTTGAGTTTCTGTGGTAATGTATCGTATGTCAGTCGCAACGGGAAATGGGTGAATGGGAACCGGGTGAAAATAATGGTAGAGGATGAAAATGGGGAGGGGGAATGAGGGACAATGGTTGGAATTCTCTCTAATGCGTCGCTCCACGGAAAGTCTTTGAGTTACTGTGGTACGGTTTGTTAGTAGGGAGCAAAAGGTGTAATTACTTCATTCAGGTAGTGGAAGGTGAAAATAGCTTGTGGGGGAGGGCGGGAATGATTGGATAAACAGAGCGAGGAGTGGAGGTGCAAAATACTCTACCTCGAAAATGCAGGGAATGTTTTTGGCCTTTTTGGTAAGGGATGTTAGTTGTTGTGGGCAAGGGTGTACAGATAAATATTAGAGGATGCAGAGGGTGATAATGATGTAAAAGGAGAGTTGAAATCACCACAGTAAGAAGTGTCAGTGCAAATCAATTTAATGCGGCGCTACACGGAAGGTCTTTGAGTGACTTTGGTAAGAAAAATATACATCAAAGAACAAGAATGATAAACAGAAAAGATGGTGACAGGGGGAGATAATGAGGAAAGGAGGAAAGGCATATAAGTATGTATGTGGGTGCAAAATAATCTAAGACGACTCTACATGGATGGCCTTTGAGTCACTGTGGTAGAGATAATATGGTGGATGAATTGGCTGTGATAAGCAGCAGATTAGAGAGTAGTGGGTGATACGACTTAAGAGAAGACACAGTAGGAAAAGCAGGTATATCATCACTAATGCGGCGCCACACGCAACGTTCATGAGTGCCTTTGATGAAGAAAGACTGGCTGATTGGACAGAGAGCACAGAAGTTGATGATGATATAAAAGTCAATCAATTCGCCTACAGAGGAATCTATCGTGGTGTGTGGGTTATACGGTGCTAAACTGAAGGTGCTTAATAATGCCAAGGCAGGTGAAAAGGTCATAGGTCAAAATCGACATTAACACTCTTAGGCTCTTACGTCTCTCTTACCCAAATTAAATCATCAAACTCTTGCTAGAGCTTCATATCAAGAGCTGCCCAGACTATGAGAGGGTGAATAGTCATGGTATTAACATTTAAAGCTCTCATGAACCAGCTAAATAATACCATCTGGAGTTAGCGGGAACAGAAAGCTAGAACTTGGCCGACCATGAGAGGGTTAAACATGTCAAAAGAACCAATTACTGAGGTCAAAAGGTGCCTCAGTATTCACGATGCGTCCCCTTGTTAGTTATTCACGCCACTGATCAGGGAAGGAAGGGGGACGGCTAGCTGACATGTTGTTAATGTATGGGTGTAAGGTGGGAATTATTTAACACCTCGTCAGCCAGGTGTGTGTGTGTGTGTGTGTGTGTGTGTGTGTGTGTGTGTGTGTGTGTGTGTGTGTGTGTGTGTGTGTGTGTAAACAGATGTACGGATAAATGGACATACATAGAGACAAAAAACATATAGATAAACACACAGACAGATGATAATATAAAATAAACTCAACAAAACATCAAATTTAGACACTGACCTCTTCAATCGTACAACTTATTGCATATTCCATCCTCGCAACAAACACAATTGCAGTCAGCTCAGAATTTTATCAACTGGATGGGATAATTATGGCCTACATTAAGCCCTTCACTGCAATGGACCACCCTTATGTTAAATGAATCACTGGCAGGCGCTACGATGACAATGAAAAAGGAAGTAATCGGACGGAAGGGATTACAGAAAGGGATTAGTTTTCAGTGATCCAAAAAACAGGTGAGCCAAAAATCAGGTGAGCCAAAAACAGGTGAGGCAAAAAATTAAAACACGTGAGCCAATAAAGTGATCCACAAACCAGGTCATCCGCAAAACAGGTCATCCATAAGCCAGGTCATCAACAAACCAGGTCATCCACAAACTAGGTGATCCGCGGCTCAGAATCATCATCTAAGGTCGAAGCCTGTAACTGGAAACCCACTATTGTCTTCGGGGTCTTCTGAAGGTAATGAGTCTCTCTCTCTCTCTCTCTCTCTCTCTCTCTCTCTCTCTCTCTTTCTCATTCTTTACGGTCACTACTTTCCGCCCTTCAAACACCAATCGACCCTCTCTCCTTTCCTCTCCCTCTCTCCTTACTTTTCTTTCTCTTGTCTTCCTCCCTCCTCTCCACCTTTCCATCTCTCTTCTCCTCCATTTATCTTTCTCCTCCCTCCTCTCCCGCCCTCCTTTCTCTCCGTATCTCCCTCTCACTCTCCACATCACCTCCCCCTCCCCCGCAGCCTCACATTTGTCTTTCTGAGAACGCCTAGACAACCAACACTGCTCCTCTGTCTGTCTACCTGTCTGTTTGTGTCTGTCTTTCTCCGTCTGTCGAATTATCCAGTGTGTGTGTGTGTGTGTGTGTGTGTGTGTGTGTGTGTGTGTGTGTGTGTGTGTGTGTGTGTGTGTGTGTGTGTGTTATCTATATACCTGTCTGTGTGTCTGTTTCTCCAAATGTCATTTAATTATCTATATACCTGTCTGTGTGTCTGTTTCTCTAAATGTCATTACATCTGCGAGTCTCTCTGTCCCAATTAACTATCTCTGTCTCTGTCTGTCTGTCTGTCTCTCTCTCTGAAACTCCCAGGTCACTGTCAGTACTGTTATGTATATTCCAGAAAAGTAATTAGTTGAGTGGTAGGGAGGAAATTCTTAGGGGCAGAGTGTATGGGGAGGTACAGTGTGTGTGTGTGTGTGTGTGTGTGTGTGTGTGTGTGTGTGTGTGTGTGTGTGTGTGTGTGTGTGTGTGTGTGTGTGTGTGTGTGTGTGTGTGTGTTCTTCTCTTTAAGTCATTACCATCAAGACAGCCACGGACCTGATCTCCTCTTACCTTTCTTCTCCATTACCTTCTTCCTCCCAGTATTTCTTTTCCCTCTTGCTCTTCGTCCTTCTTCCTCCTTTACTCACTCTCTTATTTCCTCCTTCCTTGCTCCTTCAGTGCCTCTTACTTATTCTACATTTTAATTCTTTACTGCTTCCCTCTTCCCTCTCTCCTGCTCCCCTTCCTCGCTCTCCTCTCCCCTCCCTCCTTCTCCGCCTCAGTGACTCGTCTTTCTTCTCTCCCATCCCACATTTTCCTTACTTCTCTCCCCTCCCTCTCCCCCCAATTTCCTCTCCCTCCCTCCCTCTCTCTCTCTCTCTCTCTCTCTCTCTCTCTCTCTCTCTCTCTCCCAGGTCACCCCAAATGTCTCCCCTGACATTTATAAACAAAAAACTTCTCTCTCTCTCTCTCTCTCTCTCTCTCTCCCAGGTCACCCCAAATGTCTCCCCTGACATTTATAAACAAAAAACTTCTCTCTCTCTCTCTCTCTCTCTCTCTCTCTCTCAGCCCCACAGGAGTCCCCGTCCCAGATATATAAATCCCCACCAGGAGGACCCACACTTTAAGCGGGGGTGGGAGGTGGGGACTTTTGGTAATTCATGGGGACTTCCCGGGGACTCTCAGGGGAAGGACTGGAGACTCTTGGAGATTTAGGGGGGACTACAGAACGCTTGGAGGGGAACTGGGAAGAAATGGGAGACCTCTTGAAATTTCTGTGGGGACCTTTGGAGATTTCTGGTGACTTCTGGAGATTTCAAGGGATTTTAATATATTTCTGGCAAGTTTTGGAGATTTCTGGAGACTTTTTGGAGATTTCTTGGGATTTTTAAAGAATTTCTGGGGACTTTTGGAGATCTCTAGGAACTTTTAGGAGATTTGGGGGGACTCTGGGAGATTTCTGGGGACGCATGGAGATGTCTGGGGATTTTAAGAGATTTCTGGTGACTTTTGGAGATTTCTTGGGATTTTGGGAGATTTCTGGAGATTGCATTTTTTTCCACAGTTATCTAGGGACTTGTGGAGATTTGATGAGACTAAGGACCTTATTGTCGACGGAGATGGCCCCCTAACACCTTTACCTAGGCGACTTATTTTCCTTTATATACCTTACTGTATTTCTTCGTGTTACATAAATCACTCTAATAACACCATTCTCTGCATAGATAACGTGATAAGGATATTAACCAGCCATTCCAAAAATAAATCGATAAGGAAGAGGTGTTTGGGAGCTTCCTTAACCAGACCAGAGAGCTGGGGACACACTGGGGACCCGGGAGGGGGGGATGAAGGACTCTTGGGGACTGTTTGGGACTTCTGGGGACTTGAAAATTTGGAGGGATAGAAGTAAGTCAGTTTCTGGAAAATTTGGGATATTTCTTTGGACTGATGAAGATTTATTTATTTTATTTATTATTTATTTATGATTTCGTGTGTGTGTGTGTGTGTGTGTGTGTGTGTGTGTGTGTGTGTGTGTGTGTGTACAACTTCAGTGAAAATCTGTACACTGGATGAGTAGTAATAAAACGCTTAAAATCATTTCAGCATAAAATACATCACACACACACACACACACACACACACACACACACACACACACACACACACACATCCACTCCCCCCCCCTCCCTCTCTCTCTCTCTCTTACATATGCAGTCCCTCCCACTCCCATCCGCCTCCCTGTCCATCTCCATCAATCCATCCTTTCTCAGTGGCTCTTCTCGTAACTCCTTGGGAATAATCAAGTCTTTCTTTATCTTCTTCCGGTAATCTCAAGACGATTTTATGCAACTTTGGGGGATACTTAGAGAGAGAGAGAGAGAGTAGTAGTAGTAATTGTAGTAGTAGTAATTGTAGTAGTAGTAGTAGTAGTAGTAATAATGATAATAATAATAATAATAATAATAATAATAATAATAATAGTACAGTAGTAGTAGTAGTAGTAGTAGTAGAATTAGTGGTTGTGAAGTTTAATAATAATAATAATAATAATAATAATAATAACCTCGACAACAACAAGAACCCCCAATACCAGCAATAACATTAAAAAAAAAAAATAATGAAAGTGGATGTGATTAACCCGCTCATGGTTCGCACAAATCTATCATTCTCTTCTATCTACCACCACATATCTATCTATCTACCACCTATCCATCGTTCTATCTACCTCCAGACGAATCTATCTTCCCGAGTGAGTCACAGGAGCTCCAATTAGGTACACGTGAAACTTTGATAACTAATATTTAATTCACTAAGGCTGCCACAAACCAGACATGGCCGCCTTGAATTATTCTATACCTCTCTCTCTCTCTCTCTCTCTCTCTCTCTCTCTCTCTCTCTCTCTCATTACGAAATTCACCAACATTATGATAACAGGTTTTCGACTTTTACGCCTTTCTTTCTCACTTCCCGCACAACCACTTAAATCTCTCTCTCTCTCTCTCTCTCTCTCTCTCTCTCTCTCTCTCTCTCTCTGCGCCTGTCTATTTTATCTATCTATCTACCTCACCCCCACTACATAACCCTCCCCATCTATTAATTCTACAAACTGCTCAGGCTCCTATGACCCACTCTGCTGAATAAAATCGTCTGGAGGCGAGAGAGAGAGAGAGAGAGAGAGAGAGAGAGAGAGAGAGAGAGAGAGAGAGAGAGAGAGAGAGAGAAATTCCTTCACTCCGACAACGCTCTATTTTTATGATGACTGGTGACGACGGTGACCAAAAATAATAATAATAATAATAAATACCGTAAAAATGTAAATAAATACTCCGAACTCCTCTAGGATCGAAACCACGACTGACAACTCCGAGTCCAAAGCTTTACCACTCGGCCACCAAATCATCCCCACCTAAAATCCCTAAATAAAAGATGACCAACTTTCCCCACAACACAATACGCCTCTTTTACGTAATGTTTTTTTCCTACAGTCCCCCCTCTCTTCCTCTTAGTCTCTCTCCTCCCCATTCATCCCCTCACCTCTCTCTTCACCTCCTCTCTCTCCCATCTTTCTCTTCACCTCGTTTCCCTCCCATCTTTCTCTCCTCCTCTTTCTTCCATCTCTCTTTACCTCTTCCTCCCATCTTTCTCTTCACCTCCTCTCTCTCCCATCTTTCTCTTCACCTCCTCTCTCTCCTCTCTTTCTCTTCACCTCCACTTTCTTCCATCTCTCTTTACCTCTTCCTCTCATCTTTCTCTTCATCTCCTCTCTCTCCCATCTGTCCCCTGACCACCTCTTCCTTTCACCCTTTTCTCTTCACCTTCTCCTCCTTTTTGCTCCTCCTTTCCTCTCCCTCCTACCTTTATCTTCCCCTCCTCTCCCTCCCCCCACACCTGACTCCCCTCATCTTTTTTCTCGCTTCTCTTCCCCCACCCTCTCTCATCCCCCACTTCTCTCCTCTCCCACTCTCCTCTCCTCTCCACTAACGCACTGACTCCCTTGCCCCACTTTCCCCCTTCATCCCCTCTTTTTCACCTTCACTTCCCTATCTTTTCTTTTCCCCTTCAACACCCACATCCTTTCCCCTCAGATCCACTTTTATCCCATCCCACCTCCTCCCCCACTGGGTTTTCCTCATTTTCCCCCCTCTGTTTTCTTTTTCCTTTTCCTCCCCCTCCTCCCCCATCTTTCCCTTCCTTCTCCTCCTATCCCTCCCCCTTCTCCCTGTCCTCCCTCCCCCTCCCCCCAATACCATCTACCCATCTCCTTTCTCTTCCCCTCCTCCTCCCTTTTCCCCTCCATTCCAAACCTTCCCCTGTTTCCTTCTCTCTTCTCCCCTCTTCCTTCCCTCTTTCCTCACTCTTCTCTCCCCTTCCCTCTTCCTTCTCTCTTCCCCCTCTCTATTCTCCTGTCTTCCCTTTCCTCTTTCTTCACAAACTCTCATTCACTTCACTCCCCATTCTTGAAACTTTTCTCATCTTCCTTCTGCCACTTCCTTCATTTCCCTCCTCCCTATCTTCCCCTTCCACGTTTCCCCTTCCCTTCCCCATCACCATCCACTCTCCCCTCCTCCTCTCCCCTTCACACCTACTTATCCCCCTTCCTCCTCCCATCTCCTTCATTCCACCCCGTCCCAAACTTCCCCCTCACGCGTTTCCCCTTTTTTCCCTTTCCCCCTCCCCCTTCCCCCTTTCCCCCACCTAGTCCCCCTCCCCCTCCCCCTCCCCTGGCCCCACTAAGCGGCCTGATAGCCTCTCTAAAAAATGCAAACCCGATTCTCGCCTAATCAGGTTTGGCGGGTCTCAAAGGCGCCAAATTCTCTCCCCATCCCGCCAAAATTCTCCCGGACGACACACACACACACACACACACACACACACACACACACACACACACACACACACACACACACGCACGCACGCACGCACACTCATAAATATTCACACGCATAGAGTAATTCTTAAGGCAGGCAGTAGAAAGCTTGACAGAAAATGTAAATAGGGCCAAAAGCATTCTCTCTCTCTCTCTCTCTCTCTCTCTCTCTCTCTCTCTCTCTCTCTCTCTCGTGCTCTGTTATCTTTTTTTTTCTTCTTCTTTTGTTTTCCACTTGCTTTATTTCCTTCTCTCATCTTCCTTCTTCATCTCAGCTCTCTCAATACTTCTTCCTACACACACACACACACACACACACACACACACACACATTTGCATACTACACCACCATCACCACTCCCTACATGACAAACACACTCACACACACACACACACACACACACACACACACACACACACACACACATCACTTCCAACATCAATCCGAACAAGATATAAAGAATTCTCCCTCAGTAAATATATAATCTCGAAAAAATCCATTCCATCAAACAACTCCCGGATGAAAAATGAATGCCTCCGATCAAACAGAGAGTGCATACCTCCAAAATTAAATCTCTCAGCGAAGATTCAACACTTGTATGCATTTTTGTTTTTAAATGGAGTGTAGAAGGTAGTGGGTGGATACTCACTCACTCACTCACTCACTCACTCACTCTCTCTCTCTCTCTCTCTCTCTCTCACACACACACACACACACACACAAACTGGGTCCATATATCGTAAACCGGGACCACAACCCCTTCAGTCCCACGACGTGTATATTATTCATTTATTTATTTATCTTTATTTTTTACTTGCTATAGACGATTTCTCTCGGCTCAAGAGGGATTTTTGCCTTCATTAACTTATTAGATACGAGAGGCCTTTCTTTAATAAATTGTCTGGAGAGAGAGAGAGAGAGAGAGAGAGAGAGAGAGAGAGAGAGAGAGAGTAAAACAGCTAACGGTATGTAAGACACTGATTCACAAACAAACTGGAGAGAGAGGGAGAGAGAGAGAGAGAGAGAGAGAGAGAGAGAGTAAAATAGCTACCGGTATGTAAGACACTGATTCACAAACTGGAGAGAGAGAGAGAGAGAGAGAGAGAGAATTATGTAAGGCGCTGATATGCAAACCGGGTCCATGACTTACAAACACGGGTCCATATTTATAAACTCTCCCTATTTTACGTTGTTTACCTCTAATTATAATTGTAACATTTAAAATCATTATAATATAAATACCAGGCACTTTAAAATTAAAAGTGAGAAAGAGAAAATAAAAAATAACCGAAGTAAATAAATATGAAGGCATCTTATAAACTGGTTAAGATTCTTTATACATACGACGAGCCTAGACCCTGAAACAGAAGGGGTATGGACATTATTTCATCCAGTAAATATTTAAGAACATTTATGCATACAAAGCCTAATCCCTAATACACTAGGGGTATGGAATCTTCTTATTATGAACGACTTATCCTGCAAAAGGGGATGAGATTCTTTATAAGTTGCCTGGACCCTACAACACTAGGGGTATGGATGTAAATTTACTGTTATTATGATTCTTTATAAATACAGCCAATGGATCATTCAATGCTATAGATGTGAAGATGTATTTATCCTGAAAGTAGGTTAGGATTCTTTATAAATATAGCCATTGGACTAAGATGCTACGTGTATGGCCATGTATATATCCTAGAAACGGCTAAGGATCCTTTATAAATATGAGACACTAAATTATCCTCTAAATTATATACTTGAGATTCTTTATAACTAACCCGATTCGTCCCTCAAGCGGTATTCAAGGTCCTGATTCACTAAGCGGAAGCCAGCGCTCAAGGGGGAACTGAGAAGCCGGAACAAAAGAAACAGGGTATTTTAAGTGTGGCACAAAGACTACCGCTTGAGGGGGAACTTAGCATTCTGGCCCTTGGAACCCCCCCCCCTCACTCTCTTTCGCTGGCTATTCTGGCTGGATTGAAACTTTTGTGTGTGGGGGGGATGGGGTGGGGGTGTGGGGGGGATGTGGGTGGGTGTGTGTGGGTGTGATAAAAACATATAAATAGACTGTGTGTGTGTGTGTGTGTGTGTGTGATAAAAACAGATAAATAGACTGTGTGTGTGTGTGTGTGTGTGTGTGTGTGTGTGTGTGTGTGTGATAAATGTAGATTAAGAGACAGCCTCTAGACACTGTGTGTGTGTGTGTGTGTGTGTGTGTGTGTGTGTGTGACAAAGAGAGAGAGAGAGAGAGAGAAATTACTCAAGTCCCCCCAAGTAATATAAATATTCGCAATGTTTAACTACTATTCAATATCTTAAGCCAGTATATAATGTTTCTTTGAATTCGTTCAAGTTCAATAATTTTCAGATGGGAAATTCGCCCCCGCCTGCGTTGAACTGAAATGCATTGAATTCTTAATCACGTTTTTACACGGCAAATCTCAAAGTTAAATTCTCTCTCTCTCTCTCTCTCTCTCTCTCTCTTTTCCTCCCTACCTCCATCCTTTAATTCTCTCTCTCAAGCAATCTAACTATCCATACTTTCCTCTCTCCCTTCCTCCCTTCTTTAACTCTCTCTCTCTCTCTCTCTCTCTCTCTCTCTAATTAGCGAGTTGACCCCCAGGTAATTTTATGCAACTCATGATGGAATTCCTCACTCAAAGGAAGCTTCACAACCCCACCCCACCACCCCCACTACATCCCCTCCTCAACCCCCACCTCCGCTACACCCCCTCCACTCCTCATGCCCAACCACCTCCACAACCTCCACCACCACCACCACCACTGTCACCACCACTACCACTCAACCCAAGTCAGTGCCCCCACCACACCCTAACCTCTTGCCCTCTCCCTCCACCATCACCCTCCACCCTCTCCACCCCCCACTCGTGCCTTCGTCAGAGCTGCTTGTAATCAGTATTTTCCACATCCTGCCTTTCAATTAGACGCAAATATGTGTCCTGTAATTATAAGAGGGCCTCATTAAGCCCTTTCTCCACGATGACCTAATTATTCGTCTGCATTCTTCCTTCTTCCTTGAAAAAAAAAAAAATAAATAAAACATAAGAGGAAGGGGGTGGGTCGCTAAAATTGGCCGCCGGCAAATTTCGGGTAGCAAGGAACGCGAAAATATTAACGCCGATAATTTCCATAGTACCGGGATAATTCGCGTTTGGTGCTGTAAAATACCGGTATCCTGTGAAAAAATATCTTCGACCAAAAATAAACCACTTGTTGGACGATGTCAAACTATCTAATATTACGAAATGAAATGAAGTGAATGAATGAAACAACTACTATACTACCACTACTGCTGGTGATACTACTACTACTACGACTACTACTACTACTAACCCCTTCAGAACGACGACGTATCTTATAGTCTTGCTACCTCCAGACGATTTTATTCAGCTTAGGATCGATTATGCGAACTGGAAGGGGGTTAAATAAAGCCTTCCAGACCTCCTTTACTAACAGAGGATTTTATTAACTCCAATAAATCGTCCGGTGATGGCGAAAATAAAAAAATAAATTGGTCATCGGACTGAAGGGTTTAATATTTCGCCCGCCATCTTGATTTTCAGAAACGGAGGGATTTTTAAAGCACTACATTCTACCTATCCATTTATCTATCTATCTACCTCTCTATCTATCGTGTCTTAAAAATGGAAAGGTTAGATGTAGGCTTAACCTCTTCAACTTCTATCTATCTATTTATCTATCCATACTGCCGTCTAGAAATGAAAAGGGTAGATGATACTGCTTTAACCCCTTCACTTTGTATATATCTATCTACCTCTGTCTATCTGTCATTCTATCTATCTCTCTCTCTATCTATCTACCTAATTCTCCTTCTTCTGCTGCCCATGTTCTGCTCTCCAAACCCCCCCCCATTTTCTTAATTTCTTTTCCTCTTTCTAAACGTTTCCTTCCACGCCGTCTTCCTCCTCTACCCAACCATCAGTCTTTCTCCTTCCACCTCTCATTACCCCATTCCAACCCTGGCCTCTCTCTCTCTCTCTCTCTCTCTCTCTCTCTGCTTTCCTTTCCCTCAGCATTCTCCTTACAACCAACTTACTCTCCTCGAAACTTCTCATTACTCTCATTACTCTCTCTCTCTTTCTCTCTCTCTCTCTCTTCCAGGTCATCTCATCTCACTCGTCTCTTCTCATTCTCCATTACCTCCTCCTCCTCTTTCTCCTCGCCTTCGCTTTCCTCTCTTCCTCCTCCTCCTCTCTCAGTCTTTCCTCCTGTCCATTACCTCATACATAACCTCTCCCTCTCTCTCTCTCTCTCTCTCTCTCTCTCTCTCTCTCTCTCTCTCTTTCTCTCTCTCAGCAGCACAAGAGAACCTACAGATATATTGCTAACGATTAGGGGAACACGGGGTCCTAAATAACTCACCCCCACAGGCAAACTCGACCTTATGCCCCATCATCACAAGGTCCAAATTCCAACACCCCCTTCGAACTCACTCCCACATGCAAACTCGCCCTTATGCTCCCCCATCACAAGGTCGAATTTTCAATACCCCTTTCGAACTCACGCTCACAAGCAAACTCGCCCTTATGCTCCCTCATCACAAGGTCCAAATTGTAATACCCTTTTCCCCTTCGCTCTTTTCAGGGGCATGTTGAAAGGGGCTAGGACCCCCCCCCCTTCACCTTCTCTCTCTTCATTTAAGGCTGTGAGAGAGGTGGCGCCCTGTTATTTTCGCCCTGTTATTTTCTTTTTATCTTTATTTTGAGAGAGAGAGAGAGAGAGAGAGAGAGAGAGAGAGAGAGAGAGAGAGAGAGAGACGGGTTAACGATATGACTGGTGTAGATTTGCTATTGTTGTTGTTGTTGTTGTTATTATTATTATTATTGTTATTATTATTATTATTATTATTATCATCACTTATTATTGATGTTATTTTATACTTGTGGGTTCGATCCCCCTGAGGTAACTGAATTTATTTATTATTCATTATTTATCTATTTATTTATTTGTAATGCCATCAAGGGAGGTCGGCTGGTCATCTACCCTTAAATGTACTGAAATAAGGTCAGCCTAGCCTCGACCCCCTACCCCTTTGACCTTTTATTTTTATTTTATTTTTTTCATCTCCTGTGTTGTCTAGTTTGTGTAAATATTCTCGTTGGGTAAGGAAGTTCCCTAACACCTTTTCCTGTGCGATTTACTTTGATACACCTTACTGCCCTCTTCTGATAAATAAATCCTCCCTAACACCTCTTCCTGGGCGACTGACTCTGTTACATCTTACTGTCCTCTTCAGTTATATAAATCCTCCCTAACACCTTTTAAAATGTGGTTTATTACACCTTTCTGCCTTCTGTTATATAAATCCTCCCTAACACCTTTCTGAAGCAATTCATTTTGTTTATTACCCCTTGCTGTCCTCTTCTGTTACACAAATCCTCCCTAACACCGTTTCTTACGCGATTTATTTTGTTAATTAAACCTTATATACTGTCCTCTTCTGTTATATAAATCCTCCCTAACACCTTTTCCTATGCGATTTATTTTGTTTATTACACCAATGTCCTCTTCTGTGCTCTGTACACCTCCCTAACACCTTTTCCTACGCGATTTATTTTATTACACCTTACTGCCCTCCTGTAAATCCTTCCATTATCACCCTGAGACAATTAATCCCATGTAAACTTTATGTCACCCTGTTCTTTGCCATTTCGCTGCCCTCCCCCCAGCTCACACCCCCTCTCCCATGTACCTCTCCATCTCATTCGGTCTCCCCCTCCCTCTCTGTATATATTACCTGCTCCAACATACTGTCAAAATAGGCACGAAATTAATATCAAAATTCCGTAAGGCCTGACCCGAAAAAATGCTGGATTGGACACGAATTTTTTTTTGGGGGGAGGTGGCACATATATTTAAAGTACTGATTAAAAGAATGAAATAGGAACTGAACTGCACCGTAACCAATTTCAACACTTTTTCCAAACCAATTTCAGTACATTTTCCTAACCCATTTAAGTACATTTTCCTAACCAATTTCAGCACATTTTCCAAACCAATTTCAGCATATTTTCTAAACCAACTTCAGTACATTTTCCTAACCCATTTCGATACATTTTCCTAACCAATTTCAGCATATTTTCTAAACCAACTTCAGTACATTTTCCTAACCCATTTCAGTACATTTTCCTAACCAATTTCAGCACATTTTCCCTACCCATTTCTGCCCATTTTCCTAAACAATTTCAGTACATTTTCCTATCCAAATTTCAGTCTATTTTCCTAACACATTTCAGCACATTTTCCTAACCAATTTCAGTACATTTTCCTAACCAATTTCAGTACATTTTCCTACCCAATTTCAATCCATTATCCTAATCAGTTTCTGCCCATTTTCCTAACCAATTTCAATCCATTTTCCAAATCAGTTTCTGCCCATTTCCTGATAAATTTCAGAACATTTTCCTAACCAATTTCAGCACATTTTCCAAACCAATTTCAGTACATTTTCCTAACCAATTTCAGTACATTTTCCTAACCAATTTCATCACATTTTCCTAACCAATTCCAGTACATTTTCCTTACCAATTACAATACTTTCCTAACCGATTTCAGTGCACTTTCCTAACCCATTTCAGTACACTTTCCTAACCAATTTCAGCACATTTTCCTATTAACGGTCCATTATTTTTTCCCAATGACTTTTGTTGTTTGTTATTCCCGTATCAGACGCGTAATACGATTTGCATTATAATTCCGCTTCAGTCTGATCTTTTGAATTTGCGGTGAGGAAAAATGTAATATCTTTCAATTCTTGTTTTTATTTTCTTTCTGATCTGAGGGCCCCCTAGAGACAAAGGGACCCCCCCCCAGGGTCCTTGTACCGCTTGTATCCCAAATTAGGTCCTGTATCCCCCACTGGCCATCTGATACGTAATTATATTCTTGTATTTTATTTATGTATTCTATGTATTATTAAAAAGATAATAACATCAAGATAACAATTAAACTGTAACACAAAGCAAAATAAATCGCTAAGACATAAGTACTAAAACTCCTCTTACCTGGCAAGAATACAGGTGTCTCTAAATTATTCTACTGTATTCCTGTATTCCATGTAATTATTAAAAGATACTGATAACATAACGAGAACAATTAAACTGTAACAAGCAGCAAAATAAATCGCCTGGGAAAAAGTGCTAAAACTCTCCCCCTCACACCTGGCGAAAATACAGGTGTAGGTGTGGCTAAATGACCGTCCATGTATGTGCTGGATGGCGCCGACAGGTAACCCAATTAACGATAGCATTGTCTTTACACCTAGAGGGCCTTTGACTTTATTTTATCTATTTCATTTATTTATGTATCCGTATGTGTTTTTTGCATATTGTTTTTATTGCCCTTTGAATTTCAGAATGTTCGCAGTCTGTGTTTTTTTTTCGTGTTTATGTGACCCTTGATTCTCAGTATTTGCTTTTGTGTGTGTGTGTGTTTTTCTTTTTCTTTTTAATGTTTTTTGTGGCCTTTGACGTTCAGAATGTGTGTGTGTGTGTGTGTCTGTGTGTGTGTGTGTGTGTGTGTGTGAGTGTGTGTGTGTGTGTGTGTGTGTGTGTGTGTGTGTGTGTGTGTGTGTGTGTGTGTGTGTGTGTGTGTGTATTTTGTGGCCCTTGACTTTCAGAATGTTTGTTTCGCTGTGTTGGTGTTCTATGGATGTTGCTCTCTTGCCCCTGACTCTGTGTTTGTTTTCTATGTAGGTGTTTTTTTTTAGTGTTATTTTTTGTTGTGGACACTGACTTCCAGAATGTTTATCTTCTCTGTGCATGTTCTCTTTGGATACTGGAATGTACAGACACAGACAAAAGTTCACAAATTTCCTCCCTATCTACTTCCTACCCCGTGCATGTCCGTCACTCCCCTCCCTGACGCATCATCTCTCTCTCTCTCTCTCTCTCTCTCTCTCATTATGAAGCTTATTTCCCGTAGCTCGGCGGAGGAATAGGACAATACCACGGCGGAACATCCTATCCATTGCACTTCCTCGTGACTAGCACCACCACGTCCTAGTGTTAATCTCTTGCTACGGCTGAGCATTCAAGACAGACACACAAATTTTAGGCCAAGTTAAAGTGGACAGAGTTTAGACAGGAGAGAGACTCGAAGACAATCTGCAGGCGCTTGACAGATGCGAAATTGCAACCACTTCCGTCCGATGACCTTATTCTACTTTGCTCCTCTTAGTTCCAGACGATTTAGTTTCGCATAAAAAAGGCCTCTCATACTGAAGGGGTTTATGCAGGCTGTATCTAACCCCTCAAGGCTCTCCTAGGCTGAATAAAATCGTCTGAAGGTAGGAATAAGGTCAAAATACGTCCTTAGAGAGAGAGAGAGAGAGAGAGAGAGAGAGAGAGATGGGGGGGGAATAACTATAAAACAGTGGAACACACGACCGTAAAAGTATTAAGACAGAGCAAAATGAAAATAGTTATTAGATAGAGAAATAAGCAACCGTGTATTTCAGAGAAAGAGGAGGAAAACAGGAGACAAGGAAGGCATTTAGACAGACACTGGGAAAGACTGGAAAGCAATCAGGCAGACAGAGAGACAGACAGGCAGACAGAAAGACAGACAGGGCAATGGACAGTGAATAGGCGAATGTTCAAGGAAGGGAACGAATGCCAAAGTCTCTCTCTCTCTCTCTCTCTCTCTCTCTCTCTCTCTCTCTCTCTCTCTCTCTCTCTCTCTCTCTCTCCGGTGGCAGGGTAAGGTATGGGCGGCAGTGCTGGGGTGAAGCCGCCATGTGTCCTGTTAATACCCTCACATTCCTGCCACCATTCTGCCACCACCACTGACACCACCACTGACACTGCTACCACCACTACCACCACCACACAACCAAAGATCACTGTCACCACTGCTACCACTGCCATAATTACCACCACTGCCACCTCAATACCACCACTCATCTCACTCTCATCACTCCTAGCTCATCCCATCACTGTCACCTCATTCTCACCTCACTACCACTACTACCTCATGACCACCACTGCCATCACCACCACGACTAACGTCACGAATATCACTTTCATTTTAACTGTTGTCATCATCACAATCTCACTAAACGGGCCAGGGTACCCGTTTCCAAAGTTGTATTTCACACACACACACACACACACACACACACACACACACAGGTACTTGAAGACTGGTTTACAAAATAGTTTCTCTTTCGCCAGCTGCTATATGTTGCAAAATTTGTGTGACTGCAATGAAGCAACTGTATGCTCAATCGGTAGGGAGTTGGCCTGCAGTCCTGACGGACCCGGGTTCAACTCCCGCTGGAGCAGGGAACAGCTTAAGGATTTGAATTTCATAAATAATCAGACTTTACTGATCTACCAGAAGACCCGCCGACATGTCGTAAAAATACCCCCGCTAATACCAATACACCAGTCCTGTATGAGACAGCCCTAGCATGTATTCAGTATGGACGGTGGGCGTTAGCGCCGAAGTGGTGACATGCAGTGGTGTGCGGTACGTAGGAGGACTACTGGGCCTTGAAAGCAGGCTGTGAAGCCTATGCCCAGAGTCGGTCACATAAAAAAAAAAAAAAAACGCATTGATCTGTGAACAGTTCAGTAGCAGTGACTGAGTGAAACAGCGCGTGTGTGTGTGTGTGCCGCATTAACCGGTATGTGTATGTGTACGATATTTGCATGTATGTATGCATGTACCGTATTTATGTACCGTATTATACATAGTTACCGGTATACAACATTCAACTATGCAGTCGAGCTAATGTAAAAAAACAAAAACTACAAACCCGATAGAATATTCGCTGGATGGCCAACTCATGAATAATGAATGTTATAACAGACTCAAAAACAAAAACAGAACAATTACCCTGACGCTAATAAAGAATACGCTTAATTCTAGTATAACAATATATTTTTTTTTTACAGAACTGAAAGGTATTTTTCAAACAAAATTACATACTTCTTTTACAAATACTAAAGGTCGCTTGGCGGTAAGATGGTCAGATATAACGCTGCTGAGAATAAAAAGTTCAGTTCCTTCTTGCACAATATATATCACACAGAATATTAAATCGCACCAAAAAATCCATAAGGCCACGAAACCCTAGACACAGGCAACCACCTCATTTAGCGATAACGTTACCAATTCCATCACTAATTGACTTACAGGTGATTAAAACGGCAATGACCTTTCAGTGATCAGACAACAATAACGGTACAACAACTTCAGCACGGTATACAAGCACTAAAATGGATGAGTGGCACTAGTTACAAATTCATTTCATATATATACCGTATCGTAACTACAAAATCACACTCCCACTCTCAGCTAACACAATCCATATAGCTATACCCTTTTCACTCTAACTTGGCCTAGAATGACCCTACTTCCCTCAAGATTACTTCGTTGTAGAATCAGATTAACACTAGAATACGGTGCTAGTCACGAATAAGTGCTAGGGAAAGGAGACACAGTTACACTATTTCCTATTCTGCCAATGAGCTACGTGAGGGGCAAAGAGGCGGAAATCTGGGCCAGGTAAAGGTGAAAGGACCATAGCACTCCCTTCTCTCCCCCGTGACTGAGAAACTGCAACCCTTCAAACTTTGGCCAACAGCATCAAACTTAGGTCACCAGGTCACACTCAGGTCACAGGGTCATAAATAGGTCATCAGGTCACACTCAGGTCATCAGGTCACACTTCGGCCATCAGGTTACTTAGGTCATCAGGTCACATTTAGTCATCAGGTCACTTAGGTCATCAGGTCACTTAGGTCATCAGGTCACACTTGGGTCATCAAAGGCATAACACAGGTCATCTAGTTTTCTAGAATATTCTCTCGCGTATGGCGGTAAATTTGAACATCGAGCAAATATGAAAAAGTTGAAAGATAATGAACAATTTGGATTATAATTACGATCACCACCGGGCTAAATTTGTAATATTTCAATTTCCCGTCCAGGATTTTTTTTTTTCGTCAATGGCTGCCGGACTGACTACGATACTTGGCCAGACATCTATCAATCAATCAATCAAGCTATCTATCAAGCAATCAATCTATCTACCTGCATCTATGTATATCTATATATCTATCTATCACCTCGCAACACTAGGCTAGAGTACTCTACACCCGTATTCTTGTAGGCGTTGACTTCAGATGTTCCCCAAGCACCTATTCCTTGCCAGTTTATTTCTCTCTATGGAACAGGCATCTCCCCCTCTTTCGTTCCAAGTAGATAGGAAATCTTAAGTATCGAGCACTATCGCTTAATTTAGAGACTTTGTTTATCAATTTCATGGTTATCCAGATTCCATAATATGCTTCCCACGAAAAGAGCCATCCAGTTGCATATAAACAAATACAGTTCCCTCCACAATGCTCGATCTTGAAAATGTAAACGATGCATTGGAGGAGACTATGTAAATATTCTCATCTATGATATTTACGTCAACTATGCCAGTATTATGAAACTGTCAAAAATAAGGAAATACGTCCCCCCCCCAAAAAAAAAAAAATCACTATAATCCTAACGAATTCCTCTATGTCCACCCATCTTCACTACCGCCTTACAACCCTCCATTCCCTATTAATACGGTACCTTTCAACTAACGCTACTAGACAACTAAGCCCAATCGCTAGAACGTCTCACCCTCTAATCTTTACCACATTCCTCATCTACTAATCCCTTCAATCCGGTGACGTAATTGGCTCTTATTCCTCCCAATATCCCTCAGTTCCCCCTTTATGCCTCCCTCCCCTTCACCCCCTTCGTCCATCCAGCTTCCCCTTACCCTCTTTATCCATTTTCCTTCCCTTCAATACCCCTCACTCCCCCCTTCATCTATCCCCCTTCCCCTCACCCTCTTTATCCATTTTCCTCCCCTTCAGTACCCCTCACTTTCCCCTTTATCCTTCCCCCTCAATACCCCTCACAACACTGCGATATTCCTCACCCACAATATTCCCCAATCGACCTGGCTTCCACGACTGTCGACTTGTGAATGAACTCCCGAGGGTCCCCTGAAATTGACAAGCTCTCTCTCTCTCTCTCTCTCTCTCTCTCTCTCTCTCTCTCTCTCTCTCTCTCTCTCTCTTTCGATTATTTCCTACTGTGTTTCATTTCTATCCCTCTGTTTTTTCACTTTCATTTTTACACCTCTCTATCTCCAACATTTCTTCCTCCCTCGCCACTTCTATTTCCGATTATGTCACTCATTCTTTAATTCTCACTTCATCTACCGCAGCTCACTCTTCTCTCTCTCTTCTCTCTTTTTTCGCTCCCCTCTTCTTCTTCTTCTTCTTCTTCCTCTCTCTCTCTCTCTCTCTCTCTCTCTCTCTCTCTCTCTCTTCTGTTGCCCTATCCTACTTCCTCTCTTCTGTTTACGTTCTCCTCTTCACTTCCTCACATTTCTTTTAGTTTCCTCAATTTTATTTTTTCCTCCATTCTCTCTCTCTCTCTCTCTCTCTCTCTCTCTCCCTCTCCTCCCTGTTATCTCTCCTTTCCTACGCTCTTGTCACGCCATACGCTTGATATGGCCTGCGTGAGAGAGAGGGGAATTGTGTGTGTGTGTGTGTGTGTGTGTGTGTGTGTGTGTGTGTGTGTTATAACCACTGTGAAAGAGAGAGAGACAGAGAGAGAGACAGAGAGAGAGAGAGAGAGAGAGAGAGAGAGAGAGAGAGAGAGAGAGAGAGTGAGTTTTGACAATGAAAGGGGGAAGAAAAGAGAGAAGGGAGAGGTAGAAAGAAACAAAGGGGAAATGATGAGGTGTGAGGGGAGAAGAGAAATTGAGGGGAAAGGGATAGACGGAAAGCAACAAAGAGGGAGGGGAGAGGGAGAGAAACACAGTGAAGCGAAAAGGTAAAAGGGGGCACAAAAGGAGAGATGAGGAGGAAGGGAGAGATGGTTTAAGAGGAAAAACAGGAGGCAAAGGGAGAGATGGGGAGGAAGGGAGAGATGGTTGAAGAGGGAAAATGAGGAAGCAAAGGGAGAGATGAGGAGGAAGGGAGCAATGGCTGAAGAAAAAAAAAATGGCACTAAAATTGGCCAATATTCCTAAGGTAGTGCAAAATGGTCTCCACATACCTATACTACACTAATATAATTACATACTTATACTACACTAATAGAATCCTGTCAAAATTTTCAAACTTTAATACACATAAAATAATATGGAATCCCAATATGAGTGTTTATATGGCGTGACCTCTGTCCCCCAAAGTCCCTAAAAAAAATAATTGAGAAAAAATGAAAAAGATGACTGATATTATTTGCCTAAGGGAAACTGGCGTATTAAAAAAAAACACAAAGGTAAAGAAATAAATGAATGACACCAACTCGAAAAGGACTCGGAAGAAAGACTAAACTAACAAAAGACAGTACGGTAGGGGTCTTATGAGGAATGAGGGAGGAGGAAAGAAGGGAAGAGAGAGGGGAAGGAGGAAAGAGGGATGGGGAAGAAGAAACGAGAAGAGAAAGGAGGAAGGAGGGAATGAGGAAGAGGTAGTGCAGGGAGAGATGTGGGAGGGAGTGCGGAAAGAGAGAGGAAGTAAAATGAAGGAGGGAGGGAGGGAGGGAAGGAAGATGGACAGAGGGAGGGAGGGAAATATGTGTGTGATACAGCCATTGTGCAGAGGCGAGAGGAAGGTGGTGTGACAGGGAAGGGATAAGGGGAAGGATGATGGAAAATGAAGGGTGGAGGGAGGAGGGAGGGGGCGAAAGAGTAAGGAAGAAATGAAGGATGGAGAAAGGAAGAATGAAAAGTGAAAGGAAGGAGAAAGAAAGAAGGGGAGAAAGAAAGAAGCAACGAAAAAGGTGAGGGAAGGAGGCAGAAGGGATGAAATAAGCAAACGAAAATAAGTAAGAAAAAGAAGGAAGAAACGAAGAGGGAATAAGAAGGAAAGTAGGAAGATTGGAAAGGAGAGGCTATATACCGTAACGTAAAATACATTCGGGTAAAAAGGAGAAAAAAAATTGAAAAGGGAAAACTCTGAAAATGACTGAAAAGGAAGAAATGGAAAGAAAAGTGGGAAAAGCAAGGAAAGGAAAAAGAGGAAGGGAAAACCTGGGAAAAAGTGAAAAGATTAAATAAAATGGAGAGAGAGAGAGAGAGAGAGAGAGAGAGAGTCCAATGTGCGTGTGAGGAGAAAGAGTAGTAAAGGATGGGGAAACCTTATTATTAAAAAAATATATATATATCAAGAAATCCGTACATCTCTCTCTCTCTCTCTCTCTCTCTCTCTCTCTCTCTCTCTGTTAACAGGTTACAGTAAAACAGAATGCTCTCCCCACCCACCAAACCCTCCGAAGAACCAGAACTAATCACAAAGAAGCATAACGAAAACAGAGAAAACACAGCAACGGAATCTTCACTGGAAAGACGGAATGAAAAAAAGAAAATAATGACAAGGAATTTACAAGGCGATAACGAAGGAAGAAGAGTTAAAATAAGTTATATATATCGCATCGTCTACTTCCCGTGTATGCATCTTCAGTGAGTACAAGTTAACGAAAAATAAAATGTAAATATATAAAAGAAAATGTGAATACAGAAAACAGAAAATGTGAATAAAGAAAACAAAGAAAATGCAAAAATTCGGAAAGTGAATAATGTGAAAAAATATGAAAAAAATAAAGAAAATGAATAAAGAAAATAAGGAAAATGTGAATGATGATAATAAAGAAAACAAGAATAAAGAAAGACAATGCTAATAAAAAAAGAAAATGCTAATCAAGAAAATGAAGAAAATGAGAATAAAGAGCATAAAGAAAATGAGAACACGTACCAATATCCAGGTGTAACGTTTGAAGATGACCCGTCCAGACCAAAATACATATTGAGGTTATCTTCTGTGTCTTTTAGTCTTTATTATCAAGCTCTTTACTATTTTTCTTGTCCTTACTACCACCATTTTTTATTTTGTCCATTTTCTTCTTTTTCTAGGCTCTTTTCTGCTTTTAACACCACTTCCTGTAAAAAAAAAAAAAAAAAAAAAAAAATTGGTTAATTATTTGTCCATAGGTGTGGTTAAATAGGGATAAAAATTATATATGTATTAGAGAGAGAGAGAGAGAGAGAGAGAGAGAGAGAGAGAGAGAGAGAGAGAGAGAGAGAGCAAACGAATGACACTAAAGAAGAGAGACAAAGAGAAAGGGGGAAAGCATAAGAGACAGAGCAGGGTAGAGAAAAGTTGTGACAGAGACGGAGAGTGAGGAAGGGGAGCACTAACGAGGAAAATAGTCTAACATAAACAGCAAAACAATATCCTCTGGTGCTGTAGCCAAAAAAAAAAAAAAAAAAAAAAAATCAGGTGCGTCCAAAAAATAATGGGGTTCCTATAGCTTTCTCAGGTAAATATACAGGTATTTACGTGGTTTTATTTGGAATGGAAAACTAGAATTGTCCCTCCTAGTTCATCTAATCAAACCTAAATGACTATCTAAACTATCTACCCTATCTAATCTACCGCATTACTCTCCACTATCTACCTAACCTAACCTCACCTACAGTTTACTAAATTACCTAAGTCATTATACATAATCTACCTCCCTCTTCCGAAGTAACTACATAGTCATATCTACCCATAACTTTTACCATTCCCTACATTATAAAAATCAACTTCATCTTTCATTACCAAGCCTAAAAATAAAAGAAAATATGTATCATCTTTAAATATACCCAAATATACTAAATCAACAAAATCAAACAAATTCTATTATACTTTAACAAATTTCAACATCAAGGGAATGCTAATCTTATCCTAAACCTCTTAAAACTTAGCTACTAAATTCCAGCTTCTCCCAGACGGTTTTCTTCAGCTAGTGGTCTATCATCGTCTAAAGATCCGTATTCTCGTAGGTCAAGGAAGTTCCCTAGCACTTCTTCCTTAGCGATTTATTTTTGGATACGACTGGTTAACATCAACTTGAATGTTAATTTATAATTATTAAATACTACTACTACTACTACTAATAATAATAATAATAATAATAATAATAATACAAAACTTGCAAAAGAAAATGATGTATATAATAGGAATAAATAGCCATGAGAAAAGTGCTTGAAATCCACGTAAGAACAAGCTGCAATAAGGTATAAAAAAAAATAACGCTATGAAAAATGTGATTGAAGCCCATCTAAGAATAAGACGTAATATAAATAAAAAAAATAGCTATGAGAAAGCTGCTTGAAATCCACCTAAAAATGAGGCAATGTTCAAAAAAATAAATCGCTATGGAAAAGGTGTTTGAAATTCGCCTAAACTGACAAGAGCCTCTGGGAAAAAACACCTGACCTTACTTGCCTGATATTGGCATTCGTGAATAGTACCTATGGACTGAGCTTAATGACCTGGCAATAGTTAACTCCCAGTAAGGTTAATGGCCCCTGCAAGTCATTAGGTGGGAGATAATGTACAGGCAATCATTAAGGGGCAAAATGCTGTGTAGTCTGATGATGAACTCGACCGTATCCCCATCTTGCCATTAGGCCGCTTTTCCCCTGGCTTCCCTAATTGGCTTGACCCCTAATTGATTAATGAGGCTTAATTAACTCTTCTGACCTAACTCCACCCCCACCCCCACCCCCTTCACCTCTAACCTATCCCCACATCCCCTACCCCCATACCCCCCTCCTTCCTCCCCCCTCCTCACAATGAAAACACCTAAATATTTCTGTATTAACGTTATATGAAAAACATGCAAGAGAATAAGATGTAATATGCAAAATAAATCGCTATGGAAGAGATACTAAGAATCTTGTCACCCAGAATACAACCTACTGTCTCAAGGTGAAACGTAGACAAAGATATCCATTTATCATGAGAGAGAGAGAGAGAGAGAGAGAGAGTGTGTGTGTGTGTGTGTGTGTGTGTTTAACAAGAGCATGGGAAAATTCTTCTCATTTCCTTATCCCTTCCTGCTGTAAATCTTAGCTTATTTTATTTATTTATTTATTTATTATCCACTAATTTATTTAGCAGGAGGAACAAGACAAATGGGAAGATCTTGTGTTCTTATATCCGCGTCTTTCCCATTTAAAAAAGAGGAGGAGGAGGAGGAGGAGCTAGGGCATGGAGGTGGATCGTAGCCTCTTCACCCCGAGAACGTAATTTTCGTTTGTTTGTTTTTATTTGGCGACTTCTTTTTGGCCTGTGACAGATTTTGAGATACTGCCTAAATGAACCCCTCCAGGACGAAAGGCCACTTGCTATGCCGAATAAAACCGTCTGGAAAAGGCAGGAATAAAATTAAAATGACCATCACCAGAAGTAAAAAAAAATTAGCAACTTCAATTAAAGGACGCAATTTTTTTTTTTTCGTTTTATTTTTGCCATCTACAGATGACTTTCAACGGGATTTTTTTTTTTCTTTTTTAGCAGGAGGGGTTTGGTAGTCTTCATAAACCCCTTCAGGACGAGGCGCCATTCCTCAGCTGACTAAAATCGCCTGAAGCAACTAGTCATAAATTCGTTTACATATCCAGACCCAAACTGACTTCAAAATTCAAGATGATGTATTATTATTTTTTCCGATTTTTCTTTTTTTCGAATCGGAGGAGGGAGAGGTTAATTTGACGATAATATTTACTCCACACATTAAACAATACAGTAAATATATAGACGTTTTATAAAATGCCTGGTATATGCCGGCTAAGTGGAATTAACTTAAAAATCTCACTATTTACCTATTTATCTGCCTATATATACCTACTGTCTATATATCACAGGTAAACATATATAAAACTATAGGGCAATACGACTCTCTCTCTCTCTCTCTCTCTCTCTCTCTCTCTCTCTCTCTTTAAATCACGAAAAGATGAACCCAACCATGTACCTCACCCACTCCTTTAAACGCTCAGCAGATCCCTTTAATAAGATACACAAACATTAAATGCCCAGCGGATCGCCATTTTATAATGCAGCCCCCTACGAACAGCATCACACAACGTTAAATAGCAAAATATCACCACTCACCATGATCCTTCCTAGCTGATACGTCCACAGTCGCTTCCCACCTTCATTCCTCACGTATTCCACGCAAGCAAGACGGTAGGAGGTCAACGAAACGGAAATTAGAAAGAAAACACTGGCGAAAACCTACCCAACAACACACTCACACCGACATCTCGAAGTCAACTGAGTCTGCGTGAGATTCTACGGGGCCGCATCCGTACCCACACGGGCTCCCCAAACATCCCTATTTTTTTCTCCTACATCACTTTCCCATCGCTTTGTTGTGTTCAGCAATGAAGATAATACTTTAATAACTATGTTTACATATTTGGTGATGCTACGGCTGATTAAATTCCCACTGTTTCCGTATATTAGTCATTGTTTTAATGTGTGGCAATTTTACGGTGTTGCCGACACATTCAACACCATCTTCGGTTTTTGTGTACGTGTTCATAATACATTTCTGCTAAACCTCAATACTTTTCTCAATGCAGTAACATATGTTGTAAACGAAAATAATCGTTTCATGCAGGTATGCATCTTTTAAGTAATTCTCTCAAGCCATGATATTACTTACGTACTTATCGTACTCCGGCAGCGCTGATTTCTCGTCACCTACTTAGCAACAGGGGATAAGATTTTTTTACGTAATACATTGATATAGGTAATATCTATACGTCCTTTTGCTCAATAAATGAAGGTAGAATGTGACAAAGTGCTACATTTACTGCCCAGAGTTGCCGAAAGGGTGTAGTTAGCGAGTCACCTAGATTCAAAATAAGAGTACTACACGAAGTGCGTCCAACACAATCTGCCGCCTCCCCTTTCCTCTCCTTGCTGTCTCCGTTCTCTCTTTTTACCGTCCTTCTTCCCTGTTTCTTTTTTCATCTCTCATCCCCTCCCCCCTTCTCTCTCTCTCTCTCTCTCTCTCTCTCTCTCTCAAGCGGCCACCTACACACCGAACAGGAGGATTTGGTATATACTGTATGCTACGAGTGAATGGCTCCGTTCTGTCACAATGATGTATTTAAAAGATGACGGGAGGAGATTCTGCCATCTCCACGTCTCTCCTTTTAATCATTCAACGGGTCTAGCTGCTTATACAATCCGTTTCGAAACTTTCGCTCAGAAACTCGACAAACGAAACGCGTACCACGGCGTCTGACGGCAGTGTGCGTTCATTATCCAGCCATCCTTCACTCATACACCTCTCTAAATTGATTACACGAAGACATGTGATATTATACGATGATATGAGACAACACGGTAACTGAGCATAGTGATGTAAATTGTAATAAGCAGAAAATGAGGATAATAGTGAATGGCTAACGTAATGGGTTAATGAGGACTGCAGGTATTATTCATGGTTAATTAACTCTTACCTTGACGTTTTCAGATTATACCTTGGCCTGTATTCTCGTAGGGTAAGGAAACTCCCTAGCACCTATTCCTTAGTGATTTATTCTATAATATAAATGACTGGTTAATATAGGGGACATTATATATGCAGAGTATGGAGACATCAGAAGCATTTAACACAGACGAGGACAGTGGTGTAATAACGTAAATAAATCGCTTAGGAAAAGGTGTTACGGAGCCTCCCTGGCCAACGAGATTACGGGCCCTACCTAAACTCCTCCCTACGCACTTCGTCATCTGGTTCAGCTACTGCCCTCACATCTTTTAACACTCATACAAGGAAGACAACAATGAAACACAGCTAAAAAGACAGAACCCACACACTGAGAGAATCTGTACAGTCCTCCTTGGCTGGTGAACTTAAAGCCTCGATACTCCGAGCGGATATCAAAATGTATTCTAGTGGGCATCCAGAAGGCATATTGAAAAAAAAAAATTCTTGTATGGTTATTGAAAGGAAAAAGTTAATATTATTCAGCTGTATTTTCATAGCCATTCTCATTTCTCTCTTTCCTTACAAGAAATCGAAAGGGGAAGAAGTAACTATCACAAATGGGGTATTTAGTTGCCTTTGAGTGTATCCTTGGGGGTTTCGTGGCTGAAAATTTTTAGGAACTGCTCCAGGGAAGACAGGCACAACTCAACACACGCCAGGATGAGTGGCGTAAGGCGTGACGTCATGGGATCCAGCCAGTGAGATCATTTGTTCAGAGTGACGTAAGGTGTGACATCATGGGATCCAGCCAATGAGGTCCTTCGTTCAGTGATGTAAGGCGTGACGTCATGGGATCCAGCCAATGAGGTTCTTCGTTCAGGGTACTAATGACGCCAAAATCTTTACCTTTTGTACCATTTCGATACTTCCATGGCGATACATCATAACTATATTTATAATTTTCTCCGATAAACTAGGGAACAAAAGCATTAGGAGGCCGAGTGCTAATCGCCCGCCACAAGCCACCTACAAACCAAATTTGAAGAAAGTATCTATTTGTTGCTGAGATATTGACCAAAGTGCAATCTGATATATGGCTGGCATTTGGTCGCCTTTGATCAAGTCCTCACCAAAAGCTAATCACTTCTGCCCATCCATGTAGTCGTTATTTCATGAATGTTTGGTGAAAATTCGTCCACAACTTTCTGAGATATTTTGGGATCACACACACACACACACACACACACACACACACACACACACACACACACACACACACACCGACAAAAACTACATCGCCCCCGCTTGCTAATGGCGGGCGATAATATTTTCTGGCGATACATCATCATCATCATCATCATCATCATCATCACCACCAGCAGTAGTAGTAGTAGTAGTAGCATCTTGCGGCTAAGGTTTTCCTCTCACCAGCATTTATCAGCAGGTTTCAACTATCCACACACACACACACACACACACACACACACATTCAAGCAGACACATACAAGCACACATACAGTCTCTCTCTCTCTCTCTCTCTCTCTCTCTCTCTCAGCCAAACGAAAAGAGCTAAAATCGTAAAACATCGGCGTTAAGGGAGGGCCAAAAATGTGAACGACGAGGGAAGGCGACAGGAAACTGGAATGAAGGGAAGTGGGGTGAGGGAGAGGGTCAGTGGGGTGAGAGTGGGATGTGGGTGATGGGAGAGTGGGGTGGGGAGGAAGGAGAGTGGGATGTAGGCGATGGGAGAGGGGTGAAAAGAGAATGCGATAGAGTAGAATGAAAAGAGTGGGGAGATATAACAATGGGGAGAGAAGGGGAACTGAAAGGAGAGTGAAGTGGAGAAGAGAGGGGTGTGAGGGAGAGGGGCGGGGAGGAGAGTCGGGGTGAGGGGGAGAGAGGCGAGTGGGGTAAGGAGAAGAGTGAGGGGGAAAGTGGAGTGAGGTGGGAGATAGGAGTGGTCAGATGAGAGAGAGGGAAAGAATGTATGCCAAGGCTCTAAGCTTATGGCGGAGGCGATGGAGAGGAGCGAGTTTGAGAGGAGGCAGTTGTATTATCATCTTTGGAGAGGGGAGGGAGGGAGAGAGAGGAGTGGAGAGATAGAGGGAGGAGGAGGGAAGGAAAGAGAGAGGGAGGGACGGAGAGAGAAAGGAGTGGAGAGATGGAGGAAGGAGGAAGGGAAGGAAGAGGAAGAGAAGAAGGGGAGTCATATCTCTGGGAAGCTGATGGCAAGGGGAGGGAGGGAAGGACAAAAGGGAAAGGGAAGGAGGAGGAAGAGAGGGAAACAAGGAAGGGGGAAGGAGACAGGAAGGGGAAGGGAGAAGAAGGAAGGAAGGAAGGATGAGACAGTACAAAGGAAAGCAAGCAGCAACAGACCTAATGATCCCTTCAAGGCTGCTTTTTACAAAGACTATGATATCTAATTCTACAAGTTAATGGTAAGGACAGTAAAGCAAGAAGGCTCTCCCCCACCCACCAAACCCTCCAGTCGAAGCTGGCGGGAAAAAAAGTGAGAAGGACCACCATGCAACATGGAAAAGCTGACATGGAATTTTCATAGGAAAGACTGAAATTGTAAACTACATTCTGTCCTACTATATCTATGCACTGCAAGTGTTAATAGGCTACTATAATCATTAATTACAGAGTATTTCCCTGCTCTAGTTTCATCATGATCTGAAACAGAGAAAAACAGCTTACATTATTATTCAGTCATGAAGGTGTTTAGCTGGGGATCTGAAGCGAGATATTTATCCAAGCGATGTTTGAATGTCACCACTGTACTGCAATCAGTGACATCCCTGGGCAGCTTATTCCAAATGTTAACAACCCTGTAAAAGAAAAAATGTTTGGCTTCATTACACTGGAAATGCTTTCCAATAATCTTATACCCATTACCTCTAGTAAAATTCGAACAATCAATTGCAAAGTACTTGTCAACATCCATATCATCAATTCCTTTAATAATCTTGAGTACTTGAATCAGATCCCCTCGTAGTCTGAGCTTTGATAGGTTATATAACTTTAGTTCATTTAATTGCTCCTCATATAATTTGTTCCTCAGTCTGGGTATCATTTTTGTTACTCATCGCTGCACTCTCTCTAATTTCTCTGTATCTTTCCTGTAATAAGGTGACCAGAACTGCTCACTGTATTCTAGATGTGGATGCACTAAGGAACAGTACAGGGTAAGAATTATAGTTTCAGATTTGAACTCAAATGATCTACCTATATATCCGACTATTTTGTTAGCTTTCTTTATAGCTTCTGTGCACTGTTTTCTTGGCGTCAGATCATCTGTTCCAATTATTCTTAGATCCTTTTCATGATTTACGTTCATGAGTTAAGAAGGATTCATTGTATAACTAAATTTTTCAGTTTTACTTCCAATATTTAGAACTTTGCATTTATCAGTATTAAAATCCATTTGCCATTTTTCAGCCCAAATAAGCAATTTATCAAGGTCTTTTTGCATCAATATTCTTCGTGCTGAGGAATCTGCTCTATTACCAATCTTTATATCATCAGCAAATTTTGATAGTTTACAAAACATGCCTTCATCAATGTCGGCTATATAAATCAAGAACAATACAGGACCCACAACTGAGCCTTGCGGTACCCCACTTATAACATTTCTCCAGTCAGATTCCTTACTACTGATTACAATTCTTTATTTACGATTTGTAAGCCAGCTTTCAATCCATCTTAGTACACTACCACAGATACCACAGATGCGCAGTTTCTCAACAAGTTGAGTATGTGGATCTTTATCAAATGATTTTTGAAATCAAGGTAAATGACATCGACTGATTTAGTGCTGTTGTACAAGCTGATATTATCATTGAAAAAAATCAAGCTGATTAGAAAGACATGAACGCTTATTTCAGAATCTGTGCTGATAATCTCTGATGAGACTGTTCTGTTCTAAATGCTTGGCCAATTTATCTCTAATTATGGTTTCTAACAACTTGCAAACAACTGATGTCAAGCTTACTGGTCGGTAATTGCTGGGTTGAGATTTGTCTCCTTTTCTGAATATCGGAGTTACATTTGTTAATTTCCAGCCACTCGGTACAGTGCCACTTCTGAGAAAGATATTGAGTATACTGTAATGTGTTAAGGGTTTCACTATTTCATCTTTTGGCTCCTTCAAGACTCTTAGAGATATTCTATCTGGTCCTGGTGTCTAATTTATGTTTAGTTTATTAGCACAGGGAGTACATCTCTCTCACTGATAATAATTTGAGTGTGTTGTCTTCATCTACGTGTGTGGAGGACAATGTTTGGATCAAGCATGAACTTTCTACTGTAAATACAGATAAAGTATTAAGAATCTTAGCCAACTAGGTTTCATCATTTGTATTCTCACCATCTGCTGATACTAGTGGTTCTATTGTTGGTGTTTATATTTTCTCATTTCTGATGTAACTGAACAATTCTTTGGTGGTTAATTTGCTGATGCGCTTCAAGGTTTTTCTTACTTTACTGAATTATTAGCATTTCGACATAAGTTTTGGTAAATATCTTTATCCTCCTCTTTATTAGTGGCTTTGTATTTCTGATAAGCAAGTTTCTTTGCTGAAAGGCTTCTCTTAATATTGCTGTTCCACCATTTTGGCTTATTACTTTTCACTGGTCTTCTGTTATGCATCGGTACACATTCCTCAACTGCTTTATTGAGGATTTCTGTGAACTCTGTCCATACTGTGTCTATATTTGAACTTTTAGTAATTGGTTCCCATTCACTGCTATGTAAAATTAACTTTAATTTGCGAAAGTCGGCTGTCTTGTAGTCTGGGATTTTCTCGTAACTACATTTTTGGTCGGTTACAGAAACTGAGGTTGAATGTGACTATGCGATGATCACTAGTACTAAATTCTTCTACTTGAACATTATGAACAAAGTTTTCTGACGCCGCCAGTATATGATCTAGGGTATTTTCTCCAAGCGTGTGTTGCTCTACAAACTGATATAATAAGCTTTCAAGTAAGGAAGGGGAAGGGAGAAGAAGGAAGGAAGGAGAAGAGAGAAAGGACAAGGGAAAGAATGAAGGGAAAAGGCGGAATAGGAGGAAAATGGTAAGAAGAAGGGATGGAGAAGAAGCAAGAGAGGACAGGAGGAAGAGGTTGATGGAAAGGGGAAGGGAGAGAGGAAGGGGAAGGGGAAGAGAAGGAGGATGGTGACAGGAAGAGGAGAGAGAAAAAGCTGAGAGGGAGGGGAGAAGGGAGAAGGGGAAGATGGAGGCAAGGGAAAGGAGAAGAGGGGGAAGATGGGGATATGAAAAGGAAGAGAAACAGAAGAAGCGAGAAGAGGTGGGAAAGATGAAAAGGAAAGCTGTATTATTATCAGTTCTAGGAAGTGATGGGGGAGGGGGAGGAGAGGGGGAGATAGGGGGAGGAGAGAGGGAGAGGAAGGGGAAGATGGAGGAGAAGCAGGGAGGGATGGAGGGAGAGGGAGAAGGAACGAGAGAAAGGGAAGACTTCTGTACCACCGTCTTTGGAAGCGAGGAATGGTAGTGAGAGGAAAGTGAGAAAGATGAGAAGAAAGTGTGAAAGAGGAAAAGAAAGAGGGAGTGAGGAAGAGAGAGAGGGAGTGAGGAAGAGAAAGAGGGAGTGAGGAAGAGGAAAAAAGAGAGGGAGTGAGAAAAAAAGGAAGTCATAAGTGAGGAAGAGAGAGAGAGAGAGAGAGAGAGAGAGAAAGAGAGAGAGAGAAAGAGAGAGAGAGACAGAGAGAGAGAGTTAGTAAGACATATAATCCCTGAGAAAGGAAGATAAGTATGAGAGGGAGGAAAGGGGGAGAAAGGGAGGGAAGGAGAAGAAGGAGGGGAGGAGGGGGAGGAAGAAGGGAGGGGAGGAGAGGAGAGGGAGGGAGGTACAGAAACGGAGAGGGGAAGGGGAGGAAAGATGGGGCTGGAGGGAAAGATGAGGAAAGTGGATGAGAGGGAGGAAAGGTGGACCATGGAGGAGGAGGAATAAGGTGACAAGGAAGATGAGAGAGAGAAAGAGAGAATTATCAGGTATGGAAGAGGTCAACAAGGTATAAACACTTTAAATATTCACTCACATCACCAAGGATCCAACACCCTTTAAAGAAGACAAAACAACCCACACCTACACAGCCAGGCACCTCCACACACACACACACACACACACACACACACACACACACAATGCAAATACAAGCAATTATCCCCGAGTGTGTGTGTGTGTGTGTGTGTGTGTGTATACAGGTGGTGATGTTGGCTCCCCTCACACCCTCCCCTCACTAATCCTCCCCTCCACCACCCTCTCCACTCAGAGCCCCCTCCCCTTCCCATCCTCTCCCCCTCTCCACACTACCCACTTCTCCCCGTCCCCTCCCCTCCCCTCCCCACCATCCTCTCTACTCTAAATTCCCCTTCAACCCTCCCTATCTACAATCCCTCTCCCCCCCTCCCCAAAATACCCTCTCCACTCGCAATCCCCCCCTCCCTCTCCCCTTCCCCTTCCCCTCCCCCTCTCCATCCCCTTCCACACTCCGCATCTCCTCCATATAACCAATTCTCCCTCCCTTCTCCCCAGCAGCACACCTCTCCCCACCATCATCTCCCTCCCTCTTCAGTAATACAATTCGGGACCAGGATGTAACATTGATCGTTGTGGGTTATATTCTTGAGGAAGATTGGGACTTTGAAGAATTTGATTATCTACCTTGTTGAACCACTTGTTGACAGGTGTTAATCCAGGCCTCTCTCTCTCTCTCTTCCATATTCTGTTCTCTCTTCTATATCTTCCCTCCCTCTCCCCTCCCCTCAATCACCCCTTCCTCTTCTCCCTTCTCTCTCCCCTTCCCACTCCCATCTCCCCTCCATCACCCACTCACCCCTTCCCCTCAACCCTTCATTACCCCTTCCCATCTCCCATCACTCCTTCCCCCCTCTCCCCTTCCCTCGTCCCTCCCCTCCCCTCCCCTCCCCTCCCCTCCCCTCCCCTTCCCCTCTCCCCCACCCACGCATTCTGAGAGGCGGGGAAGTCAGAGGGGAATCAGTCTTAAAGAAGTCGAGAGAGGAGAGAGAGAGAGAGAGAGAGAGAGAGAGAGAGAGAGAGAGAGAGAGAGAATCAAAAGTGAGAAAATCAATGCTGGATAGTCGAAAGAGGAAGGCGGATTAACAGAGGATTAAGCCATCTTTGACCCGGATTAACCTCCTCTAAGACAAAGGGATTAGTATAATATGTCTCAAGGCGGCCGATACTTCCCTTGAGACAGACTAAGATGGGATTCCTGTACTTCTCAGTTTAATAAAGATCCTTCCCTTGTCTCACCCCCTCACTCCATTTATATCTCTCAATAAAAATAAATAAACAAATAAAGGGATAAATACTTCTCATAGCAAATCTTCCTCCTCTTGACTACTCCTCATTCCTCTTCAATATTCCTCACCCTCCTTCAGTACCCCCCCCCAGTCATGAAGCCTCCTCTTCAATACCCCTTACTCTTGAATACCTCTCAATCCCTCTGAATACCCCTCACTCTTGAATACTTCTCATTTCTGAATACTCGTCACTCTTAAATACCTGACTCCTGCATATCACTCTCTCCTGAATATCCCTCACGCTAAATACTCCTCATCTTAAATACCCCTCACCCCAGTTCAAGATCCCTCACTCGGAAATACCCCTCACTTGAATACTCCTTCCTCTTGATTACACTTCACTCTTAAATACTACTCATTTCTCTTTAATACTTCTCTCTTCAATATCCCTCTCTTTAATACTCCTATCTTTTCTTGAATGCCTCTCACTCCTCTTGAATACCCCTCACTCCTCTTGAATATCCCTAACTCCTCTTGAATACCCCTCACTCCTCTTGAATATCCCTCACTCCTCTTCAATATCCCTCACTCCTCTTCAATACCCCTCTTTCCTCTTGAATATCCCTCACTCCTCTTGAATACCCCTCACTCCTCTTGAATATCCCTCACTCCTCTTGAATACCCCTCACTCCTCTTGAATACCCCTCACTCCTCTTGAATATCCCTAACTCCTCTTGAATACCCCTCACCCCTCTTGAAAACTCTTCACTACTCTTCACATATACTTATCATCTAAAAAAAACAGAAAACCTTATTTAGGATCTCTCTCTCTCTCTCTCTCTCTCTCTCTCTCTCTTGTCACTCTTGCTCTCCTACGAACCTCATCTCATTTCCATGTTTCCTACGCCCATAAACTCCCACATTTTATTTCCGCCCACATTCTCTCTCTCTCTCTCTCTCTCTCTCTCTCTCTCTCTCTCTCACGAAACCCATCTGTACTTTTGGTTTCGCCACTGATCGTACATTTCCTCTCTCTCTCTCTCTCTCTCTCTCATTCCCAAGCAAACTGTAAGATATTCCTCCGCCACGCCTCTGTTTTAGAATCTTGCTCAGCACCAATTCGTTCCTCTAAAGTAATATTTCTCTCTATTACTTCTTTCTTTCTTTTCTTTACGTCTGTGTCTGGGATAGCGAACCATTTGTCTTTTTCTTTCTCTTGTCTTCCCATCCTGTCTTTCGGTTTCGTGGCTATTTTTCTTTATTGATTTAGTTTTGTCTTTCTTTATATGCATGTTCGGTAAAGGAGTACAGTTTTTCTTCTTTACTACAGGACATTATCGCCCCACCCTTTCTCCTCTTTATCTCCCCCCCCCCCTCTTTTCTCTCCACCAACTCTCCCCCTCCACCCCCCTTCCCCACTCTCCCAACTACCTCTCCTACGTCTCCCTTCCTCCTACCATCTCCACCAACCCTCCTCCACCTCCCTATTCCCTCAACCTATCCACCTCCCCTCCCCCTTCTCTCCCCCACCCCCTCAACCAACCCTCCTCTGTCTGAGTGAAATTTTTTGCCAATTTTAGGTGAACGAATTGTGTGTTTCCTAACGACTGTTTTTCTGTTTACCATTTATCCCGTTAAGTTTCGATTCTGTCTACTCATTCACCTTCAACTTACACTATCTACCAATCTAATCTACCTACCTACCTACCTACCAACCTATCTATCTGCCTATTTCTATCTATTTCTATCAATTTACTTATGCCTGTATCTGCCTGTCAAACCTATTTCTCTCTCTAGCTATCTCTCTATCTACCTGTCTGTATATTAAACCTATCTATCTATTTACCTTACTATCCATCTACCTATCTATCTATCAGTGTCTTTACCTATGTATACCTGTAAACCCAACTACCTGTATGTGCAAACTCCTTAGAATTTCTCCTGACAACTTCTTCAAGAGTTTTCACGTCCTCACCTCCTCCACCCTCTCATCCACACTCCAGCCTCCCTCCCGTCACACACTCTCAACAACTTCCAAGCACCACACACACACACACACACACACACACACACACACACACACACACACACACAACTACCACCCAAACAAGACCCTCACTCACCCACGCACTGTAGCACGCACTCAAAACACTCACACGCACTCCAGGGCACACTCTTACATGCTCTTAAGTGCTTCTCAACACACTCTCTTAAGATCTTGCCCCCAAACTCTTAAGAACTTCATCTATCTACTTATCTATCTATCAAGGAAGTGTTTTGTTTTCATGGACGTTCACCTCCTTAAGCATGTCACTTGCACACACACACACACACACACACACACACACACACACACACACACACACACACACACACACACACACACACACCTCACGCTTCCACGCCTCTCTCGCAGGCTATCATTCATAATATTCTACCTCACCTCCCTCTCCCCCTCTCTGCCTGTTTGTGTGTGTGTGACTGCCTCAAATGTACACACACAAACACACACACGCTCTCTCTCTCTCTCTCTCTCTCTCTCTCTCTCTCTCTCCCTTTTGCTCTCTTTTTCTTACTATTATTCTTCTGTTCTTTCCCCTCCTGCTTCTTTCATTCTTTTTCCAGTCACTTATCCTCACAATCTCCTTTCCTTCCTACTCTTCTCTTCTGCCTTTCCTCTCCTTTTTAACTTCTCTACTCCTCAGTTTTCTCCTCTCCTCCGCTCTTCTCCCCTCTTCTCTCGCCCTGTTCCTCTTCTCACTCCTCTTCTCTTCTCTCCTTCCGTGACTATACTCACTCTCACATTCCTCTCCTCTCCACTGTTCTCTTCCATGCTCCTCTCTTTCTCACTCTTCTCTTCTTTTTCTCTCCTCTCCTCTCCTTTTCTCTTCCTCCCATAATTCTCTTTCTTACATGTATTTTCCCTCTTCCTCTTCACTTTTGCTCAACTCTCTCACATTTCTCCTCCTCTTACTTTCTCACAGTACTCCTCTCCTCTCTTCTCAGCTTCTCTCCTCTCCTCTCCTCACTCTAAATCCCTTCACTCTTCACTTCACTGTTCTCCTCACTCTCCTCACTACTCACCTCTCCTCACTCTCCACCGCTCACTCTTCTCTGCCTTACTCTCCCATTTTATCCTCTACCCTCCTCCTCTCCTCTCCTCACTCAGATCCCCTCACTCTTCTCACTCTTCTCATCATCACTCACCTCCTCACTCTCCACCGCTCACTCTTCTCTGCCTTACTCTCCCATTCTATCCTCTACCCTCCTCCTCTCCTCTCCTCACTCAGATCCCCTCACTCTTCTCACTCTTCTCATCATCACTCACCTCCTCACTCTCCACCGCTCACTCTTCTCTGCCTTACTCTCCCATTCTATCCTCTACCCTCCTCCTCTCCTCTCCTCTCCTCACTCTGATCCTCTCACTCTTCTCATCATCACTCACCTCCACCGCTCACTCTTCTCTGCCTTCCTCTCCCATTCTATCCTCTACCCTCCTCCTCTCCTCTCCTCACTCAGATCCCCTCACTCTTCTCACTCTTCTCATCATCACTCACCTCCTCACTCTCCACCGCTCACTCTTCTCTGCCTTCCTCTCCCATTCTATCCTCTACCCTCCTCCTCTCCTCGCCTCACTCTGATCCCCTCACTCTTCTCACCACGCCATCCCCTCCATCATCTGTTTATTGAATATTGCCCTACTATGTCTTCATCTCTCTCTCGGCTTCTCTTCTCATTTGTTATCATCTGTTCTCCTAGTCCCCCTCATCTGTTTCTCTTTAACCTCTCTCTCTCTCTCTCTCTCTCTCTCTCTCTCTCTCTCTCTACTTTCCCTTCCCCTTCCTTCTCTTCTCTCCCACATTTCCTCCCCCTCCTGCCCCTCTACTCTCCTCCCTTCTTGTCAACCCCCTCGACCTCTCCTCCCCTCCTACCTACCTGCTTCTCCCATATTTCCCCTCCCCGTACCTCCTCATTCCTCCTCACCCTCCTCCCTTCCTGTCAATCTCCCTTCCCTACCTGCCCACCTACCTTCCTCCCCTGCCCGTAACGTCATCTTTGCCTAAACTCCCTCCAACTCTTACCTCCCCTCCCCACCTAAGTTAGATTGGCCCCATTACTTTCAGTCTGACTACGAAGCTGGGTGGAGGTTATGGATTCGCCCGTGTCTGTGTACATGATATCTCAAAAAGGTGAGATCGGATTTCAATGACATTTCGTGGGTAGGATGGTAGTGGGTCAGAGAAGAGTTGATTGTATTTGGAGGTGGATGTGGACTCAGATGCAGGAAATATGAAGTTTTATTGGCTTTGGCGGAAATGCGCAAGCTCTGAAAATGCTAAATAGGGCAGACTAAAACCGTAGAATTAAATGACTGTGAGATTGTTGAAGTAGTTGTCTGCCAGGAATGGGGAATTACAGCAACAATCACTTCACTTTCTTCCCATCCCATCTACCCAACTTGAATCTCCCCTTTTCACCCCTCCTATTTTTTTCTCCCCTACCTCTCCATATACCATCTCAAACTTCTCTCCCCCCCCCTTTCCCTCTGGACCCCCGCTTCCTAGCAACCATTTCCCCCCTCCCCACCACACTCCATCCTCTCTGCCAAACCCAAACATCTCTTTCACCTTCCTTTTTTTTTTTTTTTTTTTTTTTTTTTACCTCCTCCCTTTTGCATTCTCCTTTTCATTTCCCATCCCATTTATCCCCTTCCTTTAACTCCATCCCTTTTACCCAACCCCTTTCACCTCCTCCCTTTCATCTCTTATTCTTTCACCTCCTCCTTTCATTTCCTACTTTTCCCCTTCTCCCTTTTCACCCTTTCATTTCCCCCCTCCATTACACCCCGACCAATCACCGCTCTACGTTCACCCTATCTGCCAACCTAAGCCTCCCTTTTCAGTCCTATTTTTCCCTCCCTCTTCCTCTCACACCTCCCTTGATACCCCCTCTCCCTTCATCACCTTCCTTGGCCCTCAGCTCCCTTTTTACCACTCCCTTTTCCCATTCAGCAGCTTCGTATCACCATCAGAAAAGTGACGCTCCCTTTTCAACGCTGTTCATCCGAGAAGTGGAGAGGCTGTGTAAAGAGGAGGGAGGAAAGGAGAGGGAGGGAGGGAGGAAGGAAGGAAGGAAGGAAGGAAGGAAGGAAGGAAGGAAGGATGGATGGATGGATGGAAGGAAGGAGGGAAGGAAGGAAGGAGGGAGGGAAGGAAGGAAGGAAGGAAGGAAGGAAGGATGAATGGATGGATGGATGAAAGTTGGAAGGAGGGAAGGAAGGAAGGTATATGTAGATAGAGGTAGTGATGGGATGGGACGAGAGAGAGAGAGAGAGAGAGAGAGAGAGAAGACAGAAACCCACACTAACCCAACCCAGCCTAACCTAACCTAGACCCACGAGAGGACAGACTAGAAGAAAAAAAAATCACATTTAATTTCCACTTGACAAAATTCTCAACTGGAAATCTTTGGTCTAATCTCAGGCTTAATCTGGGAAGCCGTGCAATTTCTGTATCCTCCAAATCTTTGTTTTTCTTGCCCACCTCAGCGGATACACAAACAAAAAAATAAAGAAAAAAAAAACAAGAAAATTAAGGATGCTCGTTCTCTGCTCAACTCTCATCTTCCTTGCTTACCTCGTCCCTTTTTGCGTTCTCTTATTTGTCTGTCTGTCTGCCTGCCTTTCCTCTTCTCTATGTCTGTCTGTTTGTCTTTCATTTTTTCTGTCTGTCTGTCTGTCTGTCTGTCTTTCCTATTCTCTGTGTCTGCCTGTCTGTTTGTCTTTTTTGTCTGTCTGTCTGTCTTTACTGTGTGTCTGTCTGTTTATCTTTCATTTTTTCTGTCTGTCTGTCTGTCTGTCTCCTTTTGCTGTCTGTCTGTCTCTCCTTATTCTGCCTGTCTTTCCTTTTTTCTTTCTGTCTCTCCTTTCTTCTCCCTTTTTTTTGTCCGTCTGTCTTCTTTTTTTTTTTTTTGTCTGTCTGTCTATCTATTTATCAGTCTGTCTGCTATCTCTATCTATCCCATCAACCCAATCTCTCTCTCTCTCTCTCTCTCTCTCTCTCTCTCTCTCTCTCTCTTGTGGATGCTCTGATTAGGGAAGGCTTTTTACAGATTGTTTTTCTCGTCTTATTCACTCTTATCAACCCTCTTGGCCTGAGAGAGAGAGAGAGAGAGAGAGAGAGAGAGAGAGAGAGAGAGAGAGAGAGAGAGAGAGAGAGAATCATCGTACCGAAACCATTAACGGCGACATATTTCCTATCCCCTAACGCCTTCCATCCAGCGACTTATTATTTTATTCTTGTTCTCTCCATCACCTGCTCCCCTAGTAAGAACGAATAAAAAAAATGTTAAATAAAGGAATAAAAATAATCAGGAGACAATTTTAATAATGAAAAAAAAGTAATTGTAGTGAATGGATTAATTGTGAAGAGTTTCCAAAAAAAAAAATATTAAACTGATTTGGAAAAGCAAGGAAAAAATAAAATTAAATAAAAATCCATCTTCGTGGCTTTGGGTATAAATCTAACATGAATTTTGAAGAGTAAGAAAAAAAAGCAAATTAAAGATAGTCGTCCTCTATCTCTAATCTCTCTCTCTCTCTCTCTCTCTCTCTCTCTCTCTCTCTCCATTTTCCTTTCTCAAAACTTTATAAATTTAAAAACTACACTCTGTTCATCTTAACTTGGCAGAATTTTCAACTTTTTCCAGCCCATTTCAAGTAACTCACTGGCCTTACCACACTGCCAAACACTTCTTCGTGACTAGCACCATATTCTAGGGTTAATCTTTTGTTACACCTTAGCATTCAAGATGGAGAGATGGCAATTTTAGGCCAAGTTAAAGTGGAAGGCGGATAGATTAAGAGGTCAACACTGGAAGATTTGTAAGGGATGTGTAAGTGTGTGTGTGTGTGTGTGTGTGTGTGTGTGTGTGTGTGTGTGTGTGTGTGTGTGTGTGTGTGTGTGTGTGTGTGTACGGCTCCGTTGTCTCATCTCCTCGACGCCCACGCCACCAATGCAATGACCCCCCCCATTCTCTCTCTCTCTCTCTCTCTCTCTCTCTCTCTAGTGTCTGGTGTCGGAGATGGACGCCTTCACGTGGTGGCACCGATATAACTGGGTGGTTTCACTGCCTGGTTATACAATCGTCCCACTGTCCCCTCCCTATCCCCCCAAAGATGGATGGAGTTACTATTACTACTACTACTACTACTACTACTACTACCACCACTACCACTACTACTACTACTACCACCACTACCACTACTACTACTACTACTACTACTACTCTATCCACATCTTCATTCACTTCTTTAATTTACAAACACACCTTTCCCTTTACCCTCACTTCCACATCTATGTCGTTCACCTCAACCCCAATCTCACCTTAATTTTCCCTTCCCCTTCCTCCTCAGCATCTTCCTTAATAAATAAATAAATAAGATAAATGCATACATAAATCTCTTCCCCTTTCCCTCTCTCCCCAGCCTCTCTTCTACTTCCTTCTCTCTCCTACTTCCTCGTCCTCTCTGACGCAACTCCTCTCGTTTTAATATAAGTCTAAATCTTCTTCCATGTACCCCTTGCTTTGAAGTGTATTTAATTTCAAGAATAACTTTAAAATCAGCTTCATGTTTTTCAAAGGGAATCGCGGAGACAGTCTGAATTGCGTTATATTCTTTTCCCGGAAAGTTTTATTGAATTTCTGGGTCGGTAAAATATGCAGGGTTATAAAATACTATTGGTACTTTATTGTAATGGTATGGGGGTGATATGGGGTCAAGGCTCAGTGGCTAGCCTTGCACAGCACTCTCAGGCGGGGAACTCAGCCATATTTACCAAGTAGTCAAGGTCCTGTCTGAGATTACTACACATATATATATCTCTTACATTAATCTCATCCTTTCGTGGTGTATGCATCCTTCACTTTCCCTGCGCCTCGCCATGTGGAAGGACCCTGTTCCGACCTTGGCAAGGCGCTGGTTGCCACTGGAAGGCGACAGCTTGTTTGTGGTCGATGGGTCTGCTCGCCTGGACAGACTGGAGTAGAGCAACAACAAGTCATACCCTTGTAATAACCGAAGGACCTGTTAATGATGTGATTTTGTTTGTATTTCACTGTTCTTCACCTCCTACACTTCCCTCTCCCTCCTCTCTTTCCTGTCACTCCTCTCAATCCCCCTCATGCCCTCTCTCTCTTTCTCTCTTTCTCTCTCTCTCTCTCGCCAACCATTCCTCTCTTTCCTATCACTCACTCCTCTCATTCCCCCCACCCCCTTCTCCCTCTCTTCTCATCCCTTCCCTCCCTTCATCCCCTCCCTTCTCCCTCCCTTGTAAATCATGAGGGGTAGCTTTTACTCTGATTAAGATTTCCCCTCTCCCTCCCCCTCCCTTTCCCCTCCCTCATCCTCCCTCCCTCCCTCACCACCTCCCCTCCCTGCAACCACACTTCAACTTTGTCCATGACTTCTATGAGGAGGGGGGAGGGGGGAGGGAGGAGGGAAGAAGGGGAGAAAGGGAGGAGAGGGGAGGAGGAAAGAGGGAAGGAGGGGAGAAGAAGAAAGGAATGAGGGGGGAGAGGCGAGAGAGGAAAATGGGAAGAGAAGTACTGAGGAAAGAAAATGAACTGGATGAAAAAAATAAGAGTTAAGAAGAAGGAGGAAGAAGAATAAGATCAGAGAAAAGAGGATGAAGAGGAAAAAGAAGACAACTGAGCACAGGGGAGGAAAAAGAAGAGGAAATAAGGTTAAAAGGGGGAAGAGAGGGGAGGAAAGAAATGGAAAAGAAATAAAGGAGAATCAGAAGAGAATAATCTGTTAAAGAGGAGGGAAGAGGGAAGAGGAGGAGTGTCGAAAGGCAGCAAGGAATGATGAGAGAGAGAGATAGAGAGAGAGAGAGAGAGAGGGAGATCTGGGAATGCAAGATATCCTCCCTTTCTTCTCCTCCCTCCCTCCCCCTCCATCCTACCCTCCCTCACTCTCCTCTCCCTCCATTTTCCTCCTAACCTCCCTCCCTCCCTTCCTGCCTACCACATCCTTCTCTCGTCCCTCCCTCTTCCTTCCTACTCTCCCTCACTCTCTCTCCCTACCTATCCTCCCTTACTTCCCTTCTCTCCTTCCTCCCTTCTTATCCCAGTCCTCCTCCTCTTCCTTCTCCTCCATTCCCTTCCCCCCCCTCCTCCACCCTCTCCACCTCCCCTTCCTTCCCTCCACCCTCTCTATGGCCTCCTTCTACGAAAGTTTTAAGGGCACGTTCAATCACACACACACACACACACACACACACACACACACACACACACACACACACACACACACACAAAATCGGCCCCTCCTGCAAACATTACTTTCTTTCAGTGCCTTCGTGTGTGTGTGTGTGTGTGTGTGTGTGTGTGTGTGTGTGTGTGTGTGTGGGCTTAAAACTTTCTCAGAAGGAGGTCATAGAGAGAGGGGAGAGGGACAGCGCCTATGGAGGGGGAGGGGAAGAGAGGGAAGGGGGGAGAGAGGATAGAGGGAGAAGAGGGACAAGAAGAGCGGAAGAGGGGAGAGGGAAGGGTAGAGGGGTAGAGGGGAAGAGCAAGGAGGGAGGGAGGAGAGGAAAGGAGTAGGATAGGAGAGTGACAGAGAGAGGAGGAGAGGATGGATAGAAGGGACGAGAGGGGAGGGTAGTGAGAAAGAGGAGGGTGTGTGGGAGGGAAAAAGAAATAGCCTCTCTCTCTCTCTCTCTCTCTCTCTCTCTCTCTCTCTCTCTCTAACCCTTTCCCTTTACTCTTCCTTGCCCCCTCCCTCCTCACATTTTTCCCATCCCCCCGACCCTTTCTCCTCTTCCCTGACCTCTCCCCTCCTCTCCCCTCTTCCCCTCACCTCTCCCCTCCTCTCCCCTCACCTCTCACCTGCCCGAGGGGAGGAAGGTGTCGCCCCTAATCAAGACGCCAGGTGTAAACTGATTTGCAGACTTCTCTAATTGGACCTGGAGAAGTTTACCTGGGACTTCTGAGGCTAAGTAAATTAAGGTACCTGGTCTACGTGAGAGAGAGAGAGAGAGAGAGAGAGAGAGAGAGAGAGAGAGAGAGAGAGAGAGAGAGAGAGAGAGAGAGAGAGAGCAAAACTCCATCAAGCTTTTTACACTTTATTTTACGCCTCCTTGCTTCTGACGATTTTTATTGAAATTAATAAAATAATAAAATCAATAAATAAAATAACTAAGTAAAATAAAAAAAATTAATGAAATAATAACAATAAAATAATAAAATCGCTAAATAAAATAATAATTTAAATAATAATATAACGTAATAAAAAACTAAATAAAATAATCCCATGCTGAACAGAAGCGTAGTCAGATTTCACCAACTGGAGGGGGGAAGGTGAGAAAGAACAAAAATACGTCATGGGTGTGAAGGGGTTGAAATCTGACAATGGAATGGAAGAAGTTGATGAGATGGAGGGAGGAGGAGGAGGAGGAAGAGGAAATGAAAACGAAATAGGAGGAGGAGGAGGAGGAGAAGAAGAAGAAGAAGAAGAAGAAGAAGAAGAAGAAGAAGAAGATGATGATGATGATGATGATGATGATGATGATGATGAATAAGAAGAAGGAGAAGAAGGACATAATAATACCTAATCAAATGCACAAAAGTAATTAAAATAGATAATTAACTTTTGCTGAGGTCCAATCATCCCCTAAAACACGATACAAAAGACTCCCTATTTCTACAGCAGGGTGAACAAGGTATAGGGTGGCACGAACTTTGTCTATGAGTCTAATCAGCAAGCAGGGAGAAGAGGAGGTGGCCCAGTGGAATGGGGGGAGAGTAGGGAGGAGAGGGGAAGGGAGGAATGGGGAGTAATGAGAGGGGAGCAAAGGGGAGAAGAGCAGAGGGCAGGAGGGGGAAGAGGAGGGGAGCAGAGGGAAGGGAAGGGAGTAAGGGATGGAGGGGAGGGGAAAGGGGGAGTCACGTAGGATGGGAGGCTTGAAGGGATGGGATTATACTGAGGGGAGATGGAAGGGAGTGAAGTGAGAAGGGGAGGGGAGGGAAGGGAATTAAAGTGGAGGGGAAGGGGTTTTTAGTTAGGAGAGATTGAGAGAACTGGAGGTATACAATGGAGGGGAAAGAAAGGAGGAAAAGAAGAGGAGGGGGAGGGGTATCGAAGAGGATGAATGGAGGGGGAGGGATATGAATGTAAGAAATAAGGGAGAGATTTGGAGGGTGAGGAAAGTAGTGGAGGACATGAAGGGAAGAGACTGCAGTAAGGAGGGAGGGAGGGAAGGGGGAGAGGAGGGAGGGAAGGGAGGGGGAGAGGAGGAGCTAACAAGTGGAGAGAGATGAAAGAGGAAGAAAGTATGGAAACACCTGAAGGCATGGAAGAGAGGGGAGGGGAGGGGAGGGGAGGGGAGGGGAGGGGAGAGAAGAAGGAGGAAGAAAGAATGGAAGAACCTGGAGGCAAGGACGGGAAGGGAGGGAAGGGGGCAGAAGGAAGGAGGAAGAAAAATAGAAGGACCTGAAGATGAGGGGAGGGGTGGGGAGGGGAGGGGAGGAAGAAGGAAGAAAGTGTGTAGTGACCGAGAGCAAGGCAGGGAAGGGAAGTGAGGGGAGAGAGGAGGTGGGGTGAGGGGAGGGGAGAGCCGTGGCAGAGAGGGGAGGGGAGAGCCGTGGCAGAGAGGGGAGGGGAGGGGAGGGGAGGGGAGATGACCTTGGCTGTCTCCCCTTCTCACGTCTCCAGCAATACACGGAACAGAGGCCAGGAAAAAAACACAGGTAAAAAAAAGCCGAAGAAAAAAACAGAGCGAGAGTGAGAGCGAGGCCACACAAACACACGCCAGAGGACAAAAACAAGCGAGGGAAAAAATAAAAGGTGGAAAAACACAACCATGGTTGGGAAAAAAAATAATAAAAAAAGATAAAAAAAAAAATGGGATGGAAGAGGACGAAATGGGTAAAAAATGTGACCCAAGGCTGTGTGTGTGTGTGTGTGTGTGTGTGTGTGTGTGTGTGTGTGTGTGTGTGTGTGTGTGTGTGTGTGTGTGTGTGTGTGTGTGTGAGAGAGAGAGAGAGAGAAAATGGGTGTTATGCCTAGTTATTCATTTCACATCTCTACACACCTACTAATTACAGGTGATTAAAGGTACGCAATTAGGACCCCAAGGTGTACATACTTACCTGAAGCTCAATTAGCCCGTATTATGAACCTTATTACTGCCTATAGTCCTTTTACTCCAACTTAGCCCAGATTTTCGTCCATTTGCAGCTTATTTCACGTAGCTCAGAAAGACAATACACTGGCTCTAGATCATTTTCAGAGCACTTCCTCGTGACTAGAGCCAGAGTCAAAGAAGTAGAGTTGTTGATTATAATTACGTTCAGCCGTTCTGTTTGATGAAGTTATTTTCCCTTATTTCTCTATCTCCAATTCCTTTATTCCTCCATCTCCAATTCCTTTACTTCTCTCTCTCTCCAATTCCTTTACTCCTTTATCTCCAATTCCTTTATTTCTCTATCTCCAATTCCTTTAATTCTCTATCTCCAATTCCTTTATATCTCTCTCTCCAATTCCTTTATTTCTATCTCCAATTCCTTTATTCCTCGATCTCCATAGCCTTTTATTCCTTTATCTCCAATTCCTTTATTTCTCTATCTCCAATTCCTTTATTCCTCGATCTCCAGACGATTTTATTTGCCTTGGGAGAGACACGCTTAAAAATGGAGGGGTTTCACATATCCTTTGGAGGGGTTTCACATATCCTTTGGAGGGGTTTCACATATCCTTTGGAGGGGTTTCACATATCCTTTGGAGGGGTTTCACATATCCTTTGGAGGGGTTTCACATATCCTTTGGAGGGGTTTCACATTTCCTTTGGGGGTTTCACATATCCTTTGGAGGGGCTTCACATTTCCTTCACATTTTAATATAACAAGACTCCTATGTTAAATAAATAATCCAGTAACAGCAAGGTAACTATTAAAGAAGAGACCTAATTGCGTGTAGTCAGGAGTAATAACTGCCTAATTACTACCAATTACCTTTCTATTTGGGGTATGAAATGTATGTATGTAGGTAGGTAGGTAGGTAGGTATGTATGTATGGATGGATGGATTATGCATGTTTTTATGAATGGATGGACTGATAGTTGGATGGATGGATGGATGGATGGATGGATGTTTGCGTATGTATGTATGTATGTATGTATGTATGTATGTATGTATGTCCGGTATCTATATATGTAAGTGTTTGGCAATGCTATAAAATCAGTTACATAGAATCCTTGCTAGTGGTGTGTGTGTGTGTGTGTGTGTGTGTGTGTGTGTGTGTGTGTGTGTGTGTGTGTGTGTGTGTGTCAGCTCTTTGATGTACTAAATATATATTTTTCCTGGCTGATTTTTTTCTGTAGAGACAATATACAGTTATTGTTATTCAGCAGACTATTATTATTATTATTATTATTATTATTATTATTATTATTATTTCTATTATTATTATTATTATTGCTATTATTATTATTATTGCTATTATTATTATTATTATTATTATTATATACAGTCATATACATCAGTGAACTCATTTTTATTCATAGGCTGAATTTTGGGGTGATTGATGGGGTGACTAGTGGGGTGATTAGTGGGGTGATTGGGTGAGTGGTGGGGTGAGTGGTGGGGTGAGTGATGGGGTGATTGGTGGGGTGATTGGCGGGGTGAGTGGTGGGGTGATTGGCGGGGTGAGTGGTGGGGTGAGTGGTGGGGTGATTGGCTGACTGGTAGAGTGAGTGGTTGATTGGCGGGGGGACTGGTTGACTATTGGTGTGACTGGCAGGGTGACTGGTGAGGTGATTAGTGGTGTGACTGGTGGGGTGATTGGCTAACTGGTGGGGTGACTGGGTAGGACAGAAACTAACTGATTACCTGACACACTGACTGTCATTCTCCCCGTTGTGGCCTTCAACACACACACACACACACACACACACACACACACACACAGAAAGACAGATAAAGCTAGCCATCCAGGTAGTCAAGAATCAATCTCTCTCTCTCTCTCTCTCTCTCTCTCTCTCGCACCCTGACCTTCACCTTTTTTATTTATTTTTTTAGCACCTGTCAATCAAAAATAACGTTAATTATATAGTTATTGACGAACCACCAGGTGTGTACAATTTCCATGGCTTTATTGAAAAATTAATTACTGCACAGAGTCATTTATTTGGACCCCTGGTTTAATGTGGGCACAGAGGTGAAAATAATGTGGATTTATTTATTTATTTTTTTGGGGGATGTCTCGGTGCAATAAAATTTGTTGGTGAAAAAATCGGATCTTTTAAATATTTTTTGTCTTAGAGTAAACCTGAATAAATTCAAAAAAAAAAAATCTATCTCAAGTTTTTGGTGCTAGTGTCAATTTTAATAAAGTCAAAATATTTATCTTTAATTTCTTATAATTCACACGATTAAAGATACCGGTAGTAAAAAATATCAATCTTCATTTTTTTTAAATTTCACTCAATTAAAGAAAGTAAAAAATAATTACCTTAATTTTTGATATTCCAGTCAATTTAAAGTTAAAAAAAAATTATCTTTAATTTTTGATATTCCAGTCAAAATAAATAAAGTAAAAATATATATCTTTATTTTCCTGTATTTCACTCAATTAAAGAGAGTGAAAATTATCTATCTTTAATTTTTTTTATATTTCACTCAAAGTAAAAAATATCTATCCTTAATTTTTAGTGTTCCAACGAATTTAAATACAGCACAAAAAAAAAGTCTTAATTTCTGGTGATTGTCAATTTAAATAGTAAAAAAAAAAATGTGTCTAATTTTTTTGTTTCAATCAATTTAAACAAAGTAAAAAAATATATATATCTTTAATTTTTGGTGTTTCAATCAATTTAAACAAAGAAAAAAATCTGTCTTTAATTTCTGGCGTTTCAATCAATTTAAAGAAAGCGAAAAAAATCTATCTCTAATTTCGGGTGTTTCGGTCAGTATAAATAAAGTAAAATACATCTTTATTTTTTTTTGTTGGTGTTTCCATCAGTTTTAATAAAGCAGAAAGTGTTAATTCCTGGTGATTCTGTCAATTAAAATTACAAAAAAAAAATCTACCTTTTTTTTGTATTTCATTAAAAAAATCTCTAATTTTTTCGTATTTCATTAAAAAAAAAAAAACTTTTTTTTTCATAAAAAAAAACTATCTAATTTGTCTTTGCATAGCACTTCTTCGTGACTAGCACCATATATATTTTTTTTTTATGCAAGGAAGAAGGAACCAAAGGCCATGTTCTAGCGTTCATTTCTTGTAACTCAGCTTTCAGGAGGGAGAGATGTCAGCCTTAGGTCAAGCCAGAGTAAAAACGATATAATCCGCTACAACTCCAGGTACCCTCCCTTCAATAAATAAATAAAAACAAATAAATGAATAAACAAACTTTCTTTAGTATGCATAAATTACAAAAAAAAAAAAAAATGTACGATAAATTACGTCTTAACTATTCGACACAAAGTACAGTAACCACGTCGATCTGTCTATCTAATGCCAGATGCCATAATCCCGTAAGGGGTAGCCGTCTGTCTTTGAGTAAGTGGTTTTACAGGGAGAGGCACTAACCCTCCGCCAACCCACTTATTGACATGTAGGGAACACGTGTGGGTTGGTCATATGGTTACCATCCAGCGCTGTAACTGGTTTCCTGGCTTACAAGAAACCATTTGGCTTGTTACTTAATATAAAGCCACCTTAGAAGGAAAGAAGAGTAATAAAGAGTGACAGGAAAGCTGGGAGAAATAAGAAGAGAGGAGAGTGGACACAGAAAAGCAATGATAAAGGTGAAGGAAGAAGTAGGCAGCACTACATCGAGCGAGTGGATGAGGGTCGCATTACATAAAATAATAAACAGCTAACATGAAACCGTCACGTCCTTCAGCACATCTGAGAGTGAAAAATGTTCAGTTTTAATTATATATTTTCAATGTCCAATATCTTTATAAAGCGTGAGGGGAATAATAATTTTTAACTGTGAGGGAGAGGAGAAGATCAAGGTGGAAGGAAGAAGTGGATTATGTGAGAGAAAGGGCAACGTGAAGTGGATGGATTGAGGAAGGGAAGGAGGGACGGCAACTTGATGTGGATGGATGGATGGATGGATGGATGGAGAGAAGGAGGGGGGAGGGCAATGTGAAGTAGAGGGAGAGATGGGTGGGTGGATGAAATGATGGAGGGATGGGGGAAGGGAGAGAAGGATGGGTGGATGAATGGATGGATGGATGGATGGATGGATGGATGGATGGAGGGGGGAAGGGGCAACGTGAAGTGGAAGAAGGGATGGTTGGATGGATGAAATGATGGAGGGATGGAGGGAGAGAGAGAAAGAGAGAGAGAGGGATGGATGGATGGATGGATGGAGGGAGGGAGAGGTGATGAGACACAGACGCTTGATGAATGAGAGGAGGAACTCAAGAGACAGTGGAGGAAGGAGGAAATGTGTAAACAATGAACTAGAGAGAGAGAGATCGACTAGGAGAGGATGGATATGAAGTCAAAAAGGGGGAAAAACAGGGAAGTGAGATAAAAAAAAAAAAAGAAACTAAAGTGGAAGACTGAAGTGTAGGGGAGAGAGAGAGAGAGAGAGAGAGAGAGAGAGAGAGAGAGAGAGAGAGAGAGAGAGAATGTGTATTTATTTATGTACTACATGTATGTATGTATGTGTCTGCACGTATGTTTTTGTATGTTTGTGTGTGTGTGTGTGTGTGTGTGTGTGTGTGTGTGTGTGTGTGTGTGTGTGTGTGTGTGTGTGTGTGTGTGTGTGTGTGTGTGTGTGTGTGTGTGTATGCATGTACGTATGTATGTGTGCGTATTTCCAGCTCACATAACACGGACAGAATCACACATTAGACTCCAATTTCGTGTGCGTCAGTTGCCTGTTTTCCGAGCTACTGTATTGTTATTGCCGCCATGTTGTTAATTTCAAGGCCTGTATTCTTCCTAGGGGCGTTAGAGTCAAGTATTATTTCGCTACTGTCGTTATCATCATCATCATCATCATCATCGTCGTCGTTGTCGTCATCATCATCATCGTAGTCTTACCCATCATCATCATCATCGTCATCGTAAATATCATCACCATCCTCCTCCTCCTCCTCCTCTTCCTCTTCATCATACCATCATCATCATCATCAATACTATAATTATCAAAGTCACATCACTTCTGTCATTAATTTTACCTTATCTGACACCTGCTAATACCTAGGTGAAAATGAAGAAAAATATCTAACACTAATAATAATAATAATAATAATAACAGTGATGATGATAATGATGATAAAAATACGATAACTGATCACACATAACTTCTATACTACGATTATTAACAGACACAGCACATATCGATAACTTGATCTTTATTACCCTCACGCTCCTATGACCCACTCTCAGCTGAATAAAATCGTCTGGCCTTAGTTGGAATACTAAATAAAATGCTAGACTTGTACCGACCATGGGAGGGTTAATAAAAAAAAAAACAGTGTCTCTATAATTGAAATGATGGTGTGTATAATATTTGACATCCATCTATAACTACAAATTATATAACAGCCTCTATGAATGAAGTGCTGGAGTTATACAAATGGCTCTCCCTCCTATAATTACAGAAATAATTGGCCTCTGGTGTGTATAATGGCAGTCCTCCTACCTATAATTAGGGATATAACTAGTCATTGGGAGTGCATGATGACACCCCTCCTTCCTCTAATCACAAACACAGGCTCTATAATTGAGGTGGTGGTGTGCATACTGATAACCCTGCCTCCTATAATTACCCACTGATAACCCTGCCTCCTATAATTACCCACTGATAACCTTCTATAATGACCCAATGATAACCTGGCCTCCTATAATTACCCACTGATAACCTTCTATAATTACACACCAACCTTGCCTCCTATAATTACCCACAGATAACCTCGCCTCCTATAATTACCCACTGATAACCTCGCCTCCTATAATTACCCACTGATTACCTCGCCTTCTATAATTACCCTCTATAATTACCCACTGATAACCTCGCCTCCTATAATTACCCACTGATAACCTTCTATAATTACCCACTAAGCTTGCCTCCCATAATTACCCCCTATAATTACCCACTGATAACCTCGCCTCCTATAATTACCCTCTATAATTACCCACTGATAACCTCGCCTCCTATAATTACCCGGTGGAGTAATTAATGATACACCCAACACAGGCGACAAAATCGGTCCATTACCAAGCTAAACAAAGCCATTACTGACGATATATTTAACCCTTTGACAACCTCCCCTTATTAACCCCGCATCATCCACACGGAACAGGGGTTGTTTTTTTTCACTAGCCTGTCTGTTTGTGTTAATGTCTGTCACTGTCTTTGTCTGTCCGTCTGTCTTATTGTTTGTTTATGTTTGTGTTTGTCTGTCTTACCTATGGCTTGTTTGTTTGTGTGTTTGTGTCTGTTTGTTTTGTCTGTCTGTTTGGCTGGCTGTCTCACTCGAGGCACGGGAGAGTATTTTTTGCACCACTGTCTGTCTGCCTGTCTGTCTGTCTGTCTGTCTGTCTCTCTCTCTCTCTCTCTCTCTCTCACACACACACACACACACACACACACACACACACACACACACACACACACACACACACAGTCAGGGACAGTATATTTTCACCCCTGTCTGTCTGTCTCTGTCTGTCATGGGGAGTATTATGTCCACCACTGCCTGACCGTCATTCTGTGTCTGTCTGTCTGTCTGTCACCCGAGTTTATGGAGAGCATACTTTTATCAATGTCTGTCTCTGTCTATCTCTCTGTCACCATCGTCTGTCTGTCTGTCTATCTGTAAGTCACCACTGTCTGTCTGTCTGTCTGTCTATCTGTCTATCTGTAAGTCACCACTGTCTGTTTGTATGTCTGTCTGTCTGTCTGTCTATCACCACTGTCTGTCTGTCGTCTGTCTGTCTGTCTGTCTGTCTGTTTATCACCACTGTCTCTCTGTCTGTCTGTATGTATCTATGTCTATCACCACTGTCTGTCTGTCTGTCTATCCGTCTGTCAATATTGTCTGTATGTCTGTCTGTCTGTGCACCGGAATTAAAAAAAAAAATAGGGGGATAAGACATTAATTTGTGGCGAAAGTGTCGTGCAAGAAATTATAATCCATCACCTTTGATTACATCCTCAGGAGCGTCGAAGCAAAGGTTAAGCTACTAGGTCCAAATATATAAGGCGATAGTAACCAGTCCCCCACCCCTGAGCAGTATTCAATGCCCTGTAAACCCCAACTAACCCTCCAAATGTTGAGCAGTATTCAATGCCCTGTAAACCGCAAGCAACCCGCAAATGTAAACCCTTTGGGGGGCATATCCAGGTGGGGCATCTTAACCCCCTAACCCACCTACCGTATGACTAAAAATTATCGAGTTCAGGTTGGCCCTCCCTATATCGAGTCTACCTTCCATAGCTTCCTGACGGGTTGGCAAGGTAGTTAATGAACGAAATGATGAGCGTGATGGAGGTATGCCCTCTACTGAGTCCTCTTCTATTATTATTCGTCCACCTTAACTGGGAGAATATTCTTGTCACTTTCGTAATTTATTTTTTCACAGCTGTCTCTGCCTACCTGCCTGTCTACCTACCTACCTACCTGCCTACCTGTCTCTCTGTCTGTCTCCTGAAGTGTAATGAACGATGGTAGGCAAAGAATACAACCCAAGTGTACTGTACAAATCTATCTCTATCTATCTATGTCTACTGTATCTATATCTATCTATGTTATCTATTGCATAAAAAAAAAACTTATTATCAAAACTTGAAAATACGAAGGTGTAAAGAGCTGGTAATATAAGAATGTTAATTTTAAAGCATTAGTTGGTCAAAAATCAGGATGTAAAGTCAAAATTCATTTCTTCTCCTCCTCCTCCTCTTCATCAATCATCATCATCTTCTTCTTCTTCTTCTTCTTCTTCTTCTTCTCCTCCTCCTCCTCCTCCTCCTCCTCTTCTCCGCCTCTCTTACAACACCCTCCAATAAAGCAAATAAAAAATAAATAAATAAATAAAATGCATAAATTCTCCTCTCGATTAGCCAACCAAATTTTGCACGAAGGTAAAAAAAAACACATATTAAAAAGGAGAAAAATTTTTGATCAATAAATATTAAAACTGAAGGTCAAAGATCAAGGCCGCACGTTCCAAAATATTCGCTCAGGTGACTGGATTCTAATTAATTTCGTACCGTTTCGTAATTCTTCATCATGTTTATATATATATTTTTTTTCCGGTGATATATTTGGACAGGTTTGGCAATCTCTCTCTCTCTCTCTCTCTCTCTCTCTCTCTCTCTCTCTCTCTCTCTCTCTCTCTCTCTCAGCTGTACACCTATAACTCCACATAAAAAAAAATTCTTTACTGTTTACGCCTCTAGTATTATTTCTAGTATGGACAAACGCGTGAGCTGTCTAATACTATGAAAAAAAAGTGAAAAAAAAAAAAAGATATTGATTTAAGAAGTATTAATAAGTACCATAATAAATATACTCTTATCTTCCCTTAGTTTACCTTGATCTGGATTATAGAGAGATAAGGATTACTAAAAGGGATAATAGATAAATACTTAGATAAGGATAGGAGAGGGGTGAGGAAGGGAAGCGGGGTGAGGAAGGGGAAGAGGGGTGAAGAAGGGGAAGAGGGGTGAGGAAGGGGAAGAGGGGTGAGGAAGGGGAAGAGGGGTGAGGGAAGGGAAGAAAGGGGTGGAGGGAGGGAGGAAGGACGGGATTGGAGGGAGGAAAGAAAGAGGGAGAGAAGAGGTAATGAAAAAGGTATGTAGGATTTATTTATTAATGAGGCTACAGGTAATTTCAGGTTCACACTCATTACTGTGGCATCTGCAAGGTTATAATTATTATTATTATTATTATTATTATTATGGTGGTGGTGACGGATGGTTGCTACTACGGTTATTTTCTCATGTTATTATTATTATTATTATTATTATTATTATTATTGTTATTATTATTATTTTGCAATTACAATTATTGGGTTAGACTGGGTTGGGTAAGGTGGGGTGGTGAGATGATGTCAGATGGGGTTAGATTAGGTCAGATCAGATCAGGTCAGAGTCAGGTCAGGTCAGGTCATGTCAGATCAGGTCAGGTCAGGTCATGTCAGATCAGGTCAGGTCAGGGTCAGCTCAGGCCAGGTCGTCAGGGTCAGGTCAGATCAGGTCAGTTTGGTTAAGGTCAGGTCAGGTCTGGTCAGTTTGGTTAAGGTCAGGCCAGGCCAGATCAGGTCAGGGTGAGGCAAGCTCAGGTCAGGTCAGGTCAGGTCAGGTCAAGGTCAGGTCAGGTCAAGGTCAGGTCAAGTTGGTTAGGTTAGAGGAGGTCAGGTGAGAGTATGTTTGAAGTTGAGTGCAGGGTAGAGACAAAATCGTGGGCGAGTGACAGGTTATAAAGAGTGCCATTAGAGGGCAATTAGTGGCTGACTGGGGGTCGTTAAGGGCCACAATGGACGAGGGGAGGGGAGGGGGAAGGTGGGGAGGAAGCGAAAGAGTTGGGGAGGGGGAGGGATGGGGAGAGAGAGGCGAAAGGGGTGAAGAGGGGGAGGGGTGATTGGACCACAATGGGGGGGAAAAGGAGAGCGAGAGGAAGAGAGGAGGAGAGGGGATGGGGAGGGGAGTGGGGGAGGTAGGGAGAGGGGAGGTGAGGGGAGGGGAGAGAGAAGTGGAAGGGATGGGGAGGGGGAGGGGTGATTGGTTAGACCGCACTGAGGGGAGAGGGAGAGGGGAGAAGGGAGGGAAGGGGGGGAGGGGGAAACGAAAATGGTCGGGATGGCTACCCTGGGGTAAAGGAAATTAGGAAGGGAGGGAAGAGGGGAGGGGAGGAGGGAGGAGAGGAAGAGAGGGAAAGGGAGGAGGGGAGAAGAGCAAGAGAGGGGATGGGAGGAGGGAGGCGAGGAAGAGAGGGGAGGGGAGGAATGTAGTGAGGGGAGGAGGAAGGAGAGGAAGAGAGGGGAGGGGAGGAGGCGAGGAGGAGGGAAGGGGAATGGGGAAGGTAGGAAGTGGAGGAAAAAGGATAGAGAAGAGGAAGAGGGTAGGGGAGGAGAGGGGAGAGAAGAATGAAGAGGGGTAGAGTGGGGAGGGGAGGATGAGGGGAAATAGAGGACAAGAGGATTGGGAGTGTTTGGTCTAGCTACAATGAGGGGAAGAGGGGAGGAAAAACTGGAGAGGGGAGAGAAGGAGAGGGGAGATGAGAGGGGAGAGGGGAAGAGGAGAGGGAAAATGGAAGAGGGGATTGAAGGAGAGGGGAGATATGAAGGGAGAGGAGAGAGGGGAAGAAGGGAGAGGAAAAATGGAAGAGGGGAGAGGAGAGGCAGGGGAGAGAGAGAGGAAGAGGGGTAGGGGGAGTAGAGGTAATTGGTGTTTCTACAGTTAGGGGGGACAGGAAGGAAGAGGGGGGGAGGGGAGGGGAAGGGAGAGGGGGAAGAGAGGGAAAGGAGGAGGAAATAGGGGGGGGAGAGTGAGGAGGAGAGGGAAGGAAGAAAAATATATGAATAAGGAAGGATAAAGGAAGAGAGAGAGAGAGAGAGAGAGAGAGAGAGAGAGATAAAAGACAAAGATATAAGAGAGGGCAGGGAGGGAGGACGGGATTGGAGGGAGGGAGGAGGGAGGAAAGAGGGAGGGAGGAGGGAGGAAAGAGGGAGGGAGGGAGGAGGAGAGGAAAGAGGGAGGGAGGAGGGAGGAAAGAGGGAGGGAGGGGGGAGAGAAGAGGGAATAAAAGAGTGGTCTGAGGAATAATGAGATTCTATTGTTGCCATAATCGTCATGCTGAGCTTTCCTCCATCTCTTCCCTCCCTCCTTCCTCCTCCCTTCCTTCTTATTCCTCTCTTCCCACTTCCTCCTCCCTTTCTCTCTTCCCTCCCTCCTTCCTCCTCCCTTCCTCTCTTCCCTCCCTTCTTCCTCCTCCCTTCCTCTCTTCCCTCCCTTCTTCCTCCTCCCTTTCTCTCTTCCCTCCCTTCTTCCTCCTCCCTTTCTCTCTTCCATTTTCCCCTTCCTTTCTCTATTCTCTCCCTTCTTCTTCACTTGCTCCCTTCTCTCTTCTCTCTCTTTCTCTTCTTCCCTTTCTCTTCCTTTTCCTCCTCCCTCCTCTCCTTTCTTCCTCCGCCCTCTCTTTCCCTCTATTTTTCCGTCTTCCTTTTCTCTCTCTCCTCTCCCCTCCTTCTTTGTCTACTTCCCTCCCTTTTTCCTCCTCCCTTTCTCTCTTCTCTCCATTCTTCCTCCTCATTCTTCTTAAACATTTTCTCTTCCTTCCCAGCATTTTCTTCCTGCTCTCTCTCTCTCTCTCTCTCTCTCCTTCTTCTTCTTCTTCTTCTTCTCCTTCATCTTTCTAGTAATTCCTCCTCAGAGAGAGAGAGAGAGAGAGAGAGAGAGAGAGGGAGAGAGAGAGAAAGAACCCCTCATCCCCTTCATTACGAGTACGTCTTTTAAGACTGAATTCTCCCATCTTAAGAAAATTTTAATCTTACGAAAATTTTAATCTTAAGAAAATTTTAATCTTAAGAAAATTTTAATCTTAAGAAAATTTTAATCGCCTTACGGGAGACTTTTCAATACAGTTTTCATTAATTCGTTCACTACTATCAATTTCCCCTGAGTTAAATGACATCAGGTGGAAGGAATGAAAAAGTAAGAAAAATTACGTTCATTCTGGCAGGGGGAGCAAATAAGGCGAAGAAAAAGAGAGAGAGAAAAAAAAAGAAAAAAAGCAATGAAAAAACGAAAGCAAGAAAAAAAAAGAAAAAGAAAATTAAAAGAAAGAGAAAAAAGAAAGGAGAAAAGAAAGTTAAAAAAGAAAATGATGAGAAAAAGCAAAAATAAAGAAAAATAAAAGAAAGCAAAAAAAGAGAATAAACAAAAAAAGAAAAAAGAACAGGAAATAAAGAAAACAAAGAAAGCGACCAAAAATTTACTTATCAACCAATCAACCAATCAATTACCCAACCACCAAATACTTATATAAACAACAACATCAACAAGTAAGCGATAAACAATAACATTCATAAAAACAACAGTAAAAGCAATAAAAACAAACAACATTCACA